>NW_017729017.1:20531-27459 GCF_001723915.1 Gavialis gangeticus
AGAGGAGGGTAGATGTACACCTTGCTGGGGTCATTTGACCCCAGTACTCTTTCCTGCCATGGCAGGGGGCCGGACTTGATGATCTGCTCAGGTCCCTTCCAACCCTAGAAACTATGAAACTATGAAGTTAAATTCAGTTCTCTCTGCCCCTTGCCCACTCAGTGGGTGTGCATTTCATCTAGGAGTCAGTAACTTATGAGTAAACTACTCACAAGTAAATGCTCCCAGGCAGATGTCTACATGTGCAGAGTCTTGGGAGCAGATTTGCTGCTCATGACAGAAATCTGCTCCTGCCCCTGCCGGCCCTGCACCAACCCCTTGCAACAGCCAGGGGGAGATCTAAGCTCTCCCTAGGTGCTATCCCAGGGGCTGACAGGGAGTACCTGGCCAGGAGACAGCTGACTCCTGGTAGGGGCTAAGACATTGCTTCTTGCCTCCAGGGAACTGCCTATTGGGGCAGGGGCAATATCCCCCTGCCCTGGAAGCAGGCAGCTCCTGGCCCCAGCTCCCCGACTAGGAGCAGGGGACTTGGAAAGAGTGGTAAGAGATGCGGGGGGGGGGGGGCTAGTCCCAGTGCCCTGCCTCGATCCACCAGTGGGGCAGCTAGCAGTGAGTTCCCAGCTGGTTGGGAATTCCCCATCCATCCAGATTGGGGCATTGGACTGGGACTGGAATTGGGACTGGGACCTGCCCCTGCCTGGGACAGTTCCCAGACTCCCTGGGGCTGAAGAACCCGTTGACTGCCCAGCTTTGCAGGGAACAGGCTGGAGAACCTGTTCCCCACCCAGCTCTGTGATCATGGATCTGAAAGGAGCTGGTACTGGGAAAGAAGGATCCCCCAGTCTCAGAACCACAACTGCAGGACTCGGGCTGAGAGAAAAGGATCTCCCAGTGTTGACCCCGTAACTGCAAAACTGGGGCTGAGAGATAAGGATGTCCCAGCCCAGGTCCCACCACCATGGGACTTGGACTGGGAGATAAGGATCTCCTAGCCCTGGCTTCAGGATCACAGAGTGGGGGCTGGGAGCTTCCTGCTGCCAGAGCAGGGGAATATTGCCCCTGCATCCCAGCAGCAGGCAGCTCCCAGGTCAGGGAGCATTTTCCCTCCCCCTGCTTCCCAGCTGACCAGCAGCACGTGTGCTCCCCGTCAGAGGCCTACATATGTGCTACTGTGCAGTCACTAATCATGAGTAAATTTGCTACTTGCATTTTCAGGTAGCAAATTTACTTGTGATTAATGCCAATTACTGTGCAGTAAGCATCTGCACATGTAGATGCAGATGCTTACTGCACAGTAATTAGCTCTACTCCACAGTAAAGCATCTTGTGCAGACACACCCAGTAAGAAGTACTTGGAAGCCTAAGGTGGAAGAATACTTTTAGGGAGCTCACACTGTATATACTAAGTTCTGGGTCACTAGTTCAACTTTTTTTGTGTTTTGTTTCTTTAATTGTTTCTGCCTATTTGCTCTAAACAACTTGCTCCTATTTGCTCTGTGACTGCCTGTGCATTTATAACTTCTGAATCATTCTACAACTGGAGGTTCACAATATAAACTTCTCAGAAATCTCAGGTGAGAAGCATCCCTCTCCTTCAGTGCCTTTGCTTTGATAGTACACTGGGGTGCATCTACACCAGATGCTAACTGTGCAGAAGTCTAATAATACTGCACAGTAATGCATCACAGCACAAACGGTACTAATACACTACCGTGCAGTATTATTAAGTTACTGTGCAGTAGCATCACTAAAAAGACATGTGCTGGCACTATTGTGCAGTAATGCTGGTTACTGCACATTGATTTAGTACTTGATTGACAAGTACTAAACTTAACACGCAGTAACTACGGCACATTAATTAACATGTAGACACGTCCACTGTTATCTTTGAGAGCTTATAGAAAAATGTCTGTCTTGGCTGGCAAAGATCCAGCAAGCTCATGTACTCTACTTCCAAGAAGGTAAACAACAGTTTTGCTTGTCTCCAGTTTAACATTTGTTTTACATTATTTTCAATATCTGATTTATATATGAAACAAATGATTCACTAACCTCAGAATTTATACTGGTGGTAAGGTACCTGACAAGCCTCAGTAGCAGGAATATATTGTAACATCACTCCAGAGAGCAGACACCAGTTTCCAGGAATATAAAAAGATCATAATATTTTGTGCCTGGATAAAAATCTTCTCAAGGCTGTAACCTGATAATTGTGATGCAGCAACATAATACATGTAATTCAAAATGGACATGGGTTCATTTTGCTAGGCCAATAAACTGATAACATGTTGATGAAGCTTTTTTAAATTTCAGAAATACTACTAACAGACTTGTATTTTTTCTCAAAAGTTAACAGGATCTAATGATATATTTTCAGCAATAAGAATGTAGTGTCAGCCACCTTTCCAGAAGCATTGAGAACCATTGTCGCACTGCCCCAAGACCTTAGTTTATTAGAGACAGGATCTATAGGGTTAAGTACAGACAGTCAAAATCCCAAGGCTGAATTGTTTCAATCTTTTCAGGTTAGTCTAAGATGCATAGATTGAACCGAGGAATAAGTGAACAGACATTCACTTTTGATTCCAGAAATGCAGCCACATGCCTGCAGTGGCTCAGGCCAGAATCTGCGGGGACTAGAGAACACCTCCCACTCAGCTGGGGCAGACAGCTTGGGTAAAGGATACCCTGTCCACCCTGTGGGGAGGGGGAGGTGCAAAGCATCCTGGTATCCTGGTATTCTGGTGGACTGTGAGTTAACTTGAATCTGGAGGGGATCTGGGACAGAAGCGCAATAAATTGATTTAACCTAAATCAGTTAAGTCTGATACTATATCCATCCAGGCTTATCTTAAATCTGCTTTGGACATTTTGAAAGTGGGTTATGTGCACTGAACTTCTGTTGTGTTACAGATTTGAACCAGTTTCTCATCACTTATTGTGTGTAATTTTGGTCCCTAGCCTACAAGTTATGCAAATGGAACCTTCTGTTTTCTTCTCTCACTTCTCCTTTCTCCTCCTCTGCTGAATCAGTGTCCATCCCTTCATGTCTAAGGTTAGATGGAGTTTTGGAGGCCCAAACATTCCTTGCTACAGGGCATGAGCCCTATACAAATTGGAAGATTGGGCCAAAAAAATCTAATGAGGTTCAACAAGGACAAGTGCAAAGTCCTGCACTTAGTGTTGCCAGCAGGGCAAGAGAAGTGATTATTCTTCTCTATTCAGCACTGGTGAGGCCATATATGTAGTACCATGTTCAGTTTTGAGCCCCAACACAGACAGAATGTGGACAAATTGGAGACAGTCCAGTGGAGGGCAACAAAAATGGTGAGGTGGCTGGGGCACATGACTCCTGAGGAGAGGCTGAGGGAACTGGGATTATTTAGTCTAGAGAAGAGAAGACTGAAAGGGGATTTAATAGCAGCCTTCAACTACCTGAAGGGGGGTTTGAAAGATTAATAGATTCATAGATTGTAAGGCTGGAAGGAACCTCACAAGATCATCAGGTGCAGCCCCCTGCACCAAGCAGGAAAGACAATTGGAGTCAAGTGACCCCAGCGAGGTGACCGTTCAGTCTCCTCTTGAAGATTTCCAGGGTAGGCGACTGTACCACAGTCTGGACACTCTAGTTGTGAAGTTGTTTTTCCTAATGTTGAGCCTGAAATGGTCTTCCAGGAGTTTTTGACCATTACTCCTAGTTTTCCCCAAGGGTGCCCTAGTAAACAGTTGTTCACTGAGCCCTTGATGTATGCCTATGATGTAGTGGTAAGCTGCTACCAAGTCCCCTCTCAGCCTTTTTTTTGTCAGGTTGAAGAGTCCCAGATCCCTCAGCCTTTCCTCATATGGCTTGCCATGCAAGTCTCTGATCATACAGGTAGCCCTTCTCCTGACTCTCTCAAGCTTTACTACATCCCTGTTAAAACGTGGCACCCAGAACTGGATGCGGTATTACAGCTGTGGTCTCACCAATGCTGAGTAGAGTGGGAGAATCACTTTGTTGGTTTTGCTGGAGATGCATCGATTGATGCATGCCAGGGTATTGTTAGCTCTGCTGGCTACAGTGTTGCACTGCTGGCTCAAAAAGAAGGAGCTAGACTGTTCTCAGTAGTGACAGATGATAGAACAAGGACCAATGGTCTCAAGCTGTAACAAAGGGAAGTTTAGGTTAGATATTAGGACATTTTTTCTTACTAGAAGGCTAGTTAAACACTGGAACAGGTTACTCAGAGAGGTGTGGACTCTCTAAGACCTGGCTAGACAAAGCCTTGGCTGGGATGATTTAGCTGGGGACTGTCCTACTTGGAGCATGGGGTTGGATTAGATGACCTCCTGGGCTAGGGACAGACATTCAAAAAGCTTGAGCCCAAATGGATTCACTCTTTGCAGGTTAGTCAAATCTGGCTACACCAAACTGGTTTGCAACAGCATAGACATTCCCTCTGGACTGAAGAAATGTGGGTACATGCCTGCAGTGGCTAGAAGATGGGATGGGGAGCAGGGTGCTAGAGCACCCCTCCCTTCCCTTCCACAGTGCTAAGCTGAGGAGGGGTGTGGTCAGGCCCTGGCAGGATGCTCTGATTAGGGAGGGATTCCATGCCCCCCTCACTGCTCCTGACCAGTGAGGGAGCCAACAGGGAGTTGATAACACAGCATTTAGCACCCCATGAAGAAAACAAAAGTCTTTCCCATTAGTTCCCAACTAGTTTGACCCAAATCAGTTAAGTCTGATACTATATATTCAATCAGGTTTATCCCAAAACAGTTTCAGCTATTTTCAAACTGGTTTATGTGTACTGAACATCTGTTCTGTTACAGGTTTAAACCAGTTTCTGATCAGTTAAACTGGTTTATGTGTAATGGCTGTCCCTGGCCCTGAGGTCACTTCCAACCCTAATTTTCTATGAATCTATGAACTCCTCTATTGTGGTTGCTTATTAGGGGATTAATAATTCCAAAATAGAAAATGCTTAATTCCATTTTCTCCCACCAACACCTACAGGTCCATATATTTATTTTCAAAACATATCCAAGTGCATAAAGGAGAGTAACTATGAGATCTGAGCTAACACACAATATGGTCCTATTCTTAATCTCTGTAACAAGCACTTGCTGAATGGAAAAGACCATCAAATCTTTCTTTAAGGTGAAATGGGCTCAGAAATACATTTTTGTTTACCTACTTTCCATTCACCACCACCCCCCTTCAGCCTCCACCCACAATATTTCCATTTTTTCATAACCTGGCTCAGTCTGTCCTTTGTTGCACTCATGTTAGCATGTTGGCATCAAGAGTGTGATGCATATGTAAATCTGATCTTGTGTTAGAACCTTTTGAAAGCATCTACATTATTTAGAAGCATAAGCTAACAGGAAGTCAACAGTATTTGTGCTCTTAAATCACTCAGGCCTCCACTTAGGCACAGCCCAAATAAGTAAAGTGACACTTACCTGATTTGCCGATAGGAATTCCTGGTTATTGTCATTCATTCCCATATACATGTTCTCCCCATCAAACTGCAAAGGCAGAAAGAAACAATGGCAAATGAAAGACAGAATGTGTTGCCTTCCTCTGCCACTGAGGACCATTTTGGATCCCACATATTTTCTTACCCTTCAATGTCAGAGAAGCACAGTCTCAGGAACAAAACAGTTAGCAGTTTATAATAACTGTTTACTCAGTTTTAATAATCAGAGGTGCCTGAGGCTCATAACAGGTTACACAATCAGCTACCTGAGAATCACCCAAAATGAGCACTCCAAAAGTAATCAAGACTAGTCTATAATATTTAAATGTACAGAAAAGTACTCACTTTTCCAAATCTCTTATCTTGTGCTGTTCAGTTACCCCCCTCCCCCACAACTCCCCAACACTCATAAAATGTCCTCCAGAAAGGGAACACAAGAAAATTTGAGGCAGAATGGTTTGGTTTTGTAGGAAGGAAAATAAAAGGATAAAAACTGTATTTATAACATAGTGAAAGGACAGTTCTACCCATAATGTGGAGCTGCTAGTCCAGCTGCAGACTGTACAAACAATATTAGTACAGAGAGATACATTAACATAATAAAACTGCTATGAGAGGCAAGGATTTTGTGATTTGTTTTATTGGACAAACTGTGTGTCTGGAAAAGCAGCTGGGCAAGCTTACAGGTATCTAGTGCCCTTCTTCAGGTCATGTGCTACCTCCACTTGGGCTGCATCCACATGAGTGTGAACATTTGTTTTCCTGCAGACAAGCAGCAGTGGCACACCTTGTGCCACAGTTACTTGCCCCTGGGGAAGGCCTGTGCCACACACCCTAACTTGTGTGTAGCAGATTACCCCAGGTGGGGTAGGGGAGGCTTGGACCAACACTGGCCTGGCTCCAGCAGCCTTACCTGGGATCCTGGGTGCCTCTTGTGGGACTCCTGGGGCTACAGCAGCAACAATCCTGCCACTCAGAGCCTGGCCAGCAGCCAAAGCATGGCTCTGGCCAGCCAGGCTACAGTTTTGGGCAGTGTGTGATGTCCCTGCATGCACTGCCCTTTTTTTTTGCATTGGTTTTTTTTGACCCTGGGATCTCCTGGGGTCGACCCCCCAACCCCTGATGCTACCTTGCAGTGTGGAGAGCAGCTGAATGTGTGTTATGTGGCACCGCAGACATGTCTAGGACACCACATACCGCACAGCCTCACTTGTCTGGACGTGGCTTTGATGTCCACAAGCTTGTCCAACAGCTTGTCCATCTATACCGAACGGGTCCAATAAAAGACATCAGAAAAAGTCCTTGCCTCTTATAAATCCCCTGGTCCAACAAGCTACAATAACACTCCAACCCTACCAAAACTGCTGTACTAAGTTTTCAGCAAAATCATTAATTACCCATTCCAATCATCACCATATAAAACAAACCATTCAAAACCATAAATATACCCCCTGAAGCAAAAT
>NW_017729017.1:32459-75189 GCF_001723915.1 Gavialis gangeticus
GCAGCTGAATGTGTGTTATGTGGCACCGCAGACATGTCTAGGACACCACATACCGCACAGCCTCACTTGTCTGGACGTGGCTTTGATGTCCACAAGCTTGTCCAACAGCTTGTCCATCTATACCGAACGGGTCCAATAAAAGACATCAGAAAAAGTCCTTGCCTCTTATAAATCCCCTGGTCCAACAAGCTACAATAACACTCCAACCCTACCAAAACTGCTGTACTAAGTTTTCAGCAAAATCATTAATTACCCATTCCAATCATCACCATATAAAACAAACCATTCAAAACCATAAATATACCCCCTGAAGCAAAATTTTAACCAATGTAAGAGTCTGTCGTAATCCCACCAAACTATAAGGCCCTTTTGTTTTCATCCTTTTTCACTATCACTGCTAGTTTCTGAGAGGAGTGGGTCAAAGTCACTGTTTCCCAGTCAACTTCTTCACATTCCTTTTTTTGGCAAAACTGCATCAATGAGGCATGTTGATACAAGGATCATGCATGCAAGAGTATGCAAGGGCTATATTTGATTCCTGTATTTTCCTTGATGACCCCTGCATTACAAGACCACGCATGTACAGACACTCGTCACTAGCAGGGAACACAGTCTCCTGAGTGGCAATATTACAGGCCTCTGCTACTTGAGTTAAAGGGGAGTTTCTTTAGTGGAATGTAAGTTGCAAGGACCTGCTACTCAGGAGCATGTACACTAAACCACTGTATTATATGTGCATTATTTAAGTAAATTCCTTGCACTTTTGGGGCTGTTTGAATTACTTGCAACATCATAGTCAGTAACTCTTGTTGTCACACTTGACCCTGTGTTTGTAGACTGGGAGATCATCAGCACTACGCAGGAAGCAATCCAGAAAAAGGTGGGTTATAAAGGGAATAATACATTTTATCACTGACAAACTGTAGCCCACAATGAAGGGGAAAGGAATGCAGAAAATATACATGGCATGAATGAAGACTAGAAGTGCAGTGACAGAGATTTTTGAGGCCGATACTAAGAGACAATTTTTAAGGAGGCATATCAGCTGATACCGATCTGATTTCCATACCAGCCCAGCAGCTTGAAGAGCTACATGCAGCTAGTAAGCCTGGTGGGGTGGAAGTGGGGGGGGACAGATCAAGGCCCCCCACGGTGAGGGAGGAGCGGGGCTGGGGCTGGAGCAAGTGCTGCCCAACCAGGGTGGGGCAGGAACAGGATGGAGCAGCCACTTGTCTGGGGTGCATGGCTCTCACCGCTGCATGCCGCTGGTCTGGAAGCCACTGGTCCAGCGGCTCCTGTAGCTGCTCCCACCACTTGACCAGGAGGGCATTTATTGGCCAAATTATTGGCCACATCAGGGCAATTTCTGATATGAACTATTTTCTTTATATCGATGTCGATCCAATATCGGACCAATGTATCGGTGCATCAGTAATGAAGACTGTCATGTAAAATATAAATCCAGGAATAAATAACTGTAAGAAACACAACTGTAAGAGTAGCTGTTTAAAGGAGTTTTTATGGAGTATTCAGTTTGAAAGTTTGCAAGAGAACAGTATTCATAGGTTCTTTAAGTTGAAAGATTTGACATGCTATGCAAATCACAGGGCATGCTAGGTTTGCTTAAACAAATTAACAAAACAGGAGCTAAAAGGCCAGCTGGGCCTACTCCAGACCTTAATTAAAGACACTTGACCCTCTCATCCTTAGGCAGGAAAGGCCCTTGCCAGGGACATCAAGCTACACAGTTACACACACATTTTTCAAGCTGCTCCACTGTGACAAAGGCTTTCCTCTGATCTGCTCAGGAAACAAAGAGTTCAGCCTACTCAGCTCCAAACAGACCAGGGAACCTTGTATATTTGAAGACTCACAGTGGGGGTAAGGAACTCAGCAGTAATTCCTGCTGGTACCATGCTGCTGTACCTTTCCTGTTTACATTTACCGCAGAGCTCCATCACTGTAAAATACAGTTAATTTGGTCAACATGATAAATAAATTAATCTTCACTGGCTTCCCCAAGGACAATGGCTGGAAGAGGATCATTCCCTCTAGGCTTATCCCCTAGCTCTGCATAGGCCCAGCCACACAATTTATACCACCAACACCTCCTAGTGCAGAGCATGCAGCGAAGGAAGTGCTACTCTCCCTTGAACCCAGTTTGAACAGTTATTTAACCATACTGATCCCTGTCTGAATGAATGTGTGCAACCTTTACCTACTCTTCTGTATAATGAAGAGAGCCCTGGTAAGATCCTTGTTTAAAATCCTGACTGTAATGGGAAAACCCTACAGAACAGAGGGAGATTAACAAATGAGTCCTAAACAGAAATGTTACCACACATCTCTGTGTTCACTTCTGGGCTTCTAAGGAAGCTAGCCAAGAGGTAATGGGACTGGTGATGGGGCAAAGTAGCCAGCACATGGAAGAGTGTCTTCATGAAATATGGAAGAAGCCCTAGATAGGCCTATGTTCTCTCAGCCTATTTGGCTGGAAGAAACCTCAATTATCCTAGAGTAAGAAAAGCTCTTGACGGCATGAAGAACTTATCTCTCCTTTTCTGTTGAAATAGCTCTGAAACTGACTCACCTCTGTGCTACTTCAATTTCACACCAGTACAATCCAGTGAAAAATCAGATCCCAGAACTACAGAAAGCCTTTTCCTATAGCGTTTGGAAACTCTGGCTCAAGAAGCCATTCTCTTCCCATTCTCAGCTCTGGCTGCAGCAGGTGTCCTGCCTGTGGCTGCAGGCAACTGCTGGTGAAGAACAAATCTAGTGCAGAGGCAGCTTGAGAACAGGTAAGCCTGTACAATCAAATCAAACAGAATTTACGTGTCTCCTCCTTGCCTCCTTTCCAACCATTTTCAGACAACTAATCCAGTTATTAGACTACAAAACCTCTGTGGAGAGCCAGAAAACTCTTACTGTTAATTACATAGAATGGGAGCTTTATATTCTCAGAATGAGAATGGGGGGAAAAAACCCTCCAAAACTGTTTCTGGCTCAAAGTATATAGCTAGGGCAGTTCTTGAAGCTAAGTTCACAAATTAATTGTAGCAATAAAATGGAATATGCCATAAACACTTCTGAGATAGGGACAGAGGCACCAGGTGTAAACTACATTGCATATTTAACAAGAGGAAGATAATGCCCATTGCCCTTACAAGTCAGCTGATGAATTAGAGATTGTCCACCCCTTGTGTGTTTCTTCTGCTCCCTGACATGAAAACAATACCACTTGTGCATTAACAGATCGGCAAAAACCTAGTGAATGGCTCACATAAGAACAATAAAAAATGAATATACACAAAGCCAGATGGAGATTTTCATTCTCACCACACACTATTAATTACACTTTAGTTTCTCACAGGATTTAGCCATTAAAGTCAATGGAGTTCATAAAGCCAGTGGGAGTAGTGAAGTCATACCACAGCTCAGTTTCAGAATGGAGAAACACTTTCTAATTGCCAAATTATCCTCTGGGATAGGAGAACAAACCAATTAAAAGAAGCCAAATTTCACTAGATTGTGTGACAACTGTTAACTAATATTAAGTCCAACCAAAACAGATTCCTCACAGCTAAAAGGTAATCTCTGGGCAAACTTGGGAAGGACTTTAGGCCTAATGTTGGAGTACAGCAGGGTGGGCAAAATACGGCCCACAGTCTGGCTGCATTCGGTCCACCAGGCCATCCTATCTGGCCAGCGGGGCACCTAAAAAGTTGAGAAGATAAATATTTATCTGCTCCTGACTGCCTGTTAAAGCTGACGAGAGCCAGGGGCAGTAGGACCCAGCATAGAGAGAGAGAGAGAGAGAGAGAGAGTGTAGTGAGGGAAGCACAGAGAGTATGTGTGTGTAGTAAGGGAAGAACAGAGTGTGTGTGTGCGTGTGTGTGCGTGTGTAGTGAGGGAGTCACAGAGTGTGTGTGTGGTGTGTGTGTGTGTAGTGAGAAATGCACAGAATGTGTGTGCAGTGAGGAATGGAGGGAGAGGGAGTGTGTGTGTGTGTGTATATATATGTGTTCATAGGGCAAGTCCCACAAGCATACCCCACCATACACATGCACCCCCCCTCTCACTGCCATACATGCAGACCCCCACACCCATACTCCCTCACATACCCCAGCCAACCTTCCCCCACAATCCCCTTACCCACCCACCCACACCACACACACCCACATGCTCCCTAACCCCAAACCCACCCCTCCACACCTATCCGCCCCTCCACAGACACACCCACACCCTCCCCCATGTAGCCACATACCCACAGGTTCCCACAAATCTATACCCACCCTCCATGCCCCCTATAATATACAAGAGTAAGACTTCATTTTAAGCTATTGTGCAATCACCTTTATATACACTATACAAATACATGTAAATCAGGGCAAAAATATTTTTTAATCAAATTAATGAATGTTGTAGATGTTTGCTTTTTAGAATATAATTTGGTATTTTTCTGGTTCTGAGATGGCAAAACCCCTTTCTGAAAGGAGTGTTTCTGGGGGCAAGAGGAGGGACTTCTGATGGCAAGGGTCGGGTTTTAGGGGGAAGGACATCTGGTCCCAAGTTGGTGACCAGGGGGCGGGTGACCAGGGGGTGGGACTACCCATGCGGCCCTTGACAGCTTGCTAAAACTCAGTAAGTGGCCCTCTGTCAGAAATAACTGCCCACCCCTGGAGTACAGGCACCATGGGCATGACTGAGTGTTTCCCAGATTAACTATGGCCGTGCCCTACGAGGTCAGTCACAGCAGGCAATGAGATCCTCCCACTCCTAACGATTTCCATTGGAGTTGTGGGTATTCAGCGCTTCTCAGAAGCTGGCCTTTTACTATTTAATTGGTACCACTATGAACATTTGTAAAGCACTCAGCTTCATATCCCTCTGCTTTTAGTATGATTCAGATTAAAAGGAGTTACATTTCCCAAATATGAGGGCTGCCAAGCAACTGTGTTGCCCAAATATTCCATCCTCCCCCTGCTACAGTAGGCCATTAATAGGCAGACAGAAAAAAATTCTGTAGGACAAGTGTCAAACCTGGCAGAGAATATTTAATTAATAGAAAACAACAGTAGGCCTCTCTCAGAGGATGCAGACTATAAGCTTGGCAATTCTTAATACTCATGAGAAGAGACTATCAGAGGTGACTTCTTCATTGGGCTGAGCATTGGACTTGGAATTTGGAGAGCTAGGTTCAGTTTGTAATACTGCCATGCGCCAGCTATGCAACCTCAGACAAGTCACTTTTCAATTCTGTGCCTCAGTTTCCTTATCTATAAAATAGGGATCTCACACCTCTTGTAAAGCAAGTCCTGCAGATGAAAAGTACTGGACAAGTGCCAAACATTTCTCAGAGGAAATGCAGTCTGCTCTTGGGCTGAAGACTATGCTCATTTAAAACAGTGTTTTTTTCAATTTGCACAAGTGTGAGAACAGTAGCCCAGCTACAGACTATTGATTGCCCAGGTAATGAGATCTCTTTCAGTGAGACTCACCCTGTGCTAAGTGCCAGCACCTATGGAATTCTGCAGTTCCACTCAAACCCCACTTTGAGAATTTTAGTGCATGGCTCTGAGTTGCCTCAGCCTAGGGATAGTTTTATCCTTTCTGAATCATTTAAACACCTCTGGAAATCACTACCTACAAGTATTTCCTGTACATCAGGCCTGCAATAACTTCCTAAATGAGTGTTGGTATACCTTCAAGAGAAACAATTCACAATGGATATGAAGGGGTATATCTTCAACTGCCCTCCAGATGACATTTTAAAGAAAGAATTTTCATTTCTAGATTTTATGGTTGCAAAGTAAACCTTGCAAATATAACCAAAATCAAATACATGTAATGACATCTGCCTGAACTTGAAGAGAGCCTGAAATAATAATCCACAGGTGAAAAATACCTAATTTGCTTCTATGGTACCAAACTCCAATGCCAATTATGATGTTTTAAATGTCATAGTAGGGTTGCAGTGTTGTTGTAGCTGTGATGGTTCAAGAAGTGTCCAAGAGGCAAGGCTTCTTTGCAAAGGCTTCTTTGCAATCGCTTTTATTGGACCATATTTATAGTTGGAAGAGCTGTTGGACAACCTTTCTGGAATCAAGTACAACCTGAGGAAGGGCACTTGTTGCCCAAAAACCTGTCCAACAAGCTCTCCCAGCTATACAGTTTGTCCAATAAAAGAGATCCCACAAATTCTTGCTATCTTAAATGCCAACAATGTTCACTGTTTCTCTGAGCATAGGAAAAAAAGGAAATAATATTAGGGAGTTCCATGCAATCTGCACTGAAGGACTACTCATTTTAGTGAGACTTTAACGAAAGTGCTGGGACTATTCATTCATTCGATTTACATGCAACTGTAACTGGCTTAATTTTCCCAAAGGCTGGAGCAGCTTGTAGATGTTTGAGAGTCACTGCCCTGGGCTGCTAAGCTACTTTCACTGCTATCACCAGAACAACCATTGTTCAGAGATCCAAAGTTTTTTAAGTGAATAATACTTAATTCCTCAATCATTTAGAGAAAACAAAGCACGGTGCAAAATTCTGCCTAGATTTTCACTCACATGAGAGTGTTGCCCACACACCTTCTTCTGCTCTGTGTATACTGCCAGTCACAGGGCTAATAGGTCCCAGGTCTGGCCATGTCTGACTGCTACTGACTGCAGGATGAGTTTAGGTTTAACACGAAAAACCTCATTGAAGTCACTGGACCATATTCCAATTTCAAGAGGAGACTGGATAGAGTCTTATGACCCCTCCCACCCCCAGTGCTCCTTCCTGCCCATGGCAGGGGGTCGGACTAGATGATCTGTCTAGGTCCCTTCTGACTCATTGATTCTATGAATTTCCATCCCACAAGTGTACATCTGGTTTAGTAACACTAACTTCAGGGGTGATGCATAGGGGGTGCATTTGACGATGTACCCCCTGCAAAAAGGCACCGCCAACACTGTTGGTGGCACCTGAGGGCAGTCGCCATTCGCCACCCTGCTCCACGATCGCCCCTGGCCATTGCCAACAGCACTTGTGGGTGGTTGCCGACCTACGGTCAGAGCTCGCCACCCGCCACTGCCAGCAGCATCTGCGGGAACTCCCAGGTCACCACTGCTGGGCTCATGCCACCGCTGCCGTGCCCCCACAGCTGCTGGGGGCATGCACCATTCACAGCATGTAACTTACACTAGTGCAACTAACAGCAGGGTCTGTCCTACTAAAATAGGACCCATACACAGCATGACTGAAGTCAGCTCTCAGAATGCTGAAGACAAAGTCTGCTCTCTGCTATACCAAATGAGCTTGTCTAGAAGTTCATAGTTTTAAAAAGTCTTCCACTGGAGCAAAATCAAAATAGCAAAGGCTTTTGGATCATTTTATTTGTCAAAACAAATTTGTTTTATTACTTCTTATCATTTCTCCCTCACACACACACATTCCCCTCACTCCTTCATAACAACTCTAATGAATCCTGTCCTCCAAATTACTGTGCCACTGATTGCCAACCTGAGCAGCCAGGCTGAAAATCAACCCTCAAAATGCAGCAGAAACTTCAGAACTTCCTCACTGCTAGTTTTTTTTTTCTTCCTCCAGGCTATAAGGGTGCAAAAAAATTTATTAAAAATTTGTCAGGATATTTTCCCATCAGATTTTTTTTTTTCAATTAGATGTTTGCCATTTATACACTAGCCAGGTACAGTAGATAAGTAACGTGTGCTCTCTTTCTCTCTCTATTCTTATTATCATTTTACTATAGAATGCTCTTCAAAACAACCAGTCCCATCAGTCTACATTGATTTACAGCAGAAACAAACATTTTAATATTTCCCTATTGTTATAGTGGTTTTCATCCTTTTCACTTTTGTGTAACTCCTCATGCATGTCAGTATTCAAATCCATTTCCAGATCTGAGAGCATACATTCATCATATTCCATCTCCGATAAAAATTGATCTGGCTCATTTTTAATGATTTGGGCATGCTGAGTAGAGGATATAATTTTCTTTTAGTTCTCTTTAATTTGAAAGAAATTTAGTCTTGTGCTGTTGTCTTAATCATTCTTCTGCTCTTTTGAAATTATTTCATTTTAGTCATACTTTGGAAAAAACTATTTAATAAATCTGTGGTCTGATCTGATTCTTACCTTCTTTGGTTTTTTACTTCTGAATAAAGAAACTATAAAGGAGACAAAATGGTTGCCATTGTGGTTAAGAAATATTTCACGCCAAAGATATAGATTAAGATGCAGGGACAAACTGGCTTAACTGATCAGAAATTAGTTTAAACCTGTAATACAATGTTCAGTGCACATTACAACCAGTTTCAAAATTAATGAAACTGGTGTAAGATAAACCTGGTTGAATGGAGTATCAGAATTAAGTGATTTAGGTCAAACCAGTTTCTGCAATGTCTGTCCCAGACCCCTTGTTGGTTTAAGTTAAATCAGAGTCCCCCAGCATCCCAGCATGCTCTAGGCTGGGCAGGGCTCTCTACTCCACAGCAGGACTGGCCCTTTGCCTCTGCTCCCCGGCTGGAGTTTGGCACAGACTTACAGGCACAGCAGGATCTGCTGGCTTCCCTGTGCCCCCCTCTCCCCCATCTTACCACTCACTGCTTAAGCAGAGATCCCTTCCTCCTCTCTGCCACACCAGGGACTGTAGCCAGCATGTGGTATAGAAGCTAAGGTCAACAGGTGCCTGTGTGGGTGTCTCTCTCCAGTTTCACTGAGGCAAGCAGACAGAACAGTGACCACTTAGGGCTTTTGGAGCTAATCAACAGGTCAGCCAGTGAGCTGTTTAACAAGTTTGAAATAATGTGGAGAGAGGCTATTGTTTTCCTAATCGGGTGATAAAAACTGTTATAACCCTCCCCACCCCCACCCCGCCCCGGCTGGCTTGCTCACCTGTCAGTTTGCTGCAGACAGTATGACAAAGCAGGGAAGGAGACTGAAAAGCTCTGTATCATCAACAGATGCAAACACTGCACATCCCTACTTGCCTCAGAGTGCTAGCCCAGGGAGGGGGGCTGGCAACACTCCCGCCCCTTGAGCAGCCAGCAGGGAAAAGCCTGTGACTGTACAGGCAGACCTCCCTAATGAAAGTGTCCTGTTGGGGCCTGGCCTGGCCATGCCCTCCTCAGCTCAGATCTTTGCAGAAGGGAAGGGAGGTCTGCTCTAGCACCCCCTAGCTTCTAGCTTAAGCCACGGCAGTCATGTGCTTGAATTTCCTCAGTCCTGAGAGAATCTGTCTAGTTTCAAACCAATTCAGTCTAGCCATGTTAGATTAACCTGCACGTTAGCTCAGGCTTGTTGAATGTCTGTCCCTAGCTGCAGAGTGTAAAGCTATATATCTCTAAATTTGGACGAGTGTTTCTCTTTCTTCCTTTTGAAAATATTAAGGGTCTGATTTTTAGTCTCAATTAAATTAGGAGCAACTCCACGGAAATGAATGGAACTATACTAGTCCCAGTGAGATCAGACACAGGGTCCCTACATCAACAGAACTCAATCTCCCCACTTCTACACAAACCCAATAAAAAAATTCAGAAGAAAGTTCAGATACCCATGAGCTCTGAAATAAAACATACACAAATAAATGAACATCTAGCAGGTACCATAGTTACGCTGCCCACATTGAGTCCACGGCTGGGGCCAGAAGTTGCACATAAACCGGTTTATGTGATCAGAAACTAGTTTAAACCTGCAACAGAACACACATTGAGTACACACAACCCAATTCAAAAAGGCTGAAACTGATTTAAGGTAAAGCTGGTTGAGCGTGAGAGAGTCCAGAGAAGAGCCACCCACATGATCAGAGACTTGCAAAGCAAACCATACAAGGAAAGGCTGAGGGACTTGGGCCTCTTCAGCCAAAAAAAGAGAAGACTGAGAGAGGACTTGGTAGCTGCCTACTGCTACATCAAGCGAATACATCAAGGGCTTGGCAAACAGCTGTTCACCAGGGCACCCCTGGGGAAAACCAGGAGGAATAACCACAAACTCCTAGAAGACCATTTCAGGCTTAACACTAGGAAAACTTCACACTCAGGGTGCCCAGACTGTGGAATAAACTTCCTCCAGAAGTGGTGCAATCATCTACCATGGAAATCTTCAAGAGGAGACTGGACCATCACCTGGACCCCAGTTGTCTTTCCTGCTTGGTGCAGGAGGGTGGACCCAATGATCTTCTGAGGTCCCTTCCAGCCCCTTACAATCTATGAATATAATATCAGACTTAACTGATTTGTGTCAAACCAGTTTATGCAACTTCTGTCCCAGACCCCTTCCTGGTTTAAGTTAAACCAGAGTCCCCTGCATCCCAGCATGCTTTTCAGCCCTGGGCTGGGCTGGGCTGGGCTGGCTCCACCCCTCTTCTCTCTAGCTACCGGTGGGGGTGCATTCAGATGCCAGCTGCAATGGTCCCCTCAGGCAAAGGGTGTAGCAGCCCATCAATCATTAGCCTCCCTCCCCACTCCACCAGTGGGGGCAGGGGCATGGCCAGAGTTCACTGCCATCCACCTGCCTCACCTGCAGCTGTGGGGCTGGGGCTGTAGGACTGAGCCAGGCTGACCCGCAGGTGCTGCTGAAGGCAGACACAGAGGGGCCAGCCCATGAGGGCATGGCCTTTGGCTTGGTCTGAGGAGCATGGACTGCAGCTGGCTGAGCATCAGGCTGCCTGGGCCAGCTCAGAGCTGCCGGTGGGTCCAGAGCCCAGCAGTCCCCACTGCAACCCTCTCCTGGCCAGAGTGTGAGCTGGCCAGGGCCAGTGGAGTTCTTCTGCCTCTCTAACCTCCAGCTTTTGTTGCTGTCATGCATCTCTTAAGGGGGTGGTTTGAAGCTTTAGCCCTGCAGCTTCTGCCCAGCCCACAGAGCTCTGGCTCTAGCTCTGACAGCTTTTCATCATGCCAAGCAGGCAAAGCTGGAGCCAGAGCTCCAGGCACTGGGCAGAAGCCACCACGCTGAAGCTCCCCCTGCTTCAAGCAGTACTGCATGGTGGAGCAGAACCAAGAGCCACAGCTGGAGGTGAAAGGAGCAGAAAAGCCCTGCCAAGCCCAGCCAGCACTCAGCTTCCCCTTGCCTTCAGCGGCTACTCCTCATCCCACCTCCCCTCCTTCTCACCCTCCCCCTCTTGCCATTGCTGCACTGTTCCAGGTGGTGGGGGATGGTGGGAAGGCATAGCTTTAGCCCAACAGCTTCTCAGAGCATGCAGATCCGGCTTCTGCTCCAGCTGCTTTCCACCCACTCCACCCACAGGAACTGCTCATCATGCTGGGCAGGCAGAGGAAGGGAGCCGGAGCTGAAGCAACCCCTCTCCTCCTCACCTCCTGGAGCAGCACAGCAGTGGCAGGAGTAGAAGGAGAAGTAGTTCCTGGAGGCGAGGGGAAGCTGAGTACTGCCTAGGCCCAGCAGAGCTGTTCTTCTCCCCTCACCTCCGGTATGTCTTGTACTCTTGCAGCACCACTCGGGGTGGTGGGAGCTTCAGCCTAGCAACTTCTGCCCAGTATCTGGAGCTCTGGCTCCATCTCCTACTGCTTTCCACCTTCCCAGGGCAGGAGGGGCAGGTGGAAAGCAGCCAGAGCTACAGCGAAAGCACCGTGCCCTGGGTAGAAGCTGAGAAGCTAAAGCTTCCACCCACACAGTCTGCTGCAACTCTGCCGGCCCCACCCTGCCTACACTCCTGCCCCCACCCGCAGCACAGTCCCCCCTCTCGGAAGTTGCTTGTGCTCCCAGCACACCATGACAGGGGCTGCTGCCCCGTCAAGGTCCTTCCCCCCTTGCCACTCCAGTGCAGGGGTGGGAGCAAGGCCAGAGGCTGGCTGGCACAGTCCCCTTAGGCGAGGGGGCAGGGAAGGGGGTATTTCCACCCTTCCTCCAGCATCTGGCAGAGGGGTCAGGGAAGGAGCTTATCCTGCACTTGCCCTACGCAGGGAGTGATCGGCAGTGGGTGGCAGCTGGGGTGGGCAGACCCCAGCTGCGGTTCCCGGGAGGGCAGAGGGGGAATAAACCCCCTTCCTGCCCCCTCTGCCTTAGGGGGCCATGCTGGACATCCTCTGGCCATACCCCCACGCCTGCAGCAGCAAGCAGGGAGTGCCAGGCAGACCCCAGCTTGGACCCATGCTGGTGGGACAGGGTGGGGGGATTTAAAATTCCTCCCTGGCCAGTTCACTCCAGGCTACTGCTGGGACTGGCCACACCCCCTTACCTCCCCCCCCTCCGCCCCCTAGCACAGCTTCCCTTATGCCAAGGGCACACTCTAGCACCCCCCCTGCCCCCTGGCTTCTGGCCTGAGCCACTGCAGGCATGTGCTTTCATTTCCTGAATATCTATTCACTTGCAAATTTGTTCAATCTAGGCAGGTTAGACTAACCTGCAAAGATTTAATCAATTCAGGCTCCAGCTTCTTGAATGTCTGCCCCTAGCCCAAAAGCAAAACAAAAGGAGTAAAAACCCAACAGACTTCCATGCAATGGACCAAGTTATAAGCCTTTATGGGCTGGAAATTTTGTCTGGAAATCTCTCTGAACTGGGCTCTGTAGGCCTGATATTCTATTAGTGTGCACTTTGGCCATTTCAACCTCTGGATAGTGGTATAGTATGCTGCCCTCACTTCCAACCATGTGAATGAGTGGAAATACTTGTTCTGTTAGTACAGATGTAAACACTGGCAAGGTGTTAGTCAGTGGACTTAATACTGTAAGATTCACTCCAGCAATCAGACCTCTTGAACTCAAGGGGCTCGTTAGCATAATGATTATGTTCCTGAGTCAGTGTTATGGACTCAGGCACTCAGTCAAGTATTTTAAAGTCCAGAACTCAACACAACTGAGAACAGTTGTAGACCAGCACTGTCTAAGTTCTGAGCAGCTGCAGGGCACACTGCTTCTTCATCACTTCTCTTACAGACCACACTGCCACATCACTACCTCTGCCCTGAATTGCACTGCCGCATTGCTGCCTCCCCAACACTTCCCCCAGATTAATGGCAGGAAATAGAAGCTGGAGGACAGAGGGCGAATCCAGAGACCAGAAGAACTCAGAGGCAGAGGCAGTGATAATAGAACAAGCAGAAATAGACAATGAAGGGTGGTGGCAATGGCTGGAGGAAATGGCACCAGCAGCCATGGGGAACATACAGGGAGCTTAGGATATAAAGGCAGCAGATGCCCACTGGCTGCAAGTTAAAGCACTTGCAGGGTGCATGCAGTCCATTGGCCACTAGTTGGACAACCCTGTTCCAGACTATTGAGAAATGACCTCCAAGCTTTTTCAAATTTCACTTTGTCAGGGAGAATTTCTAAAAATGCTGATTCTACAATTCAATTCTTACAGTAGAAAAAGGCAAAGGGAACATGTTAATTAACACATCCTGCACCAGACACTGCTGACTTTTTAAAAGACTTTATTTTAATCTTTCTTTGGGTTGGATTTTGTCTACTTTTTTGTGTTGTTGTTTTTGTCCTTGTTGTTTGGAGGGTGATTATTTTTTACTTGTAAAATGTGCATGGATAATAAGACACAAGTAAATTCAAATGCTCAGAAATGTTGCTTTCACACTGAAGCAGAAACTAAACCAAAGCAAGTGTAGAATTTTTGTTCCATGTAAATAGAATATAAATATTTGTTGACTATAAAAGGCAGAAAAGTAAGAAATAGTATTCAAGTTTGTGGGAAGGTGCTAACTTCCAGTAGACAGTGTTGTCAGCTCTCACAATTTTATTGTGAGTTTCATCATATTATTGATGTTTTTCAAGCTTCAGCTGATGTTTTTCAAGCTCCAGGTCCTGGAGTCCTGGGTGACATCTTTCATTTATAAGAAAAGAAGTTTCTAACTCTCAGGCTTTCAGATAAATGAATCAAAACATGGTATCTAAAGACTCAACAGAATTCCACGTGTTTAAAAATGTCACAGTTCTTTGCAGCCTGACTTATGCTTTTTTAATACTTAGCATGAAAAGTCAAAAAACAGTCTGGGTGCATCTACATGAGACACTACTGTGCAGTAACACTGGCGGGCACTAACCATGACATACTGCTACCGTGCAACAGTGTCTGAAATAAACTGTGCAGGGACAATACTGTGCAGTAACACCAGTTACATAAGCAAGTATTAAATGACTGCGCAGTAACAGCTGCGCAGTCCGCCACTCATGTAGACGCAGCCTCTGACTACAAAATAACCAGGGATACAGAGCCTTTCACAACTAGACCACTGAAGCACACCCTGCCCAGGTCATCACTGACTAAAAGTTATCATCATTAGGCAGCTGCTTAGTACTTCCTGAGGAATAAGCTGCGTGGTTCAGGTAGTTTATAAAATCCTCATATCGGCATCATAAGAACCAGCATCACAACTCTGTCTGTCTTAGGAGAGAAGGGCAGGTAGTGAATTTTCCTCGCTGCCCTGAGACAATCATTCCAAAATGGAGGGTATTGGTGAAAGAATCTTGAACTACAATTCTTCAAGTTGCCCCTGAGCTTCTTTCTCCAGCAAGGCCAACCTAACTACATTACCATCACTAACAGAATGAATAAAAATAATACTGCAGTGAATTCCTTTAAACATCTATGATTAAGCATATACATGAGAAACCCTATATACATAATAGACCATGGTCCATAATAGCCCATTAAAAAACCCTTCTGTTGCTTAACAAAAATTGATCAGATCATGTCAGAGGTAAGGACTTCTTAGGGTGATATCTTTTAGTGGATCAGTTATATAGTTGGGATTAAGTCAGACGAACTGTCAAATGTAATGCCTAACTTTATCCCAACTACACAGTTGGCCCAATAAAATATCACCCTAAGAAATTACTACCTCTCATCATTTCTGGACCATCATGGTTACAACTACTTAACATTTCAGCGTAACTGCTGTTGAGGTTTACTTGGCTGTATCCAATCAGATCACACTCTAATCCAGATTATTTTTGCCGATTGTATATTAAGTAAAGCTGTTTCCATCTAAAAATCAAAACCTTTTATGCAGTGCAAAACTTTTTTCTTCCTCAGATGCAATTTCTGCCATAATATTTATATCCCATACTATGGAAGTCATCTTACAGGAGGACATTAGAGGCTAAAGTCTTATGGATATGCTGGAATGCTAACACAAAAAACAAATATCTCAAAATGTTTTCAAGAATCCATATTGTCAACACAGATTTCTGTCAAGTCACAGGAATGCGAAATATTTGCTTCTTCCCTACCCCCACTAGACTCTGCTATATGCAGAACCACTAGTGTGATTTCCTACAGGAATAATTTTGCATCTGACTTCTTCAGGGAATATACCGCTGGGATTAGCTTAATCTCTTTAACTGCAAATTCTCCATTAAAGTCTTTACACAGCCTCTGGCCCACAATGATCTACTTAGCATTATTTATTTTTCCACATAAATACTTGGACTTCCCCTCAGTCGGTCCTCTTAAATGGGGTCAAAAGTTCAGAAACAAATTTACTTAAGCCTCCAGAATACTCCTACAAGGAAGCAATGACACTTCCATCTGTATCTACAGCACATCCACCCACAGCCTCGCCACCTACAAATATGCTGTTAGAGAAATAGTGTGAATCAGTGTCTAATAGTACATCATGTATTAGAAGTCACATGTTCCTCACATGGTTATACAAACCAAGCTGCTACAAAAGTAATTTGGCTTTTATTTATAGAGAATTTTACTCACAGCTGTAAAAAAAAAAAAAATACGTATGATGTTAAAATAACTTTTAATCATTATGGTCTAAAAGAAAGCAGATTACAAACCCATCCTTAGAAAGGATCAAAACTCTGAGAACATATTTTTTAAGATATCACACGTATTGACTTGTAGGACTATCTGGGTCCAATTTTCAGTTTTTCTTGTCTTAAAATGCAGATCTAAGACCGATTGTTGGTCCTACGGGGGGGAGTGGATTAAAATGAAAGTGGCTCAGAAGGGAAGAATTATCATTTTAGATTCAAAATACACGGAAAAACCAGGACTCAGTATTTTAAATCATGTTAACAACCAGGGGGAATTATGATTCAAGATCTTTAATTTTTAACCTCTTTTAAAACATCTAATGTTTACCTATTTAAACTGCATAACCATCCCTGCCCCCGCCCTTAACTCTTCACTGCACCGAACAAATTTTCTGGGACCAGCTTCAGTAAAGTGAGGACACATGCTGTGGTATCTCAATGCACATTCTAGGGTGGCTGGCTCTCAAGGGAGGTGGGTCTAGTATCATCTGTGACCAATCAGCAGCTCTCGAGCTAAGTCTGTGATGTCAGAGATCAGATGATAGCTTGGAAATTATCTGGCCTCAAAAGGGCATTCTGAGTTCAAGGAGAAGGAAGGTTCCTACAAGAGGCCCTGGGCCAGGGAAGAAAACTCAGTTTTTGTACAAGTATCAGACAGATGGTCTGCAGAGATCAAGCTAAGAGATGGGGCGCAGATAGCCTATTCCATGGAATTCCACAAGGAGTAGTTGGGATCCGGGAGAAAACCCTAGGTTACTTGCAAGGGGCATGACTATCATGTTAAATTTATGTTACACTGAAGGTATAAAGCTGAAGACCTAAATGAAAAAGCAATTGAAGTCCTGTGGCTTGAGAGTGGTCTTAGATATCTGATTAATGAATGTGCCCAATGACCTGCACCAAGGCATGGAGACAAAGTTGAACACATCGACAGAGGAGCTGAATTCCACAATGACTGCAAGGGGCAGAGAGGATGGGGTGGAGCTGGATGACAAATGCATAACTGGGTTTTTGCTTTTAATGTGGAAAAGAACATGAAAATAATCATTATAATCATGCCTACCCTGTTGTGAATACAGACTGTCCCTGAGTTGTGACTTTTTGAGTTGCAATGCACATCACTTACAACGTTTATAAACTGACATCCTGTTTCAGTGTTCTGATGTGGGTTTCATCTTTACGACAGTCGATACAACTGCATGCAGCTGGTAAGGGTATTGTGGTGGAAGGGGAGGGGGAAGAGAAGGGGCATGGTGGGAGCAGATCACCGCCCCCCACAGTGAGGGAGGAACTAGGGTTGGGGCTGGGTCAAGCACTGCCCAGCTGGGGCTGGGTGGGTGCGGGCAGGTGGGGCCAGTAGCTCCCGTCGCTGTGCACTGCTCCTTGTCTGGTGGCTTGAACGGCGATTCCCACCAGTGCTTCCACCGCTGGTCTGGGAGGACATGGGGGGGGGAGGGGACTTGCTTCAGCTCCAACCCCAGTCCCTCCCTCACCATGCGGGGTGTTGATCTGCCCCTCCACACCCCTTCCCTTCCCCTTCCACTATAACACACATACCAGCTGCACACAGCTGTATTGGCCATTGTAAAGGAACCAATCCCCCATTTGTAACACTGTTCCGATGAGGAAAATTAGTTCCAAGTTACAACATTTTGACTTAAGACGTAGTTTTCAGGAACCAATTGCATTGTAAGTCTGAGGACTACATGTACAGCACCTGAAGCACAGGACTGCCTTGGTACAGCATTACCAAGGGTATCTGATATTAGCATTTTTTAGAAAATTTATAATGTTCAGTTTAGAGGAGGAGTTTGGGAGTCAGAAATCAGAGGGACAATTGCAGCCATACACTGAGACTGTTTAAGTCTAGAACACTCATATCGTTTGCAATGAAGAGAGAACAGGACACAATTTTGACTAAAAATTGTGTGTGTATCATTGGCTCACAACTGCATGAGCCCAATGGAGGAAACAGCATGAACCAGAAAAGAGGATGGCATAGGCTGCTAAACAGGTAGGGACAAAGGTGTGAATGGTACCTGTTTAGCTGTAAGAAAGGGGGAGTATTGTGGTCCTATCTTCTTCCTGCTTTTTTCTGGGACCTTGCCAGGATTGAGAGGTCCCTGTTCACAAGGACTGGAACTGTAATAGAAATTATGATCTGAGACCAGGTTATGGTAGCATATAGGAGCCACTTGAGAAGTATGGCTGAGGGGCTGAAAGAGCATAGGGAAAACCAGACAGTGGGCAATAGGTAAACATGGGATGTATGTATAGATGAGGATTGATTTTTCAGTAGTTTCTGATGTTGCATTTTTTATAAGGCCACAAAAGCATCAAAACAAAAAAATCCCAGCAACCTTTTTACAGACTTCCTTGTTTTACCTTAGATTCAGCACTAAATGCTGTGGTGGTAGAATTACACTTTTCATAATCTACAATACTCTCTCTTATTGCTTAAAATAATTTTGAATGCAGCAAATACTCAAACAACAGTTTTAGTTATCTAGGGAAAGTGGTAAGTTTTTCAGGGTTTTTGCTGTACACTATTTTTATTGTGTTTATTACATTATTTGGCAGGAAGGATAACTGAAATTCATTTACATGGATCTTTCAAAATCTGCAAAGGAGTTTGAGTTCTTCACAAATAAAACCTGTCCACTCAAAGCTATGGGCAGCAAGAGAATTTAGTCTTAAGACTGGCATGGAAATATATTATTTTTTTTCCCATTTTATATTCTAATTACAATCCTTCCTCTCCCCCCCCCCATTTTCTGTTCTCATTACAGTCTTAAAATTGCTCTGTGAATTTTGTATTTTATTCTGCTCTTCCTACAACCTTTGTCATGGAAATGAGAAACAGAATGCATAAGCATGAAAATATTGCAGAGATCAAAATTCTGAGCTAACCCTTTCTTGCCCAACTGTTAGGAGAAAAGAAAATGGCAAAAAAAACAAAGTGGTGAATCAAATAATTGTATCTTCTTTTGCCCAACCCAGAATCTGCCTTTCCTTTTACCAGACCGGGGAAGATTGCAAGGTTGTCACTGAGGCCAGACTGTGGTCAAATATATTAAAATACACTTTACACAATCATGTTTGTATTCCTTTTTTCAGTCTGCCAAACACTCCAGCACAACATTCTAATGTGACACTGTCAAGACAGGAGCTTATGCAGATCATGCGGTACTTTGCAAACTATGAGTGTGATTCTGTCTTTGCCTATGCAAGTATCATCTAGCACAGTTACAGGAAAGTTAATACTATTACTTCAGTTTTAAATTTAAATCCAAACTCAAGCTATTTTCTGGGAGTCTGGAAATGGACAATGGAAATACAATTAGACTTAATATCTGTAGAGGAATCACTTCATCTGCCACTGACATGCAATCATCTCTGAAACACTGGTGAGAAGACATAGCAACTCTTCATTACCTTAGAATAGCAAGAGAATGAAAACTGTTTATCCAACTGAAACAACAGTCAGATGATAACAGGCAGAATATGATTACCCAACTGCAATCTGGCCAGCATAGCAGGGTTGACACTTTTACCTTTGGACATAGGGATCCGCAATGACCATAAAGAATAAGAATGTCTTCTCCAAAAGCCATTATTTTCAGCAGCCCCACACCCTCACAAGCCATGCTGTATTGGTTGGCTACTGACTACAGGGAAGAGCATCTTCTACTAACAACGTATCTTCCAAAATCACTGCATGTTTGCTTTAGGGACCTCCAGTTAGGCCATTAATGGGACTAGACTGTTTAACTTGCAAGACCTGATCATAGCACAAACTGATATACCTATAAGACTTACTTGCACTGTTTCCTTTTTGCTACCAAACAACAAACGCATCCACATTGTTTATCACGCTTACGTATGTGCTAAAAGAGTTTATCTGCAACAAGAGTGCTCCTGGTAAATTGCTCCTTCTCCCATCAAGCAGCCAGGAAGCAAATAACCATAAGGTTTGTGGACCTAAGCTAGCATTCTAAATGTCTTGTGCCCTGCACATTGATGCAGCACATTTACTGGCACTGGGTTAGCATGTATGCAATCTGAAAGAAATACAGTAAGTGATAATGAGAATAACTGTGTTTCCTATTTAACCAGTAACACATTTTGTAATTCACAGGAAACTAGAGAGACAGAAAATGTGCAATGTTTTAAAAGAACCCACAGAGTTTATATGAGTCAAACATATCTAGAAACCTTATTTTTTGTAAGATAAAACCTTGGGTTTGAGATAAAAATAGAGACTATATCTGTCCAATTCTAACCTGCTACAAGTGTGGTTCTACTGTGGAAGTCTTTCAAGGAGATGCTGGTTTTGATACAAAAACAAGAGCTCTCACTGCAACCAAATATACAATATATACTGAATGTAGCCACCGGAGCCAAATACTCAGACTGAAGATCAGAGAGAGTGCAAGAAAAAAAAAGTACTTCTGAGTCTACAAGGTTCACTTGCCTCATTTTTTGGTGCATTTGTTGAAGTTCTTCACTGAGCACTCATTGGATGTTACGTACAAATAAAAGAACTGTGCCCTGTTCCAAAAAGCTTGCCAAGACAAAATAATTTGTTAGAATTTTTAATGATAGATGTGTGCACCTATACAGGCCCAATTTTTCAAAATTATGTGCCTTAAAATATGTGCATTTTGCATGCTTGATTGGAGAATGTAATTCTATGCAAAACTGTGCTGACTGCAAAAGCAAATCACCCATTTTATGACTAACTAGCCACCATCATGTAGGATTCCACATGACTTTGGCACACTATTTTTACATGCATACTATGCTGAAAATCTGCTGTGTGTTTTTTTACAGCTACAAACTTAAAGATTAAGTTATAATTTTAGTAATGCATATTGAAAATCAGCATTCCAAATTCTAATTCTAAAAGAACTGGAACTCTGGAATTAGGAAAGCAAACGCACTAAAATGAGTAGATTCTTAAAACAGATTAAGCCTTCTATTTTGTTGGCTTGTTGAGTTTTGATATTGTAAATTGTTCAGGATAAGAACTTTGTCCATTTATTTAAGTTTATGGACTCTAGCCCACATGGGTACTATATACTTTCTAAGTAATCACCCTCTAGCCAGAAAAATAGCATTAATGGTTTGCCTACAGCCACTAGCATTTTTTGGCAAGAACTGAGGCTACTTTCTGACTATTTGTTAATCAGTCTTAAAGTCTGGAACTTTAAGCACATTCTATCCACAAAACATGCACAGCCAAACACTGCCTAATGCTTATGGTATTTGAAGATTCTACCAGGCAGCCTAAGAAAACCACAATTCCATCCCCAAACTTGAAAGACAATGGTGTTTCATAGAATTAGTGAGCATGCGGCAGAATGAAATTCTTTTCTATAAATTATTTTGCAAATGTTCTTCTATCAGGGTTCTGTCATGGTTAGTAAAAGCAGTAGTTCCTATGGCTAGCTCAAGTTAACACATGATTTTAGGATAAGTTTAATCAGAACAGTAAATATTCTGCAAAACCTCTTTCTAACAAAGTATAAAACAAAAAAACAAAAACAAAACAAAAAAAATTGCAGAAGGTTCAGAGCTGACCTTTAATTTTAAATACTGAAGTGTTAATGAAGCAACAGCCCAGCAGCTGCTTTTTCACATTTGAAAAAGTTTGTTTACATGTCATTTGCATTGACAACTTTTGTGTTGCTGCACATAGAAATGATCATAAGCATGTGTGAAAAGTTTATGTAAACTAGATTTCACTCACTTCTGCATGCAAATGAGCCTTTTATAGGCACAAAACATACTGAACAAAATTACTCGGAAAATTTTACACTACAACTCTTGAAGCATATTTTCAAAAGAGCCATTCTGACCAAACGAAAGAAAGAAAAGAGTTGGATGTTTCTAAGAAATAAACATGAGTAATGCTGAAATGTAGCTTCACATATCCATTTTTTTCAAGACCACTCAGACTGCACCTCTAGACACCACCAATGATTCATTGTCATAATCCAAATGTGTATTTTTAAATAAGTGTGATGCCAGTGATAAATTCTGTGGTTGTAATCTCTCTCTCTCTCTCTCTCTCTCTCTCTCTCTCTCACACACACACACACACACACACACACACCTGTAAAAGATGGATATGGGAGATGAGAACAACATGCCATAACTATCAGGAAGCAGAGGCAATGTTATGGACATTGTTAAGATTGCTTTTTTATGAAACACTTCCCTGCACCCAATCTGAAAGTAAGTGCACAGAATTCAGAGTTTCATGTTACAGTTCCATGTGCCATGATCAGAGACGATCCCAGCAGGGTGCGAGGCCCGGGGCAAGTCAGAATGGGGCCCCACCCCAGGACACAAGGAAGTTGGCAGCAGATTCATTGGGGGGAAGAGAGGGGGTGGCGAGTGGCGGGAGGTGCTGGATTCAGCGGCAGATGCGGTAATGGGGTGGGGTGCCAAGTGGCCGGATGTGAAGCTGACGGCACAGCAGAATCACCATGCTGCTCTGCCTAGCTCCGCAGGGCCCCCTGAAGTGTGGGGCCCAGGTCAGTCACCCCGATTTGCGCCCCCCCTCCCCCGGGATGGCCCTGGCAATGATGACAACACATAAAACTTCCTTATTCCGGTGTGCCTCCTGCTTCTAAGAAGGATGGTAATTACTCCCCTCTTGCAAAGAGAACCCCCCCCCAGCCTATTCTCTCTGGCCAAATCTTAAGCTCATTACACAGGTTCCTTCACCTCTTTCATCTGTGTTCAGAATGAACAACTGCCTAAACCCATTTTAAAAACTAGTACTGCCTTGAAACACTCAGGAGGGGCTGCTACAAATACACCATTTGTACCATCTTGAAAACAGGCAACTGCATTGGTACTTCAAGAGACAATAGATCAGCCTCCAAATAGCACCTGCAACCAACATCCCTATGGTAATATTGTGCCTTTTGGGCTAAGGACAGAAATTAAATTGGTTTACATGTAAGTGATCAGAACCTGGTTTAAACCTGTGCACTGAACTTATGTCCTGTTACATAAACCCATTTCAAAATGGCCAAAACTGTTTTCAGATAGACCTGGTTGAATGCAGCATCAGACCTAACCGACTGAGGTAAAACCACATTATGGAACTTGTGTTCCAGACCCCTTCCTGGTTTAATCAGAATCCTCCAGCATCCCAGCATACTCTGCAGCTCTGGGCTGGGTTGGGCTGGGCTGTCTCTTCCAGCCAAGCAGGGTAGTCTCTTTCCTAGCTGAAGCACTAACACTGCTTTGACTGGCTAAGAAAGGAGTGGGGGTGGGAAATCCTGCTCTGGAGTGCTGCCAGGTCTTCCTGGAAAGGGGGCAGCAGCCCTTGCGTGACATCCCCAGCTCCCCACCCCACTCGCTGCTCCAGCGGTGGGAGCAGGGGCTGGTCCCGACCCCAGTAGCCTGAGGGGAAGCTCGGGTTTAATCGCCCCATTGCAAAGGGGGGGGATGCAAACATGGATAGGCTTTGCTTGTACACCCAGGGCCACAGCAGCTAGACCCCAATAGCCTCAGGGGAAGTTGTGGGTTTCATAGTTTCATAGTCTCTAGGGTCAGAAGGGACCTGAGTAGATCATCTAGTCCGACCCCCTTCCATGGCAGGAAACAGTACTGGGGTCAAACGACCCCAGCAAGATGTTCATCTAACCTCCTCTTAAAGACCCCCAGGGTAGGAGCCAGCACCACTTCTCTTGGAAGTTGATTCCAGATCCTAGCCGCTCTGACTGTGAAGTAGCGCCTCCTGATATCTAGCTTAAATCTTCCCTCTACCAGCTTGTGACCGTTATTCCTGGTCACTCCTGGCAGTGCTCAGGGGAACAGGGACTTCCCCACTGCCTGCTGATCCCCTCTGACTAGTTTGTAACAGGCCACTGGATCCCCCCTCAGCCTTCTCTTGTGGAGGCTGAACAGGTTCAGGTCCCGTAGCCTCTCCTCATAAGGCCTGCCCTGCTGCCCCCGATCATGTGAGTGGCCCTCCTCTGAACCCTCTCCATGTTGTCCACATCCCTCTTGAAGTGTGGCACCCAGAACTGGATGCAGTACTCCAGCTGCGGCCTGACCAGTGCCGCATAGAGGGGGAGGATCACCTCCTTGGACCTGCTCGAGATGCATGACAATCTCCCCCATTGCAGGCAGCAGTGGTGGAGGCACTGACATGGCACCCTGGACTGTGTTCCTCTGAGGAGCAGCCAGCCAGCCACAGGGATAGGGCAGGGAGGGGGAATGTGACCTGACTCCAGGGTAGGGTGGGGGAGCTGGGGCTAGTTATGGAGCCTAACTACCACTGCCTCCTGCTGCAGCAGCACCACTCAGGGTGGGACAGCCCCAGGATGCCGCAGTCAGTGCCTGCTGTCTCCCGCCTTCAACCCCACATGGTGGCTGTGTTTTGCAGGCAGGCTGCAGCTGGAGTGCTGCTTCCCACGCCCCTCCCTCTCCTGGCAGTGGTGGTGGAGCGAAACATTGCAGCAGGTGTAAGTGAGGCACTTGTTAACTGCTTCCTGCTCATGGCAGCACTGGGCATTTGGGGTAGGCTGCCATGAGCCAATCACTGCCTATGCCTCTTGGCCACGGGGCCAGGCTGGACCAGGCTGAAACGGTCCATTGCCTCCCCCTGCCACTGCCCTTGCCCCTGGCCCACAACAGCCCACCCCAAGCACCTGGCACCACTGGAAGCAGGCAGCAGGTGACAGGTGCTTCACCTCCACCTGTTGCAATAGCTTGCTCTGCCGCTGGGAGTGGGAGGGAGGCAGGGAGCTGTGATGTAGCTGCATCCCACTTGCAAACCACAGTGCCCATGCTGGGTTGGAGGCAGGAGGCAGCAGGCACTGACTCTGGCCCCCTGGAGCCACCCCAGCTCAGGCAGTGAGCTAGGCTCCATAACTAGCCCCAGCTCCCCCATCCTGCATCCAGGTCACATCCCCCCTCTCCACCCCTACCCTGTGGCTGACCGGCTGCTCCTCAGAAGGACTGAGTCCAGGATGCTGTATTGGTGCCCCTGCCACTGCTGCCTGCAATGGGGGGATTAAACCCCCTTTCCCATCAGGCTACTGGTGTCTGGCCACCACAGCCCTGTGTGCAGAAGCAGAGCCTATTGGTGCCTGCACTGCCACTCCACCCCTAAAACAATGCAGGGATTAAATCCCTGCTTCCCCTCAAGCTGCCGAGGTCTGGCCCTGTCCCCACTCCGGGCCACCAGCCAGTGAGTGAGCAGAGGTCGGGGGGCTGGGGACCCCTGACAGGGGCTATTTTCCCTCTCCAAACAGACTTGCAGGCCAGGGTGGGGTTTAAACCCCTCTCCAGTCACACTCAGGCCTGCCTGGGGCCTGGCTACACCCCTTCCCTCAGTTTAGTTTTCCTCCATCCAGGGGCTTGCTCTAGGGCCCCTCAGCTTCTGGCCTGTGAATGTCTATTTGCTTGCAAATTGGTTCAATCTATGCAGGTTAGGTGAACCTGAAAAGACTGAATAAATTCAGGTTTGGGCTTTCTGAATGTGTCCCTAGCCTTAGGGTTTATGAAGTCACCAACATCTCCAGCACCAGGAGTAGGGGATTATGGTGGCTCTACATCACTGAACTATTTCCCCACGGTCTCCCTCCACTGGGCAGACAGTCTGGTGTAAGGTAGTTCTATGTCACTGGAGCAGCACAGCCATGGATAGAGCTCTTCGCTTTTCAGGAGGCAGCACATAAATACTCAGACATTTCTCAGAGAAAAATGTATATGGTTACTTTGAAGAGCACTTGAAAGCCACATATGGAATGATACAATTCTTTGGTACCCCTCTGAAAAGCAATATTTTGCAGCTAGTTTGGTGTGGGAAGCAGTTTATTCTGCTCCACAAATTGTTGAGACTTGCCTGAGTCTAGCAAAGTCCAAAGCAGATAAATGATTTAATCTCCAAGGAGAGAGTCCTTCAGAGTGAAATTCACCCAGTTAAATGAACCAGCACAATGCCTTGGCACCACTTCAGTATAGGTAAGTCCCACTACACCCACACCTTAACAACCTATTTTGAGAGTCTGTTTCAGAATCAAGTCCAGTGTACTTATTTAAATGTGGGATCCCACATACATGAGAACACTGAAACCATGAAAATCCCACAATGTACATTTATTTCAATGTGAAACCACTCAGTGATGCTTCTGAGTGTATTTATACAAACATACACGTACACATACATTTATATACAAAATGAAAATGAGGAGAAAATTCTATCAGTTGCATGTGGCTAACAGCAGTTTTGCAGATGACTTGTAGGTGCAAAAAAGTTGTTAATGTAGCACCAAGCTTGAGATTTTCTATATACAAGCTGCAAAAATTCAGTTACAGTTCTTACAGAACTGTAGCTCAGACATATTTCAAACAGTAGAATCAGAATGAAAGTTATCTCCATATACACTAATATAAAATATTACAGACAAGGCTGCATTAACAGGATGGGCTAAATTTGCTGAACAAAACCATTATTTTAAAATTCCCAGCTTTTATGCATTATAAAGTTTCAACCATAACATTCCATTGCCTCACTTTTTAAATCATTATCCAGTATTTTTAACCAAAATTAGTGCAATTTTATATCTAATTTTAGTACTTTTTTTTAGAAAACGTCCAATCTGAACACTTTCTTCTGGATACATGTTTGTATTCATTCATGTGTAACATTCTGGAATGATTCAGCTGTTGTTTAACTCTGTGGTAATAAGAATATAGTTCACTACTTTGAGAAAACTCCAAAAAGAATAAGTTACTACTTTGAGAAAACTCCAACAAAAATTTAAAGCAAGATTAGTACTAAAAAAAAATGTGTCAGCATTAAAGTGATGTTAAATAGGCAAAAAGGTAGCTGAAACCTGACTAAAGTTAACAAAATAAATCAGTTTAATAAAAATAAGGATCCATATTATTATTATTACTACTACTATTTCTACATAACTCAATTGTGAAGATAATTGTACAATATTGATTCACATCTATGAATGAAGACTTAGCAGGAATTTTAAATAGAATCTAAGAGTGATATTTGAAGAGGAGCCTGTGGGATTTAGGGCCTGTATTCCATTAATTTTATTGGAGGTTGTATATCTAATGACTTTCAATGCCTTTGGAAATCCCATGCTAATTAATTTGGGATTTACTCTACCTGTGAAAGGTGACTCATCAGAATTAACTACGAGGTTAATGCAAGGTTTTAATCCTTGCTTATAATAGCTATTGTGAACCCATCAAATCTTAACCTAAGAACATAGTTTCCTTCTGATTTCTAATAATTACTGTACAAGCCTTGCCTGAAATAATTAATAACCATAGATATTACATTATTATTATTATTATTACCACCAACAAAAAGTTTAAAGCACATTGATGAGATAGTGGAAAAGCAGCTTTGCCTAACTAATTCATGACTTAAAGAAAAAAAAACCACACAAATTGAATCCTCACTGATTTCAGAGAAGTCATGCCTTTTTCTAAAGGGTTACAAGTAAGACTGACAGCTTTTAAGATAAACATGCACAATACAAACTTATCCAATGCTTTTACAGTCTTTCTCTGCACCACTTCCAGATCATTAAATTATGGCATTACTATAGATTTACAGCAAAATTATCTTTTAGCTCAGCTTCTTTTAAAGCTATTTGGCATTTGCTAGTATTTTCTATTATAAATCTAATTGCAGATTCCAAACAGACAAGGGCTCATTAAGCCTTAATTATGCACATGTTGTTTTCAACAAACATTTTCATTTGGACTGCTGTGAGCTGTAATTGTTCAGAAGGCGCTGCAGCCTCAGATTACACACTTTGCTGGAACGGCAGAAGCTGCTTTGAAGTAGGTCATGGTTTAGATGAATAAACAATTTGAAACCTGTAGAGTTTTGGTTAAGCATCTTCTTCAGCAATCAAGACAAGCCACTTCTATATTCCCTAAATGAACTGGAAAAGTGCAAACTAAGATCTCTGATTTTGTTACCTACCAACCCTCTGGTTAGGGACAGACATTCAAAAAGTCTGCGCCTAAATTGATTCAATCTTTGTAGGTTAGTCTAACCTACCTAGGCTGAATCAGTTTGTAACTGAAAAGATATCCCATCTGAACTGAAAAAATGCAGGCACATGCCTGCAATGGCTCAGGCTAGGAGCCAGGGGGTGCTAGAGCAGCCCTCCCATCCCTTCCGCAGAGCTGAGCTGAGGGGGGCATGGCCATGCCCCAGTAGGACGCTTTGATTAGAGAGGGATCCCCCCCCCTCACTGGTCAGCGAGAAGGCCAGGGATATACACAGCATTTATTACCTCATCAGCAAAACAAAAGGATCTCTCATTAGTTCAAGCTCTTCTTAAACAACTTGTTCCAAAGGAATGGAGGGACATTACCACTATCAGCTGATTAGCTCCAAAGAGCTCTAAGCCACTGTGCTGTCTGCCTTTGTCCTGTCTTCCATAGCATGGACCATAGCCAGCATGCAGTCTGCTAGCTAATGCTGAGGTGTCTATGTAAGGCAGAGGGGAGGGGGGAAACCCTGCTTCAGCAGGAAGTCATCAGGGGGTGAGGGGGGAGCAGGAGGAAGCCAGGCAGGCACCCTGTATGTGCAGTCTCTGCCAAGGAGAAGAGGGGAGGAGCCAGCCCAGCTCTGGAGCAGAGAGCCCAGACCAGCCCAGAGAACATGCCAAGATGCTGGCGGACTCTGATTTAACTTAAACCAGGAAGAGGTCTGGGACAGAGATGGCATAAACCAGTTTGACCCAAATCAGTTAAGTTTGATACTACATACAACCAGGTTTATCTCAAACCAGTTTCAGCCATTTTCAAACCGGTTTATGTGCACTGAATGTCTGTTCTGTTACACGTTTAAACCAGTTTCTAATCACTTAAACTGGTTTATGTGTAATGTCTGTCCCTAGCCTCTGAGTTCCATTTTCAGAGCCAGACTGTTTCTGGCTCTTGCACAGATGCAAAGAGGCAGGGGAAGGCACAAGAACCAGTTGCAAGGACCTATCCCTCCCTCCTCCACTGGAAGCCTATGCTGCCTAGAAGATCATCTGATGAAGTGAGTTTCAATCAACCCTGCCTTCCACTTTCCTAGAAAGGGACAGGGGAGTTGCTAACAACTACAGTGACATGCCTTTCTGCAGTTTATGGAGCTTAAACCAGCATATCAGGAAAGACAAATTGCACTCCATAAAAGCAGTGGCAGCATTCACACTCCCTCTACCACATACTGGGGACCTCAGGAAGGAATTTTGTCCCTGGGAAGCAGAACTCTCTCAAATGTTTCCTGGATGGAAACCCTGAACAAGAAGTTGTGCCTATTTTGAGGCTACTATCCACAGTAAACAAGTACACATTTCCTATAAACCAAGGTCCAGCTGCAATCCTATGGCACAATTTAAACCAATGGCCATGACAGTCCTCTCACCACAGTTTCACAGCTTCAGCCTATTTCTATTTCACAGCTTTTCCTCTAACTTTGGCTCTACCTAACAGTAGTTACTGATTTTCAGACCCACAAGATCATTGTAGGCTTGGAAGTTCAGCACTGCCAAGGTTACTATATTTGTATTTTGCTTGGGAGACACTAACAAAAAAGAACATGGACAGATTGAAAGAAATACTAATAAAAACACATGTCATGTCTACAATCTTCAGGAGCTACCCACATGGGAAAGACAAGCTTTTAACCTCAGCAGAGTACATGCTTTATGACTGGAAAATCATACAGATTGAAACTGCTTGATCATTAACATAACAGGTTTAAATGGCAAGAAGACAAGGTATATGCCTTATCTGAGGAACCCAGAAGCAACTTGAGAAGTTTTCAAACTCCCCGAGTCTCATTCTCTTTTAATCTAAGGCTTTCCCACTTTCTAAAGTTGCCTAAATATTGCTGAACCAAGTAAGGGACCACCATGTAAATAAGATAGTGGTCCTTCCTGTGCCGTAGTCATGGCTGCCCTCACCATGGGGGCCTCTAGACAAAACGGTGTAACATAGATAGGGTGGGGTGAATACCTTACAGTGCTTCTCTCTGAGCGCATCTATATAAGACACTACGGCACCGTAGCATCCGTTGGCAAAAACTGTGATGCCGCCACTGCATTGCTGTAGCAACACACTCCCTCATTAGAACACGTTGCTATGGTGACGTAGCAGCCAAAAATAACCATGCGTGGCCAGCACAGCGCACTATGGGCTGTTATTGCACTGTCTTCTAGTACTTCCAAAAGGAAATATTAAATGACAGCGTATTAACAAAGGTGCCTTACAGCCATGTATAGATGCACCCTCTATATGACAGAAAGCACTCAAACCTATGCCTGACTTTACCATGTGAATAATGCCACTGAAGTCAATGGGCATGTGTAGATGAAACCTTGCTTCAATTTAGGGCTGATTAAAAACCTGATGTTGTGCACACACTCCACTGACTTACTTGCCTCTCTGGCAGGAAAGGGAGGGCAAGCTGCTGGCGGGTAGAGTGGTCACTGGGTTGTGGGGGCGGGGCTGGTGCTTCCCTCCGCAGCAGCAAGGACCCAGCTCAGGCAGTCCCAGGAGGCACCACAGCCATGGAGGGAAGCACCAGGCCCCCACACAGCTCAGGCAAGCAGGCAGGCTCCAGGGTGGGGAGGGAGAAGATCAGGCTCGTGGCTTTTCTCGGGCGGAGCCTGCTTTCCCAGGCTGCTGCCAGGTTGCCTGCAGGGCTTCCTGCAGAGCTGCACGGAGCCCAGTGCTTCACTCTACGGCTGTAGGGGCAGCAAACTAAAACTCTGCAAAGCAGTTTAGTTTGCTGAGGCCCAAGCCATTTAAGGCACATTACGCAGCCAAATTTCCTAGAGCAGCTGGAATTAATGAGCAATGCGCCACTGAGGCGTGCAACCATGTAAGCGGTGCAAAAGCATTTAGCCCACTTTTAAGTGTTGTGCACACATGCCTCTTGTTTCATCTACACATGGCCAATGGGTCTATATAGTTCCATATTTAATTAAACCATTTAATTGATCAGACCTTTATTCTGAAGATGTATTTTTTCAGAGGCTTTTACATGGACCTCCCAAGCACTGAGTATCTGAGGCCCTTCCTAACAGAGGATTTCAGTTTCCAGGACTGTCAGCTGGGCACTTTTACTTGCTCTGCATTTATTTTCAAATGTTAACTGTAATATTCTCTACTCAGCCAAGAGCAGGATGCACATAAGGTTTTTAAAGGGGTCTCATCTTCTAAGGCTTCTTTCATAGCTGCCTAGGTAATACTCATCCTGGGTTTTCATCCTGGCTACTTGTGCACTATTAGAAAAACCTACTGAAAAGTCTGCAGGAGCAAGCCTCTGTGGCTGAGCTAGAGGTGCATGGTTCCGGGAAGCATGTAAGAAGCCCAGGGATGAAGAGCCTGTAAGCTAGTTTCATCTCCTGCCTCAATGTTAATGGGTATTAGTGGGTTAGCAGATGTTAGCACTTCCTTGAACAGAGCTGTTATGGACAGTGTGTGTAGATCTTGTCTATTTTTCTGAACTTTTGATGGAATTTGTGCATGCAAGCAATTTTACTGTAGGAAACTTATTAAGGCTAACAAGTTCAAAAGTAGGAACCTGAGACTTACACTCCTATGCTATATTCACACCCCTGTCTGCTTTTCAAATGTGCTAAGTTCCCGACAGTTCCAGGTCAGCAAGATCACTTAGGTACTTAACACTTTTGAAAAATCAGCCAGGTTCCTAAATATGGAATTAGTCTAATACACTGATTGTAAAATACAAGGAGCAGCATTAACAGCCATTTAATGAATTACATTAAAAATGAATATTTCGTTGTTTTCCTAGTTATTTTCAAGTATGAGACACAACAAATTCTTTGCCATGTTTTAAAGAGTTGGGCTGCACTATTGGAAGGAAAATGTGTCAGAGTAAGCATAAAATTATATGGCCTTGCTTAAAAAAAAAAAAAAGGCTACTATTAAAGCTATAGTCTGACCTAGAAAGGTTTTCTAGGTCACCTGCACTTGGCATTTGTGTGTCCGACCTACTAAATCTAACACAGTAAAATTATAGAGTTCATTTCAGTCTGTCAGTGTCAGATCATCATGACTTGAAAGACAGGTCATTCAAACTTCCTCCTCCTCCCCTCCTCTCTCCCTCCAAAAACAACATTTCTAAACACTTTAAAATACATCACTGTTAAATGTTAAGCCGAAGCCCTATATGTTTCCATTCTGATCCTCTCTACCTTGGCTAATTATCTATCATTTTTAGTGATACTAGGTCAAGCCCAGTCAACCCTCTGCTCCAAGGTGATGCCACATGGGAAAACAACCAAGAAGGATAAAATTGTAACGATATCATTTCCACCACAGTAAGGAAAGGGACGAGGTAACCTACAGGCATTTTGCTTTCACTAACTAAAGACCAGGGAGAAGCTGAATGATGAGGAAGACAAGACTGAAAGTGTTTACACACTAGATTTAGGTTGGATATCAGAAAGAACTTCTTCATGGTTAGGACTTCCAGAATCTGCAACAGGCTTCCAAGGGAGGTGGCACTCTCCCCTACCCTGGGGGTCTTCAAGAGGAGACTGGCCAAGCACCTGGCTGGGGTCACATGACCCCAACACTTTTTTCTGCCACGGGCAGGGGTTCAGACTTGATGATCCATTGAGGTCCCTTCCGACCCTTGCATCTATGAATCTGTGAATCTACAGAGATTGCCTTCATTTAGAAATCTGGATGCTAGAAAAAAAGGAGTTGGAGGTAGGAAGAAGAAACCATCTAAATTCCCCTGCCCCATACATTTCATCCATGCCAGCATTTTTTGCCTTTCATCTCCTGCAGTTTGTGTGCTCCTAAGACACCTTCATTCTATAGACTTGCCACTAGACAATGAATCCATCTCCTTCCTTCTCCACAGCTCTAGTTCACTTACAAGGAACTGAGAGGTTGTTGTGGGGAGTTCTGTTTGGATACGCCCCCTGTGCAGTGTCATGTGGACTGCTCTAGGTGATCTGGCTCTGACCAGTGCCATTGAACGGATCCTTACATTCTTTCCTTTACTGGAGACAAGAAAATACACCTGCTTGGTAGAGGGAGAGAGGCATTCTCTGCCATGTTGCACATGATCCTGAGCATTTGGCCAGCCAATCAAAAGGGTTATCAAGAGCTAGACTTATGTCCATGCTTACCCAAAGGTGTGAGGGGGAGGGAGAAAGAGAGAGAGAGAGAATCTTGCCAGTAGGAGAACAACGTACCATATTCCTTATACTGCCTCTGGCACAATATTGCTCCGTGCCATCACTCATGTACAGAGCTTGCTATCCTTTCTTTCCCTGACCCCAGTGCAGCTGTCCTCACAAGGACCACTGGTATAATAGGTCATCTCTGATTGCCCATTTTACAGCTTTTTAATACAGAGAGGAAGTGTATGGTGCACTGCCAGGCTCTACAGCTCAAAGGATGAAGACATGAAATCCCAAAAAAGCAGTAGTTTTAATTAAAGCAATGTTTTAAGTTCAGGTTTGGTACTAAAAATGAATGGGATACTATAAAATCCATCACAAGGACTTCAGGCTCCAGGTGGACAATTCATTCTGTATGCAAAAATAGCAGGAAGGTGACACCTTCTGGACCATCAAGTTCTGGAAAGCAGATCTATTTGTCAGGTGTCTTGGAAAGTCCAATCCAATTCCTTAACAATCAGATTTACCCGTAAATAAGATTATTCTCATGCTCTGAAAATGTTTCTGGGAAAAGGAGATTTTAATTTTTCCCTCTGATCCAATTTTGGAATTTATACCAGGATTACAGGCCTTCCAGTATGCATTTTATAAATTTCTATTTTGATGATGCCTATTCAAAAAACTAATTTTCTTCCCAATTTTTTAATAAACAGTTAAGAGACAGAATTCCCCACAGGCTGAATCTAGATGGAGCAGCAGAAATCATTCTAACTGTGCATGCCATATGGTACAACAGGATTAGACTCTCTTTCAGTTAAATTCTAGCACATGGACGAAGAAATTTCTTATTTGAAATTGCATTTTAAAAAAGTAAGTGTCCTGGGGTGCATCTACACATAACGATATGTCACCATAGCAACATGATACAGCGATGTAGTGTCCACCAGCGTCTACACGTGACTAGCAGGGACCTCTAGACATTGCCATAGTGACACACTTGCCTGGTATAGCACACCACTACAGCAAAGTAGCTGCTAAAAATAACTGTTCTGTGTGGAAGTACTAAATCACACCGGAGTAACAATGCTGCCATAGCAACACATGCAGATGCACCCCTAGAGAGGTAATGCTGCCTAATTTTTCCTGCCTGACTGCGCTCTCTCATTCTAAATGAAGTATTTGCTTTATTTCCCACAAGCCATATCCAGCCTGCAATGCCATGTTATTTGGCCTGTGGGGCTTCCCATGGGTCCACCTCTCTGCTGCTAAATATGCAGACCTGCAGAGGCCCACAGGCTCTGTGCACTAGATCAGATGCCCACCCCAGTGTGTATTCTGGGCATAGGCAGCAGCAGGCTCTGAAGACCCAATTCCAGCACTGGGCATGCGGGGGTGGCAGTTGACACTCACAGGCTCCTAGGGGCCAATCCCAGTGCTAGGGCAGTACCAAACCCAAGGGTCTGATTCTTGAGGCATGGGGCCCAATCTGGCCCATGGACCAGTTCTGCACTACTCATCTGGTCCATGGGGCCTAAAGCTTGCGCGCCACTGCTTTGAAGTTATGCATGCAGCACATCGGCTCCAGTCCTAATTGGGAACTCCTTGTGCTTGATAATTCAGCACAAGTGAAGCTGAAAGGAGACCTATGTATCACCATATTATGGTGTGCTGTTGACTACAAAACAAAAAAATTAATTTTCATCTTTTTTTCTGTGAGAGGGATTGAATATTTCAGTGATCACATGAAAAGAAAGCAAGTTTAAGTCCTAAAAATGAAACACAGCAAAGCTCTAAAGCAGCAGAAAGCCTGCAGCACCTACTTGAAAAAAAACATAGCCCCTATGAACTCTAGTAGAAATGACATGTAATATCTATGCTCAGGCCTGGATGATGCAACTAGCACTGATGCACGCATCCCCAGACTGAACACCAGCTATGCACATTGTGTTTACCTTCAAAACCAGCTGGGACCATAGCCTCAGTTCCTGTTCCACATTTTTTGCTGAAACAATTACTGCAACTATTGCAGCAACCATCATCTCATCTCACTCTGCCTCCATTTCTGTCCAAGATCCCTGCTTTCCATTTTTAGCACCCCAGAGTCTGAATGCAACACAGGATAAATGCCGAATAATACATAACCTGTGGCAGTATTTGACAGGCTACCACTATCAAGCAGCAGCAACTATGTTTAATTATCATCTGCTGAGCCTTGAAATTAGACTCACTCTCTCCCTTGTACTTTCAGTCAGGCAGAAAGATAAGGCAATAAAAGTGACTCCACAACTAACAGCAGTCTACACATCTATTGTACTTTCTGGCTAGGGACAGACATTACATATAAACCGGTTTAAGTGATCAAAAACTGGTTTAAACCTGTAACAGAACAGATGTTCAGTGCGCATAAACCACTTTGAAAATGGCTGAAACCGGTTTGAGATAAACCAGGTTGAATGTAGTATCGGACTTAACAGATTTGGGTCAAACCAGTTTATGCAACATCTGTTCCAGACCCCTTGCTGGTTTAAGATAAACTAGAGACCCCCAATGTCCCAGCATGCTCTCTGGGCTGGGCAGGGCTCTCTGCTCCACACCAGAGCTGGCCCCTTCCCCTGCTCCCTGGGCAGAGCTCCAGCACAGACTGCAGGTATCTGGCTCCTCCCCCATCCCCTCTGCCTTACAGACACCTCAGAATTAGCTAGCAGACCACATGCTGGCTAGGGTCAGTGCTGTGTGAGGACGAAGGGAGAATCAACAGGTAGCTGGTAATGCCTCTTGTTTTCTTCATGGGGTGATAAATACTGTTATCAATTCCCTGCTGAGCTGCTTGGGGCAGGGGGCAACCCTTCCTTAATCAAAGGTCTGCTAGGATCTGGCCATGCCCCCCTCAGCTCAGGGAAGGGAAGGCAGGGCTGCTGTAGCACCCCTGAGCTTCTAGCCTGAGCAACTGCAGGCATGTGTCTGCATCTTCTCACTCCAGAGAGAATGTCAGTTCAGTTGAAAACCAGTTCATAGTTTCATAGTTAGTAGGGTGAGAAGGGACCTGAGCAGATCATCAAGTCCAACCCCCTGCCACAGGCAGGAAAGAATGCTGGGGTCAGACAACCCCGGCAAGGTGTCTATCTAGCCTCCTCTTAAAGACCCCCAGGGTAGAAGCGAGGACCACTTCCCTTGGAAGTTGGTTCCAGATCCTAGCCGCCTTGACTGTGAAGTAGTACCTCCTGATAGCAAGCCTGAATATGCTCTCTGTCAGCTTATGGCCATTGTTCCTTGTTACTCTTGGTAGTGTTTGGGAGAACAGGGGCTCTCCCATTGCCTGCTGGTCTCCCTTGGCCAGTTTATAGACAGTCACCAGATCCCCTCTCAGCCTCCTCTTGTGGAGGCTGAACAGGTTCAGATCCCATAGCCTATCTTCATAGGACCTGCCCTGCTGCCCCCTGATCATGCGAGTGGCCCTCCTGTGGACCCTCTCCATGTTGTCCACATCCCTCCTGAAGTGTAGTGCCCAGAACTGGATGTAGTATTCCAACTGCAGCCTGACCAAGGTCGCATAGAGGGGGAGTATCACCTCCTTGGACCTGCTTGTGATGCATCTGTGGATGCATGACAAGATGCAGTTAGCCTTTCTGACTGCATCCCCACATTGGCGGCCCATGTTCATCTTTGAGTCAATAATGACTTCAAGATCCTTTTCTGGCTCTGTGCTGGTGAGAGGGGTGTTCCCCAGCCTGTAGGTATGCTGCTGGTTCTTCCTCCCCAGGTGTAGCACCTTGCACTTGTCCATGTTGAAACCCATCCTATTCTCATCCGCCCACCCCTGTAACTTGTCCAGATCTGATTGCAGCTTGTCCCTCCCGTCTAGCGTGCCCATCTCCCCCCACATCTTTGTGTCATCTGCAAATTTGAACAAGGTGCTATTCACCCCCTTGTCCAAGTCGCTGATGAAGATGTTGAACAGTGCAGGCCTGAGGACCGAGCCCTGCAGAACCCCACTGCCCACATCCTTCCAGGTCGAAAAAGACCCATCCACCACCACTCTCTGGGTATGGCCCTCCAGCCAATTGGTGACCCATCTGACCGTGTAGAGATTGACACCATAGTTGCCTAATTTTTTAATGAGAATGGGGTGAGAGACAGTGTCAAAGGCTTTTCTAAAGTCCAGAAAGACTACATCCACTGCAACGCCTGTGTCCAAGAATTTTGTGACCTGGTTATAGAAGGCCACCAGGTTGGTCTGACAGGACCTGCCTCTGATGAACCCATGCTCGTTGCCCCTAAGCATACACTCCCCTGCTGGTCCCTCGCAGATGTGCTCCTGCATAAATTCTCAAAGAGCTTCCCCAGAACCAAGGTAAAACTAACAGGCCTATAGTTTCCTGCATCCTCCCTCCTCCCTTTTTTGAAAATGGGGACCACATTGGCCCTTTTCCAGTCCTCTGGCACCTCACCAGAGCACCATGAGTGCTCATAAAGCCGTGCCAGGGGACCCGCAACAACCTCTGCTAATTCTCTCAGCACTCTGTGGTGGAGATCATCAGGACCTGTTGATTTGGACGCATCTAGTCCCACCAGGAGGTCCCTAGCCAGGTTAGACTAACCTGTAAAGATTGAATCAATTCAGCCTCAGGCCTTCTGAATGTCTGTCCCTAGCCTCTATCCACAGTTCTCAGCAGGCTCTGCCCAAAGAGGGCAATAGCACTTTGCATAGACTCCTTCCAATGTAATGAGGCAGAATTTCTTAATGGAGTGGACTCAAATGTCAAATCCAGATAAGATCTGAAGAAGCAATTTATTGGTATTTTAAATGACTACATATTAAATCATTCTAGCACACAAATGAAGAGTCTAATCTCAATTTATTCCTATATAACATATAGAAGTATACCTGAACTAGTAATAGCAACAGTGACATAATTAATTGCAATATTTTCAGGAGAAGCTGTATGCCAAAATCTAAGACCATATCATTAAAATTCAGAAAGGGGAGCTTCAAAGTAGGAATATTGCCAAAGAACCTGAAATCAAAAGTAAACTATCTTTAAATTCAGGATGGTACCTACATGAGCAAAGACAACCAAGTCATTTAAGGCATAAATAACCTGAAGCAGAAAAGGGGAGGAGGCAGCAAGAGAAAAACAGTATGGTTATATTTCAAGAAATATTCAAGCTATCCAGGATCTTGCAGAATGCAGAAATCAGTTCAAATGAAATTAGCAGGAAAGAGCATAAACTATGGCAGGCAAAATGTAAGCATAAACTAGGGAGACTAAGAAGAAATCTGAAGAGTAAGAAAGCAAAGATAAAAACAGACCAGAAGTTTTTTAAGAGTAAAGCCTGAAACTTGTAAAATAAAATTGGTGAGACTTCTTGACACCAGGGAAAAGAAGTGGGGGAAAGCATGCATTTAAAGAGGGTATGTTTTTTTCGGAGGAAAGAAATGACTTGTTTGCACTTAGGATGCTAAGGAGACGCATCCCAACAATCCACTTCATCCAAAGTAACAGAGACAAGAGACTGTCAGAGATGGTAGCCTCAAAAGTAATAGTACTAGAACATATAAAAAGGAGTAACAAGACACTAGGACTTGGCGGGGTCATGGTGCATAATCAGCACACGGTATGAATCCCCAGTGCATTACTGCAGCACAGAGAGCTCCTGAAACCCTTGAATGCACATAGAGCAAATATCTAGCAAAGAGGAAGAATTTATATTATCTCTGCATCCAGTCCAGGTGTGGTTATTTGTTAAATCCCACACCCAGTTACGCTGTGTAAAACTCATGGAGGATTGATGACCAATTAAAGGCAGTTCAAAAACAGAGCCTCGTCCTTACAGTTAAAAGACTCAAGGAGCTATATCTATTTATTTTAAAATGAGAGACAGTTAAGGGAAGATTTGATTACAGTCTATATACCTACATAAGGAACAATACTATCCAGTGGCTAGAAACTGAGGCTAAAAAAAATTTAGAGGAGGAAGATGGTATACATTTTTAACAGTGCGTGTACCTAACCCTTGGAAAATTTTACCAAGGGTTTTGATGGATTTGCTATCATTGCAATTCTAAAATCAAGATTGTAAGTTTTTCTTAAAGATAAGCTCTACTTCAGACAAGAACAAATACAGAAAGTCCTACAGCTTACATTCTATAGGAGTTAGACTACATGGTCATATGAGTTCCTTTTGGACTTATAATATACAAATGTTATTGTCCAAGGTTTTTATAATCTTTTAAGACCAAAGTGACTGATATGCAATTTCCTACTAAATTATAAACTATAGTAGAAGCCTCTAGATAGCAGGTGTTACAATTATCTCTGGGAGGCTCAACATTTCAAAATTCTTGAGAATTAAACACCCATTGAGCCTTATATCAATGCTAAAAAAAACTGGTGGAAGTGTTCATTAAGAACAGAACACTAAGACACCTGGAAGATCATTACAGTCCCAACTAAAGCACAGCTTCTAGAAAGGAAAAAATTACCTTTTACATCTTTAGAAATTAGTACCAGACTGGATAAAAAAAAGTGAATTAGGTCTTGTAACTTTTAGGTACTTTCAATGGATCTTTCATAACGTACTTCCCAACGAGATCAATATTCAGAATGGCATCTACTTAAACACAGGTGCTGGTGGTGGTGGCAATCCCTCACAGTTGTGGATGATCACTCCCATGGGTCAAGTAAAGGGTTGTAAATAAGTCCACTAATGGCTAAGAAGGCAGATTCTAGAGCCACAGACTCTCTGGCAGATATCACAGGTTGTGGTTAAAGGGAAGGTTGGACCATGGTTTTCTCAGTCTTGTTTCCTTTCCTTCCATTTCTGTCATTTTCTCCCTCCCATGTGGCATGGTTCTCCTCAGTGTAAGATGTACCTTCTCTCACAAGGCATCATCATGTAGCCTTGTTCTGGGCTAGTTTTTCCCAGTTTGTGAGGTCAATGCCACACTTCTTTGTTTGCCTTGAGGGTGTCCTTGATGCATTTTCTCTAGTCCCCTCATGTTCTTTGTCCTTGGCTGAGTTGGGAGGTGTTTTGGTAAATGTACATCAGGCATGTGCACACAATGCCCTGTCCAATGCAGCTAATGTTGAATAATCAACACTTCCATACTGATGGTGTTAGTGTTGATGAGGACACTGGCATTTGTGCAGTGATCCTCCCACTTTATGCCAAGGATCTTCTGGAGGTAATGCTGGGGAAGGCAATCTAGGCTTTTCAGGTGGTCCCTGTAGGTCCCCTAAGCTTCACAATCATAGAGAAAAGCTGGGGTTACCACAGCCTTATATAATAGGAGCTTTGTTCAAGCCCTGATCTCATGATCATTGAACACACAATAATACAGTCTTCAGAAGGCAGTGCTGACACATCGGGTTCCTATATTGGATCTCTTTGTTGATAGATGGCTGCCAAAGTATGCAAAGTGTTCAACATTTTCCAGTTCCTGTCTGTCAATGAGGATTTTTGCCAGGGGAGTTAACTGACTTGGAGAAGGCCAGTGAAGCATCTTTGTTTTTTTCCAATGTTAAGAGTCAGTCCCAGGCACAGGTATGCTTGAGAAAAGCAATTAAAGGCTTTCTGTAGGTTCTCCTCAATATGTGCAACAACAGCATACTGAAGTTCCACAATCAATGCTGATGTAACCTTGGTTTTGGCATTAAGGCAGGAAAGATTGAAAGGTTCCCATCCATTCTGTACTTGATGCTAATGCCACGTGGCAGATGGTCACAGATGAGCATCTTGATGACTGCAAGAATAATGAAAAAGAAAACTGGTGCAGTCACCTCAACTGCTTGATGCCAGTTCAAATGGCAAAGAGCTCAGTAGCAGACTTACTACCTAGGATGGAGGCAGTGATCTAGTCATGAAGGAGTCTTAGTATGGTGATCGATTGCTCTGGGCAGTCAAACTTTGACAAGATCTTCCACAGAGTCTCAGGTTAACAGTGTTGAATGCTTTGCTCAAATCGATAAAGGCCTGGAGCTATTCTCAGCATTTGTCCTGGATCTGCTGGGCCACAGAAATCATGTCCATTGTGCCTCTGAATGGTCTGAAGCCACACGGAGACTTGGGAAGTATTTCCTCAGCAAAAGGGAGCAGTCGGTTCAGCAGAATTCAAGCAAGGGTCTTTCAATGATGGAAAGGATGGAGATACCTTGATAGTTTCCAGTCAGCCATATTACCCTTTTAAAAAATGGTGACAATATTAGCATTCCTTAGGTCAGCTTGAATTTCCTTAGTGCTCCAGATTTTAAGAAAGTGTGTGGAGCTTCTTGGTCATAGTTTCCCCACCAACTTTGAAGACCTTAGCTGGTATGCCATCAAGGCCTGATGCTTTGTTGTTCAACATATGTCTTATCACCTGGTGGACTTCTTCAGAGGCCAGTAGACTGGCAGGTGCTTCCCTTACTGGATGCTACAGGATGGATTCAACTGTTTCATCAGTCACCATCAATTCTCAGTTCAGGAGCTTTTGGTAGTGCTCCTTCCAGCAGTTTTTGATGGATCCATGGTCTTCGAGGAGTATGCTGCCGTCTTCAGATCTAAGTGGGGTAAGTCTGCAAGAATTTGGTCCTTACAAAGCCTTGATTGTACTGAAGAAACTCCACGTCATGATTGTCAACACATGCAAAAAGAAGCAGACGGGAGCTTTATAGATTTCTTTCTCCTTCTTATCCCATCATTTGTTTTTGATTTTTCAAATCTTCCTCTGAGCTTCAGCTTTCAGTCATCAGAATGTTCCTTGCTTCTGACTGGACGTAGGGTAGTTCTGCCCATGACAGAAATCTTTCGTCTTCTGATCATGAAGGGCTTTTATCTCAGTGCTGTTTTCATCAAACCACTCCAATGATGGCAGGTGATAAAACCAATTGATTCCATGCAAGTCTCATGGATGGTCTCTTTTAGAGCTTGCCAATCTCTCTCAACAAAAGTGTTATCATTTTCAATCCAGATATGCACAAACACGGGTATATTTGTGAACTGATTTGGTTAAACCAACTCACACTGAAGTGTGGATGCTTGTAATCCAATTTAAACTTTTTTACTGATATAGCTTAATTTGCTTAGGTAATTTGGTTTGGTTTGGTAATTTGGTTAAACAGCTTAATTTTTTATCCATATATGCTTGATTTAAATGGAATGACTTGTTTCTATGCTATGTTTTGCATTGTTTTAACAAAATTAGTTTTTAAACCCATTTTAAAAGTGCACTACAAAGTCTAGACAAGGCCTAAACTGATCATAGGGCAAGAGGTAATCAATGGATGATTTTCAAGGTGGAAAAAGTTTAACAGCTGGGTACTCAAAGGTTCTCTGTTTGAACCAATGTTGTTTAGTATACTTACCAATGACCTGGAAACAGGGCTAAGCAATTAGTCAGTAAGTTTGCAGACGAAACTACTAACTTAAACAATGTTGTTTGATCTGCAAATACTGTCACCTGGAATACTGTCTTCAGCTCTGCTCATTCCAACCGATGCCCAGGAAAAAAGTGAACTTGCTAAATGGGTACTTTGCATCAGTTTTTCCTCAGTCCCATGGGACGCCCCTGCCCACTGTGGGTCAGGGAGGCCTGGGTGAGGGAGATCCCATGCCCTCCATCAAAGATTGCCTCAAGAAGGAACACCTTGACACGCTGGATACCTTCAAGTCAGTTGGCCCTAATGGGTTACACCCAAGGGTACTCAAGGAGCTGGCAAGCATCATAGCTCAACAAGCTATGTGTATGGTGGGGTGTAGGTATGGCTGGGGATAGAGGTGTGTGTATGGGGGGGGTGTGTGTGTGTGTGTGTGTATGTTGAGGTGTGGGGGTGC
>NW_017729017.1:75229-76238 GCF_001723915.1 Gavialis gangeticus
GTGTAGGGGGACATAGGGTATGTTGGGGTGTATGTATATGTCAGTGGGGGTTGTGGGGACAGAGTGTGGATGTGAAGTGGGGGTTGTAGGAAACCCCCACACACTCCCTCAAAGGCATGCAGCCCCTGCTGCTAGCAGCAGCAGCAGGTAGGGAGGTCAGGGTGGTTGCGCCTGGTGCAGGCGCCCAGTGGGGCATTGCTCTGGCTGCGCGTGGGGGGGGAATGCAGCCTTCCCAGCTGCCTCTATTTCTGGGGCTCCACGTCATGTGCCTGCAGCTCCTGCGCTTACAGGAGAGGAAGCCCTGTGCTGGACTCTGCAGGGAAGCAGGGGGAGGGGCTCCTGCCACTCCCAGTGGTGTGTGGGGACCTGAGTACAGGGGGCTGGGGAAGGCAGATGCAGGTCCCCACATACCACTAGGAGTGGTGAGAGCCCCTCTCCCTGCTTCCCTGTGGAGTCCACCATGGGGCTTCCCCACTGCGAGTACGGGAGCTGCAGGTATGCAGCACAGAGCCCCTGAGATAGAGGCAGGAAGCACTGGGGGTGAGGAGCGCAGCCTGCCCTGCTGCTTCTATCACAGGGGCTCAGTGTGGTGTGCCTGCAGGTCCTGCACTCGCAGCATGGAAGCCCTGCGATGGACTCCATGAGGAAGTGGGTGGCAGGGTTCCCTCCACTCCTGGCCAAGTGCAGGGACCTGCACAGCATGGAGCAGGGAAGGCAGCTGGCTCCAGCATGAGACTTTCCCCACTGTGAGTGCAGGAACTGCAGGCATGCAGAGCAGAGTCCCACTGATAGAGGCAGTCAGGCAGGCTGTGCTTCCCTCCCTCCTCTCCCCGCACACAGCCAGAGCCATGCCCCACTGGGTGCCTGCACTGGAGACGAGTGCCCTGACCTCCCCATCTGCTCCTTCTGCCAAGCAGCAGGGACTGTAAGCCATGGGGGGGGGGGGGGGGGGGGGGGGGGGGGGGGGGGGTGTGGGGGGGGGGGGGGGGCCCCCCCCCCCCCCCCCCCC
>NW_017729017.1:76317-119955 GCF_001723915.1 Gavialis gangeticus
CCTCACACCCACACCCTGCCCAAACAAGCCCTGCGCTTCTACTGCCCCCTGGGTGCAGGCTCTGGGCTGTGCTCTGTGCTTCCACCCAGCTGCAACTCCACCCCACCCACCAGCCCTGCCACTTCCCTACCTGCTGCCCTGAGTAAGCTGGACTTCCAGGAAGCTAAGCAGGTTCCCATGGGACGCCTGCAGGAGGAGCCCAGCCCAGAAGGGGTTGGAGAAGGTGCAATAGGGTATGTTGGTTGGGGGGGGCATACTCCCAGCCTCATGGCAGGGAAGGACTGGGTGGGGCACAATTTGTTGGGGGGCACTGCAGGCCAGATGGAAGTGTCTGGCAGGCTGGATGTGGCCTGTGGGCCATGTTTTGCCCACCCTTGCTATAAATAGAAAAATTAAAATAGCATAAGGGTATATAAATTTTCATTCTTCATGGCACAAACCCACCATTAGCAGACAAAAATATGAAGTAACTTTCCCTATGATCTTGCCCTTTGTTATCCTCTGAAGCATTTGATAATAGTCACAACTGGACAGAGGTTCTATATTGCATTTAAGAAGTCATTCTTTTTATGGTAGTATTATAGAGATGTTGTAGCAGTGATTGTTTAGGAATTCAGTGAGAGAAATCCCTGCCTTTCACTTTCTTTTTATGAAAAGATTTGCATTTCTGCCTCTTTTGAATCAACAGGATGTTTTCCTTGCCCATTATGTGAAAACCCCACTCATACACATTTTGCCAAACCCTCTGTGTTTCAAAACTGGCTGATAACACATACAGCATAGCATTTGATAATGATCTTAGTGTGCTGGAAACCCTAAGATCTACGGTCTATTCCAAAATATGACATGGACATGCTCTGTATCCTTACAGAAGCCAAATACCTTCTCTAAATCAATCTTTCCCACCTGCAAAATAGGGATGATCGTACCTGGTTACCCATACAAAGTACTTTGAGATTCTCATCTAAGGATACAAGCTTATGTATCCTAGTGAATTGAAAATAGCCATCTAAAAACAAACTCATGCCCTGTGAAGTCCTACCAGTTCAGTTTCACACCACCACCAAATAATCAGTTCTATAATTTAGATGCTTTGTTCACACCAAGCTGGGTCAAACCCATTCTGATTGATAGTGAAGCAAATCAAAGCTTTGATCACTGAAAACAGAACTGCATGCTATGTCACCTTAAGAAATCTCAAAATGGAACATAATGCCAGTTGGAAACCAGAGGACAAATTCATTTCTGACTTTACAGTTATTCATGGATTTAGTCTATAGCTTTTTCCTCAAAGGAAGACAATATCTTTAATAAGTACAATAAAAACATGCACTGGACCAAAACACAGTAAAACAATTAATTATCACAAGCCTTATTTGTATCCAGCTGCAGTCATCATGGCACCTATGGACCTGCAGCTCTCACCTGGAAATTCAGCAAACAGGGATCCTCCTTTTTGCCTCAAAATACCAGTGTGCCTCACAAAACAGCTTTCCCCTGCCCTGTGTGACGAGCTGGTAGATTCTGCATGGACCATGTTCTTGGCGCAAAAACAACAAAACCAGAAATTCTCCATGTGCTAAGCATTACCTGTTCTATGGTGAAATAGAAAAGTGCAGCCCTAGGCACTTTAAGTATTCCATTTATTTTAAACAAAATGATGTTAGAAAGCAATGGAGAATGTTTGGAGTTTCCAAAAGATAATGGGGATCCCTCAACGAAGGGGAAGTTCAACAAGGGCAAGTAGCAGCCTACCCAAAATGATGATGGGCAGTGTGCAGTCCTGCTAAGTACTGACCAAGCAAGTAAGAGATGCCTGTCTTACACATCCCTTTTTTCTGAGACTGTCAATATATTCAGTAATGTAGTATAAGCTATCAGTGTTCATTTTGGATAGGCTGTTACTTTCCCCTGTTGGCCAACTACAAGCTCTATTCTAGGAACCCTGCTTGTGAAGCTTCCCTGGTTTTATCAGACCTTTTGCTTTGCTGTATTGCCTGTTTTTGCCAATGAAATAGTTAGGTAATATTATTGTTTGCATTACAGTATCACCTAAAACAGGACTGTCCAATTTCAGAGGGGCCACAGACTGCACTGCACTTTGGCCCAGGGCCACACATTTCATAGGCTGCATGCTGTGGGGACTGACGGCCTTTCTGGCTCCCATGACCCCTACCATGCAAGCAGGACAGGGGTCAGAGTATTGTCCAATATTACTCAATCTTAATTCGAAAGGTCTTATAACAGTGAGTCTCAGCCAGGGCATTGTGGCACTGTGCAATGCTGCCAAATCCTTTTAAGGATGCAAGGTGTGAAGAGATAAGCAAAATGTGAAGAGCTAAGCAGATAAGCTAAGGAGGTAAGTGCAGGCTCAGGTCTGTCTGTACTTGAATGATGCCCCACCCTCACTGCCTGGCCCCTCTGCAAGGAAACAGCACTGTAATATATAAATTAGTTTTTTAATTATAGTGCTGCTCAATTCACAGTTATGGAGGCTACCTTGAGTACAGTTAGGAGTGCCTTGAATCCAAAAAGGTTGAGAATTAGTGTCTTATAGTTATTAGAAGTATTTATTTATTTATTTTTTTTTTTACACAAACACTTCTTTCACTGTAAACTCTGAAGCCCAGAATACCATGATACACAAAGGCCTGCATTGGCCAATTTGTGTATCATGGTATTCTGGCCTTCAGTGTTTTGCACCACTGGATTAGTATTGTGAAGCAACATATCAATTTCCATGGAAAAATGCATCACTGGTCACTGTGACCAAAAAGGATAACATCAAAATATGAAGTAAAGGTAAGCTAATGCAAAGTACTGCAGATAGTTTGAAGTAATAGCTAAGAGCAACCTCCTTACTTATCTTATTGGGAAGTTGATACTGAAGTCTAATGACAATTTAAATGTCAACATTGTTAGCTGCTGATCATTTTACCAGACACATTCAGCTACTGTGGCCATCAGAGGACACTGAAAGCTACTTTCTGCCAATGGTTGTTGAGGAGCAAGTAATTCTAGCCCTGTTTAAAAACCAAATGTCTACATAGCAGTAATTTTGCTTGCCAAAGGGAAAAGGAGACATAGTGATGCCCTACTGATAAAAGACAAGAACAGGTCCTGAGAGCCAAAATCCCAATCACCCCTCATACCTTCCTGTGTATCAAACACACACCTATCCCCTCTGTATCTAATAAAACCTCCAGCTTCACCTCAACACCTTGTACAACATACAGTTAAGCTACACTTACACAGCTCTGAGCACAAGAAAAATAACATTTTGGGAAAGCAAGAAATAAACTGGATGGCTAAATAAGTACTAAGAGTCACCTTCCTCATTTGTTTTGTTTGGAGATCCACAAAGTCCATGATTTAAGCAGTTTCTTGAATTTTTATTAGGCTCTATTTGAATCTGAATTTACAAAGTAATAATAATAATCCGAATGAAGAAGCCCTAAGTAAAGAGAGCATCCAACTCTGTAGCAGATTAAAGCAAATCCCTGCCAAGCACTCATTTCCAAAAAGGCTGCCATTCAAATGCTATTTAAGAGTGAATGAAAATGCCAACCGCTGAACTCCACTGCAGGATTCAAAGAACAATATATTCCAAACCTCAGTGCTGTAGCCAAGAATATATTTGCAATGCAGAAACACTGCAGCAGCAACAGAAGCCCTTGCAAAAGTAAATGAGGTTATTTTGGCAGCAGAGCGGATGTAGCAAACAAGCCACTTTAACTGAATATGGTAAACAGAGATGGAGTGATTATAGCAAGAGTGAATGTAATAGGGTTCTGAGTTTCTTTGAATTGCCTTAACTGACCACAATATCTGATAAAACCAATGGAAAAAGTTCTGGTTTCCTCTCACATATAATTGATTATCTTAATACAATCTACAGTTTTTCACATACACACGAAACCTAAAGTTCAGTTACTTGGTGATGGTGCCAGAAATAACATGAAGCAATGGCGGCCGGATGGTGTTTGTTTTGGTTCAGAGGCTGAGGCATGATGCAAAGCCATCACCTGAAATAAACATCTGGGAGCCTTTTTTTTTTCTGACATGTATTTGCTCTGATCCAGATCAGCAGATATCACTGAGGTTTTTGGTTTTTTTTAAAGACACAAAAAGTGTGTTCCCTTGAGTGAGTGTTGCATGGTTCACTCCAGTAACCAAATCACGAGAGGGATTTGTTCCTTGACAAAAAAATTCTGTCTCTGATTTCCAAACAAGATGCGAATGTGTTAGTGGGATGTGACCAGCATGCAAGAGCTGGAAAGGTACAATGGATGTTCCTTTTAATTCCTTCTGTGTCCTCCTGAAAGTTAAGAGCCCCAGGATGTACTCTTATACTGGAGAGGGTTAGGATATGGCCAGCCAACTTTAACCACTGCACTACAGCAGGACTTTGAGGAGGAAAATGAGCAAAGGGAGGGAAAGAAAATGCAAATCCATGATCTGCCATTCAGCTTCCCTTGTAGAGGTCTGCACAGCTGCCAACAGACCAAATCTCCTAATGCACTACAGCCTGAGAAAGGGGGATTTCAAAGCACAAACTATTACAGAAACCTCTACACTAATCCAAGTTGATCCAGGCCCCTGGTCACAGAGCTACAGACTGCCACCCTGGAATGAGTGCTAGAGAGGTGTGTATCAAATGCCCAATGCTATAGACTTGGAGCAGGGGAAAACCCCTTTACTTGTCAACAGGTAGCAGCTCACACTCTCAAGAGCAGCTCCCAGAGGAAAAAAAAAGCACTGTCACTTGCTGGTGTATTAGACAATAACACACATCTCTTGATGGGCTTGCCTCACATTTCTAACAGAGGTGCAAAAATGTTCTCACCCATTCTGTGCTAAAGAGAGCCAAAATGAGATTATATGAGTGGGTCAGTGACCAGCCTCCTCTCTTGACAGCCCCCAGGTGGCTGGTTTTTAAACAACTACTAAAAGCTACTCATACTCACATAAAAACACAACTTTTATTCCAGATACTGCACTTCTGGAAAGACCTTTGAAATACATATTGAAATCAGAGACCCACATGCTGGCATAATTCAGAAAACATAGATCAGAGGGAAGAGGAGGTGTGCAGGAGAGGCAGGGGGGAAGGAATCAATTTAATGGCTGGAAATTACTAGACAAAACTATAGAAGTTCCTCCACGAGAAAGAGAAAACAGTAACAAGAATGTGCTTGAAATATCTTAATACTGACACTGAGTACAAATGCTTTGATTGAAAACTAGACTCTACCCCACCCACACTTCTGAACAGGTAAATGGAAGTAAGGATTTGTATTCGGGGATATTCTGGTTGGCACCATACAGTGTATTTCCCATAGAAGATAAATCAAGGCTAGCTGGAGTCTGGGGAAAAAGGAACTCCTGAAATAGTCAGCCTATACATGTAGCTACTCAAACCTAACTGTGGCCCATATGTCTAGTCATACCTTCCCACTCCTGCAAACTATTCCTACTCTTCGTAGGATTAGAGTGGACAAGGGAAGTGTGCAGGGGGTGGTATTAGTGAAGAAGTAGATACACACTTATATTGGTTGGGCAACATATTAAAGTACTCAGTTGGTATGAAGGAGCACTATGGGCGCTGACAGAACTCACATTTTGTTGCTCAGTCAGCTCCCTGAAGCGCTCTACAGCCATGCCCTGACAGAAGTGCATGGCTGCAGAACACTTTAAAAGTGCCCAATCACACGACAATCTAAACCCTCATTACATAGGTTTGCCCAGCCTGTGCTGGAGAGTGGGATAGGTGGATTAGAGCCCCCCCACCTTGGTCTGAGCAAACCCCAGATGGAACTCCTTCCCCTCCCTTCTCTCCCTCCCTAACTTTAGTTCCAAGTCAGTCCACACACAATGTTAATGCATTTTAATGCCTGCACGTGTAGACACCTGCCTAAATCAGCTTAATGCACATTAAGCTAATGTGCATTAAATTTAGGCATGCTTAAATGCATGTGTAGACACACCTGATCTTTCCTGAGAATACTGTACCAAGGTCAAGGGCCAGTTTATTGTCAAAGTATTTTATGGCCTGGGCCTAAGATATTAAAAAGACCACCTAATACGAGGTGAATGACTGTAGTCAGCAACTATATTCCTTTGAACTTTCTACAGCAAGGGTAAAACTAATCTGTACAAGAAAAAGAAATTTTGTGTGAGCCAGTTCAAGATTGGAATGAAGCCCCCAAAAGTATTACAAACTTCATCACTCCAGGTACAAATTACATTTCTTTGATCTGACCTTCTCAGACATAAACAACAACACAGACAGTTAAATCAAAATCTAAAACCCCACCAAAAGCAAGACACTACTGTATACATGTTCCTCCTTTGGGGTGAGAAAAAAGAAACAAACCATATGGGATAGAATTAGGGCCTCTCTACACGTGGAAATAAAGGCACAGTGGGATACAATGCACAATTCAATCATGCGTCCTGCCATACCATACATGCATGGCAGGAGGTGTGACCGTGGGATTGTATGTTACATCCCATCATGCCTTATCACTGGTGCAGGGGGAACCTGGAATCATGATCCTGAGCTCCCCCTGCACCAGCTCCCAAGGGCTGCAAGCCCTGCAGTTGATAAGGCTCAAAAGGGGCTCGCAACAAGGGCAGCACCAGGAATGCTGCCCCTGTTGCAGGCATTGCCAGCAGTTTGGCTCTCAGTGGCACTAGCAGGGAGACTACTGCCCCTACCACAAGCCTTGTAAGGTGTGGGGCTCACAAGAGCAGCAGTATTCCTTATTCTGCTGCCACTGTGAGCCCCACAGCTCACATCACTGCGGGGCTCACAGTGGTAGCAGCAAGGAGAACCCTGCTGCCATTCTGAGCTTCCTGAGGTACAAGGCTCACAGCAGGGGCAGTGCAGGGAATGCTGTCACTGCTGAAAGCCCCATGCCTCAGACAGTGCCCTGTGGTGGCAGGGTTCTTTCTGCTGCAAGCCCCGCAGTCAAATACACTGCCCCTGCTGGGAGCTCCACAGCCAAGAAGACTCAAGGGGGGGCAGCATTCTCCCCGCTTCAAGCCCCACAGATGACAACGTTGCCACCACTGCAAGCCTTGCCAGCTGCAGGGATGGCAGCAGGTGGTGCACCCTTGTGACTGGGAGCCCCTCAGTTGATGGAGCTCCCAGCCACGGTGGAGCACTTGGCCGTAAGTTTAATTAATAGCACGATTAGAACCTAAAAAGTTGTTACACGTTTTTTGTGGAATAGCTTTGTAACTCATTCCTTGTTTTATCACACCATTAATTGGTGGAACATGTAGCTGGCTTACAGCTTAGGGCATGATGACCTGGTTAATCACACCTTAAGTATAATGTATAGAGGGGGCCTTAGTTACATTGCTTAAGACACCACTGAAATGTGCTCAGATGCTTTGGTACTAAGCAGAGTATAAGAATGTACAGAGCAGAATAGGTTGCCTCCCAATATAGGTAATCTGTTACAGTTACGATTTACCCCAGGAGTGACTAAGATATGGCTCACAGGCTAGATTCAGTGAACAGAACCATGTCATCTGGTTTGCAGGGCTCCCCTCAGATCCAGGAAACTGATAGCAGGGGAATGTAGACAGTGTTAATTGATGTAGTTCTGGGAGCCACAACAATTAATACTGCTACCACTTCTCATGCTGCCAAATTTTTGGACCCAAAGGGAGGCCCATGGGCCAGATAATGGGGCTCTGTATGCCAGATCTGGTCCACAGTCTGGCTCCTGGGCCAGACTGGGCCCATGACCCAGCCCCATAAGCCACATCCAACCTGTGGACTAGCCCCATGCCAATCATCCAGCCTGTGGGGCCAGAGGAATTAGGCACCAATTGTTTAAACTATTCCTATACAATGAACATTAGGTTTAGCAAGAAAGGGCAGCCTATCATACTAGCTGAGTTAGAGAAACCCTGGCTGGCAAGGGAACTGATATAAACAGGTTATTGCACCTCCTTTTTCATTTCAAAGACATTCTTAGAGAATCACCGATAATGTCCAACGTTTGACCCTTAAGGTAGGCCAGGATGGGGACTCCTAAAATATACAATGCACCATTATTCCTTGTAGTATCTGCAACCTAAAAAGAATGTAGTCAGGAAAGAGAAGAGGAGAGGAGAGGAAAGCTGAGTATAAGAAAAGGAAAGAGGAAGATGGAATGGAAAACAAATTATATGTGCTGAATGAAGTGTATTGGGAACCCATTACATTCACTAACACTTCACACCTTATTTCAGCTTTGGAGGACTTGTGCTGCACTGAAGAGGCAGATGGAGAAAGCATATCTGAAAATAGAGGGAACCTGCAACTGTAGGGTTTGGCATTTATGTAAGAAATTGCATGCTTTGCTTACCACAGACGGAAGGATGTGCACTCTCACAAACATAAACAGGGACCAAATGCATGGTTGGTGTGGAACTGCACCAACAAAGGCTTTGGCCCAGGCTGTCAGAAAAATCTTTGTGAAGTTAGGTTGAAAATAAAAAAGAAAATGTAAAATCTGCACAAATAAAATCCTTGTTTAAAATTGATTTACTTACTGAAACACCACTTAGCAGAACCTATGATTAATATTTTCCTCCCTGTGCTCCCAACACGACAAAACAATAATTAATGAAATATGAAACTGAATCTAAAATTACAGCATGTGTAAAAATATTGTTGTTTCCTGCAGCCCTTGTTCTCATTATTCCACACGGAGGTGGGAGATGGGTAGTCATGGATATGATGACAACTGAATTCACATTTACTAGCAGCATTAAATTTTACTGTAATTCTATTAATTAATTGATATTAGCATGGACTTGGATTCAAGCTTGTGCTTCTGTTTACCAAGCGCTTTTCTAAAATAGGGAAACCAAAGGCAAGGTACAGGAACATGGTAACAGTGAAAAAGAAACACCACTTCCACAGCTGTTTGAATGACCTTGACAAATAAAGCAATCTGATTTGCATAAATCAGACATTATATGGGAAAAGATTTATAATGAAGTGTAAATGTCTGCCTGAAACACCCCCACCCCATTGACAGGTGTTGCTCCTGCTAGCAAATGTTAAGTGATTCCTGTGGACTCTGGTGCAAGTGGCTTGTTGCCCAGCTTGGACATAAGGACGGTGCGGGTGAAGGAACTGAGAAGGTGGGAATGAGGTGAAGATGTGAGAAGGCCTTTTCTTATTTATTTTCTGCTAATAAAGCCAAATCTTAGGAAGGGAGTGAGTTTGGACTCTGTACTGTTTGGGGCATGGCATTTAAGCATATAAAGCAATTAAATAAAATTGTGTCAATGGAGGAGATATTCTGTGTTCTCTCATTACAGGAAAGCCCTACATTTTCTAATGTTTGCAGCAGGGTCACAATATCTAATGCTATTCAATATCAGCATGAGTTCCTGTCTTTCCTTTACTTCTGTCTCCAATACCATGCTGTGCCTTCACATGGAAGAAAACTTGCTACCCATTTCTTATGTTATTTTGAACCAAAGGCACAAATCAATACAGGAAGACCCTGTTCTAAATGACCACTGTAGGGGAAGCAAAAAAGCAAAACCAAACCAATCAACCAAACAAACAAAAATGAATACCAGGAATGGTTCTTTAACTGTCAGAAGTGAAGATCTGTAGTCACAGGTTACTCTTCACCTTTTTACAGCTAGCACTTTTTGTGCAGGGGTTGGCTTCGAAACGAAACTGATTTAAGGTTAATAAGTTTCCTTCTGCAGCTAGCTCTCCCACATGGAGCATCACTTTTGCAAAGGGTTGCATGGCACTCCAAAGGCCCAAACCAAATCCAGCAGAAATCAAGAGGAAACTTTACTGTGTTAACTGGCAACGAAGGGGCTCTCAGTGAGAAAACCATTAAAAAACACAGAGCACTCTAGGCTTGCAAGCCATAGTCACCTTGTGTAAAGGGCTGCTGCGTAGTTCATGTGTACTGTGTAACACCAGCCCTCTAGGGCTAAGCACAGACAGTAAAAAATCCTGAGGCTGAATTGATTCAGTCTTTGCAGGTTAGTCTAAAATACTGAGATCAAACTCAACAGACATTTACCTTTGATTCAAGAAATGCAGCCAAATCCTTGCAGTGGCTCAGTCCAGAAGCTGGGGGTGCTAAAGCATGGCTCTCTGGCATGTAGCCAGCATGGACTGTGTGTTCACTTCCTCTTCCTACTGCCCTCAAATTCTCTGTGATATGCAGTCCAGAATTACAGCAGCAAGACTCTGCAGGTTTGCTCATCACTTCTACTTCCTGCTTCCAGGTGCCTCTAGGATTTGTAGTCCACAGTTGCAGCCAGAAGTAAATTTGACCAGGGGAAGGACTGTTTAGCTCCCCTTCCTGGGCCCCAGGCCCCAGTTGGGATTTGCTTGGGGGAGAGGGGGCAGTCTTCCCCCAGCCCCCCTGCAGACTGTGCTACATCCCCAGCTGCCTAGCCCCCCACAACCCCTTGTAAGCTAGCCCTCGCTACTCCAGCCAGAGAGCAGAGGGGTGGGACCAGCCCTGTTCTGCTGGAGCAGATAGCATATCATATCCCAGCCCAGGGCTGCAAAGCATGGTGGGATGCTGGGGGACTGTGATTTAACTTGAACCAGGAATGGGTCTGGGACAGAAGTTTCATAAAACATTTTGACCCGAATTATTTAAGTCTGATACTCCATTCAACCAGGTTTATATTAAACCAGTTTCTGCCATTTTGAAACTGGTTTATGTGTACTACCTTCTGTTCTGTTACCGGTTTAAACCAGTTTCTGATTGTTTAAACCAGTTTATGTGCAACTTCTATCCCTAGATGTTTCCAAATTATGTCTCACAGCAGCAGCCTTTGCCTACCTCAGAGATAGGCTTAGAAGGGGAATATCACTGCACAGTGAAAAAGCTGACTGATGGACTAATATTGCTTCCTTCTAGAAAGCAGTCTCTTTTTTATTAAAAAAAGAAAATAAATATAGTTTTTGTTAAGTTCTTCTTTGTAATCATAACGTAATATCAATTAAATGTTATTAACTAGCATTTGCCATAGCAGTGAAGTATAAATGTTGGGAAAAAATATTTACCACTTTATATACTCTCATATAAACACATGCACATGCCTACACATACACACTTAATCTTGTTTGTTTCTTTTTATACAATGCTAAAGTGTTTTAAGAATCTATTTCTCTCTCCTTGTGAACACACAACTTAGTGACATTTCAGAAAACCTGTAGGCTTCTGAAGTGAGATCCTGCCACTATCTCAACTGCACAGGAAGAGTCCTCCATCTTTGCAGTTTCCCACTTAAATCAATAAGGCTTACAACATTGCACACTGGCACAGCAGTGGAAGAATAGACCTTTGCCTGTGAGATGTAATTTATGCCAAATGGGCTTAAATTAGTGGCTTCGAAAATGTTCTGAAAACCCTCAGGGAAATTAACCTTTGGGGAATGTGAGCACTTTCAGATTTAAAGTGGTACAACAAGCCAAAGTTCCTGTACTGCATTTCAGAACTGAATGCCAGGATAACTTCAGTGTATAATACAAACAGATGTGCACCAGATTTGAGTGGTTTATACAAATGGTGCCATATGGCAGTACAATAATTACAGTACCTGCCCAGATGAAGCCTATTTATTTATTTATTTAGATTCACACATGCACACTCACAAAGGCACCTATTAACATGCACTAGCCATCCCTGCATATCTAAAATTATAACTGAAGTGCAGCCGTAAAATTCACTACCAGTACCACAAATAAACAGTCAACTCAAAAGCACCCAGTTCCCTTCAACAACAATCATAGCATGCTGCCATCTGGTGTACCACAGCAATTTAAAATTTGTCTATTCTGAGGGTTTTAGGATGCTTTTAATAGAGCTTTTCAACTCTCCACATTTTTTTCTATAATAAATTAAGAAAAGGGGGACTTTTGGCTTAGCTCCCTTTCTCCCTGTACCCCCTCCCCACCTCTACTTTCTAACCTCATATAAACAGAAATATCTGCGGGGGAATAGTCTTCTTGCTTTTCTTACAAGGGATCAGTGCTTTTCAGTGTAATGTTTTGTATTTTTTCACTGATGACTGAAAAATCACTTATATGGAGTAGAAGAAAAAGACTTAATTTTGATGTCTATAAATAAGATAAAAACTTCAACATTCCAGGCCCAGTGAATGCAAAACTTTGATCCCAATCCTACACCAATTTAATAAAAAATGACACAACATTCTCCACTGCCTTTAAAATTCAGTGCGAGTCTCATAGAACTGTTTTTACTTACCATGTAAGTAGTTTCTACAGTATTTTCTCTGAAAGGAGAACCCTTTGGTTCCACTGATCAGTGACCAACCAGTACAGTGTATCCAACACAGGTAAAAAAAAAAAAGACAGGAAAAGAAAGAAGAAATGTTATGAAAATTTATTCCTAATTGACTATCACCAGCACAGGGTAGCTGGTAGACTAAATCTACAGGCCAGACAAGTATGGTAGCCAAGCAGTAAATCCCTGCCTTCCTAAACACTTATCTGGTGAATTGTACAAGGGATTTCAACCAGTGCGCTGAGATTTGAACATCCTCTGAGATTCCAATACTCTTAAGAACCTCTGGATATTTGATATATAGTGAACCTAGAACCTTCTGGGCACTAGAAAGAAGGAAATAACTTTTATTTACTTCCTTACTCCATGCTGAGGCCTCTTGACTGCCAAGGTTACTATCTCTGCTGTTGTGCTCCTCTACCATCCTCCTGAGAAGTGCCAAGGTGGGGGACTATGACTGTCTATGACTGTCTACACCAGGGCTATCATACTCATCTGGCCCCAAATGAACGGTGCATGGTTGGCTCCACAGACCAGACTGGATCCACAGACTGCACTTCAACTGCCCTGTTTCTCCCACTCTCCCCAGCCTGCTGGTCCCAGTGCATACACCACTCACTCTGGCCAGCCTAGGACACATGCCCCATGTAGTGCACACTCAAGTCGAGTACCCCCACTGAACACAGCCCAGGCCCCAAAGCTGTCTGAGGTGGGGCACATTATGTATAGCATAGGTCCTGGACCAGTTGGATGGGTGCTGCCCAGTTAGGGTAGGCAACGTGTACAGCACAAGTCCCAAGCTAGATGAAGCAAGTGCCGGGTACGGTCCACCATGCATCGTGTGCAGGTTGACTCCAGACCCAGAGGCAGCACTGGGGGGTGTAGATGATAGGGCTCTGTAGGGTAGGTCCAGCCCACAGGCCTTATCTTTGACAATCCTGCTCACCTTCCCAACCTTCTGACATGGATCAAATCTTTCTCTAGAAACTGCAGGGTGAAACATCTGCTGCTGCTGTCCACAGGGTTCTAAACAGATAGCCATGAAATTGACTAAGATCTCATCAGTTTTACTCTGCAATTGTTTGAAGAATAAAAGGCAGAGGTTTTAGTTTAAAGACTCTGGAAACAGCACTCCATGCGTTCATATTCAGTGCTTATTTGCAATATTATCTTCCCATCACAGGAAGAGCTAGAAAATATATACATGTATTTAATGAAAGCTTAAATTCTGCTGAAAATGATGACTTCAGCCACGCTAGTCACCAGGGAAAGTTTCCTACTCAGCGTTGGTGAGTATATTTTTCAAACTTGGTAATTAAGATACCTTTAGAATACAGTTTCCTTTATCCTCTGAGTCTTAAGATTTACTGTATTGGTTACTTGAATTGAATGTATAAACTTGTACTTCCAGACATTATGTAATGAGGTTTTTGTGGTCCATAGAGTTATTCTTTACTGATCTTTTTATTGATACAAGCAACAGCAAAAATCACAAGTGCAAATGCTTTTAGTAGAGTTTTGGATATCTTTCTTCATGTACCACAAAAACTGTCACATCACAATATACTCTACCAATGGCAACTATGAGCCCTACCTTAAAATGCACTCAGAATAATAATCTTGCCTTCTGAAGGATGTCAGTTTTATGAATTATATGTAAGAGTCATTTCACTCATTCGTTAAGTACAGTTTTTATCAGGCATGCAGCAGCTGTTCAAAATCTCATGAGCTACATAATGGGGTGGGCAGGATAGGCAGAAGGGAAGAAACACAGGTGAACTTAGGGAGACAGACTGCATTTCCCCAGCTGGAATTTTGGTAGAATCATGGAGATAACACAGCTACAGTCAGTACCAGGAGGTCTTCAATGGTCACAAGGCATGAGAAAATCAGTTCTGTGTAAGCTGAAATATAACAGTGCCCCTTACGTGCAGGGGCAGTATTTCAGTACCTACTCACAGGAAGAGTATGAAAGCATGAACACCACTTGGGGCTGCAGCTGGGTTTTCCTCAAAGGTCTCTCATCTATGTCTCAAACCTACTTTTCCTTCAGAGCTGTGCAGATTGCAAACCGAGCTAATGTGTGTAACTTAAATCTGCAAGCCAATATTTTCATATTTAGGGTCTCAGATTGGGAACCAAGATACAGACTAAAGAACTGATCTTGTTTCAGCCAGATTTTCACAGATGCTGAAAACATGCAACTCCCACTGACTCCACACCTTTCAAAATCAGACCAAATATATTCAGGTACCTGAACCTGAGTTTGAAACTCATGACACGTGACAAGAGTTTGATCATTTGGGGGTGTCATTTCTAATTTTAATTTCAGATAGCAACATTGCTGCCTGAATGGCCACAGGATAAACTACAGGACTAAATCTACTTGAAATCAATATCTGGCTGACATAAAAATGAGATTTTAGCTGAGTTGCAAAAATATAGGTCCTTACTTTCAGAAGCTATGAACACCTACATGCCAACAAAAGTCAATGGGAGCTGCAAGGGCTTGTCATCTCTGGGAATCAACCCAATACTTAACAAGAACTTTTATGAGCTAATTTAGAAGATGGTCTCAGATTAGCCCTGATCTCCATTATTTTTATGTTTGCACATTCTGAAGTCAGTTTTACAGCCATGATTATTTGCTGATCCCATTAATACTATTTAGTCATGTGAGTACCTGGCTGCCACTGCAAATCAAGCACTCAGTTAATGGATGTTAATTATGCCTATAAATATCTGTGGTACTACAAGGGAGGGCACCTTTAAAAATTAGATTTTTAGTATAAACAGTACAACACACTGTGCTGCAATAAAATCTTGCATTATTTACCACACTCTCTTTCAGCTGATGAAAAGCAAAGCATCCTATGAACATTAAATTATGTCAAGGTTCAAGGTAACATTATTCAGTAGATAAATGACTTTTGTTAACTGACATTTGATAACTGAGCTACGCATTAGCAGGCCCATTTTACAGGCTGCGAAAATGAAACAGAGATTTGAAGTGAATGGCCTAATGGTACAATATAAGTTAGAGGCAATGTCTTAAGGCAAATCCAGAAGTTCTAATTTCCCATCCCTGTTTCCAACCTCTAATCCAGACTTAAGACAGGGAGAGTGGCAACTGTAATTATTTTTTCCCTGTCTTATGTAAGCAGTCAAACTGCTCTTGGCAACTTTTTCTACAAACATCAGCTCAATGTGCAGCAGTGACCAAAACAAATTAATAAAATGTTGGGAGCATCATTAGAAAAGGACTGAAAACAAAAAGGAAAACATCACCATGCCGCTCTAAAAATCCATGGGGTGTCCACATCTTGAATCCTATCTGTAGTTCAGGTTTCAGCATCTCAAAAAGGATGCAGCAAAATTAGAAAAGGCTCATCTGGAACTGTTGTTCACCAAGTCACAGAATACTAGAGGGGGCACTCATTGAAATTAGTGGGAAACATGTTTAAAACTAACAAAAGAAAGTCCTGTATATGCATAGTTAACTTGCGGTCCTCATTGCCATAAGATGTTGTAGAAGTAGATAGTAAAGCCAAGTTCAAGAAGGGACTAGACAAATTCATGGACAATAGATCCATCTCTAAACCAATGATTTTCAACCTTTTTCGACTTGAGGTATTCTGATAGATATGAGGCACCACTTGGAAAATGCCAGATATCAGTTTTCACTCTTTTTTGACTAAGAAAAATGATAGAACAATTCTTCTGTTTTAAGGAACTCAGAAAGACCACAACAAGCCAGAATGTTTTTAACACTATGGATGCCTATTTTAAATTAATGAATTTATCTTGTGAATCCTGCTTGTGAACCCAACAGTGATAACATTATGTGGCATCCCACATCATCCTTGAAAGGATCTCAAGGCACCCCAGGATGCCGTGGCACCCCGGTTGAGAATCACTGCTTTAGATATACCCTATTCATCTGTTCTCCCTCTAAAGCACCCACTTCTGCCACTGTCACAGGCAAGATACTAAGCTAGATGGTTCATTGGTCTGACCTAGTAAGGCACTGCTTATGTTCTTGTTTTTATGTTATCTTCTGCCTCAAAAAAATAGCAGAGCCAACAGTTATTTGGTTAAAACAAAACTACAACATACTCTGAAATATTTGGGCATGATCTCTCTACCCAAATATAGTTTAAGTCAGATGATAAATTAGATGCCCTTTAACTTGTGTATCACAGCTGCACATACTGCAACACTAAAGGCAATAGCTATAACCAATATTTTTACTGACAAGTGATAAATCACATGCCCTTTAACTTGTGTGTATCAGTTGCAAATTTAGTTAATTAGACATTCATGCTCTCATCTTTTTATGTATTATTTACCAGTTGATTTATATGAGCTGTCATATTTAAATACTTCTCAGGATTGAGTCCCTCAGATGTTTAACATGCACATGCACATAGAACTTCACTGGTCAGCACCAAGTCCTCCAATGCTTTAGTCAGGAGAAATTATCTGCTGTGCAGAGAAAGGCTCAGTAGCTATCCTGCAACCAGTTGAGGGTCATGAAAATGTTTCACTGACATGAGAAAGTGTTCTCCTCTATGCTCACCATGCAAGGAAGAAAATATTGTTTGCATGAAACTAAATGGTAGCCCCAGTGTCACCAATGGAAAATGAAGGAGAAATTCTGCCTACATTTAAGTGTGGGGTTTTTCACTGCAGTTGTCAAAATTTGTTTTTGAGCAACCTGCCTGTAGAAACACAGACTGGATATCACATGTTTATTGGTGTATCAAGCCCAGAAGCTTGGCTCCTGCCAAGAACAACATTTGATCCTTCAAAGTAACATTCTTCAACAGTAACTGACAATATAAATGTAAAGCTGTCCTCTTTGCAAGCCATTGAGGCTCACTGGGGTAGTGAAGGCAAAGCTTGGCAAAAGAAGGAGGTACCATGGTCAGCACCACACTTTACCCCCAGGCAGCTCCCGGTACCCAGTGGATAGGAGGCTGGCTAGGCCTCAGAGCTATGCCAGAAGTGGAAACTCACTACCCTCACCTAGGATTAGACCCAGGTTCTTTCAGTCCATAGCCAGTCACTCTACCAGCTGAGCTCCATAGCTTTCCAAAAGGTAACATCCCTCAATTTGGCAATGCTGAAAACAAGAAGGGCAGTAGGAATTCCCCTCTTAGCCTTTACAACCTATTGATCTTGACCTACGTAACAATAAAAAGTTACTCTACACAATAAAGTATGTAGATCTTTAAAAATACAGCCAGATCATTTAAATCAATGATTTCACCCTATTGCAGCAGGGAAGTACACAGGCTGCCTAAGGTCTGGGGGTGAATTTTACCCCTTCAAAGGAAGGTGATGGGGTTGTTACAAACTCCCTGTGGCCACTACCTGAATCAAATGCTGAAACAGTGGTTGCTACTACTCCATACATCCACAGTGGGTGACAGGGACTAATGTAAAAACATATTTGTAGTCACTTCAAGAGGGGTTGGGGGGGAGAATGCAGCCTTGAACTGTGCAGCAGTTGTTACTCTGGAAATATTAAATGTGCATGATCCTGTAGCAATGCATGGGTGCACCTACACATTAAATTAATTTGAAACAATAAACTCTGGAGCACTCTGAGCTGGAGTAAATTACATATCTACATATGTGCCCAATGCTCTGTCCCAGGCTCCAGGTGGTGGCATCAGGCAGCAGAGAGGCTGGCTGGAGCACAAGGGTGCTGAAAGTGTGGAGCCATGTGGCTAAATGGCAGGCAGAAGTCTTTTCCCTTCCTGGCTGGGCTAACTGGGTACAATTTATACCCACTGTCAGCATCTACATATGCATTTAATTTCAGTTAATTACTCCACCATAAGCTAGTACTGTCAGGGACAGTGCTATCTGTCCCAGACAGCACTATCTTATAAAGGTATTAATTAGTTTGCCATGGTCTAATACCATCACATGTGTAGATGGTGATGCTTTACTTTGCCCAACTGGGACAGAGCGGGGCCGGGCCAGGAGGTGTGGGGAGGCCAGGGCAGTTCTGGCTGCTGCGCACCACTTGTCTGGAGGCAGCATAGTGGCTCCACCCTGTGCCCGCCTCAGCTGGGCAAGCAGCAGGAGAGCATAGTCCCTGCTCCTTGTGGCTTCCGCAGACAGCAGCTCGGCACAGCCCTAGCCCGAGCCCCACCTGCCCCGCCCAGATCCGGGAGCACATGCCTCCCTCATGCTCTCCCGGATCAGCGGTGCACAGCAGTGAGAGCCACCCCACCCCCTCCCCGCACCGGTCCCCACCTGCTGGGCAGCCCCTATCCTAGCCCCAGTCCCAATCCCTCCCTCACTGTGGGGGGCATTGGTCTGCCCCTCCACACCCCACCACAACAGACTTACCAGCTGGAGGCAGCTGTGTCCAGCATCGTAAAGTCAAAACCCTGTCAGAACTTTGAAATAGTGTCATAATCTCCAAAGGTCGCAAATGCCGTTTGTCGTAGCTCAAATAGTCATAAGTCGAGGACTGCCTGTATTCCTCAGTAAAGTTCACATATAGATGTGTCCCATGTTAGCTACGTTTCCCCAGCTGCATGTTAGCAGAATTAAAATTGGAGCAGTTCTGCTATACTTGTATTGCTGCAGGATAATGCACACAGTCCTGAACAGTAAGACTCCCTTCCTATTTGAAGCTACTACTCATATAAGTTTGCCCATACCCAGGGCCATTGCATTTAATCACTGTGAAACCTGTTAACCAACTCCAGCACTGTTTTGGAATTGATGCATATTTGGCTGTTTGCAACCAGAACGGAGGCCTTCTATATATGCTGTCTATTTGTTTCCTTTATTCAAAGAAAGACCCTAGGTTCTCTTTGCCTCTACTGAATTTTACCTTTAAAAAGAGCAAATTTTGATTTAGTATTTTAATTTTATTAGCCTCTGGATCAAATTCAGCCCTAAGTCACCCTAGGAAGAATCAAGCAGAATTGTCCATTTGGCATCTCTAAAACAAAGACACAACTCACTCAGATGTTTCACAGCATGAGCGAGGATGGCAAATTCCAACCCTCAGTGCATATGCCTTATTCCTGCCTGTTAGTCCCCAAATAGAAAAGTATGCGTCTAAGGGCACCACAATTCAGAAACAAACAATATGGCTATGGCAAATGCAGAAGTGGCACATCTCTAAGCTAAGGCAAATGTTCCAATCATGGCAATTTATATTTTTGGTGTTTGGACTGAAGACAGTTAAAAACTAGCTAACTAGTTGTAAGGGTCTGTCAGAAACCTACAGAACAAAGACAGTACCTTGTACTACAGATTGCTAAGAGACCCTCCTTATCAAAACCTATTCCCAGAGGGTTATTTATGGAAAAGTAGGTTCATTGATGTGGGACAGCAAACAAGGATACTTGAGCCCATTTGGGTTCTGTGTATTGCAGCTGCCCACTGTCATCCCTACAACAACAGCTACCAATGAAAGTATTTTTATTTGTAACTAAATTGTTTGTTCATTTACTTTTCCATTTGGGAAACTGCACACAGCATCACAAAAACACTTGAAACTACCAGCTTATATCAGGGCCTCATTGTGAGCTTCCTGCATTTTTTTTAAATTCTTGGCTGTGGGAGTTTTGCTTGTATATGAGTTGCCATTCTGGACCTGATCCAAAAAACCTAGAAAAATTAATGGGGAGTATCCAGTGACTCCCAATGGGCTTTAGATCTGAAGTAGGATGAGCAATGGGATCTGTCTTTTTCTAATCGATAAATATAGTGTAGGCAGTCCTTTCACAGCCTCTGATGAAGTAATCCCACTGCTTACAAAAGCTTATGCTATACACCTCTGATTTAGTTAGCTGTAAGGTGCAAACCTACCTTGCTTTCTGCCTGAATCATGCTAACAATGGCTAAAAGCTTCTTTTGGATAAATATAATAGCAGATCAGCACCTGTTGCCACACTATACTGTAGAATAGCTTTCAGCATCATACTCTATTTAGCTTATAATGATGGGCAGTGGAGTGTCTACTGTTTTAATCACAGAAATGCAGAGACTTAAAAAATAGCAGAACATGCAAATTGAAGTTTCTATTAGTATCTGTGCTTCTTTTCAGTTAATCAGTTTAATAAAATCTCAAGACTGTTTCCTTTGACTTCCCCACCAGTGCAGAGGAATAATTCTACTTATTTACCAGATAGGGAAGTTGTTGATGAGTTAATGGTTATAAAAACACTTTGAAGATAAATGAAATAAAGGCCTGATCCAAAGTCAACTGGAGTCAAGGGGACTCTTTCTGTGGCAATGGAAAGGAATACAAATATTCACCAGTGAATAGAACCAACATGTTTAAAACCTGAAAACTGCAAATGAAGGGCAAACAATTAAAATGTAAAAGACATAAGTAAAAGCATTCAGTCTTTCATCTTGCAGTACAGAAAGTCTGGCATGCCAAACAGACATAGAAGAAGATGCTTGTGTCACAATGCAGTGCCAAGGAGAATTTCCAAGGGCATACCCTAGATAGCGCAGGGCTCTATTACTTTAGGGTTTTTTTTTAAATATAGGAACAAGTCATCAATTTTCAGCATTGCTAAAGGTCAACAGCAGTGTGCCTTAATGTCTGCATTATGAGGAGCATTGTATAACATATTTAAGAGTAATAATGTAATTTTTGCAGCTCTCAAAGTTCGTTAGATTAGTCAGGAGTAGGAAAGATTGTAAGGAGCTTGGGGGACCCTAAGAAGTGTGGCTAGTGATCAGCACTTTGTTAGAAAAAAATCACTGTTGACAGATGCATGGGAATGCATAAAGAATAAATCATATGAACTGTGCTCATACTTGTTGATGAGTTTAAAAGTAACAGTTAATGCTCAGAAAAAGGTGCTGGCGATTACTGTGGACAGCTCAGTGACAGCCGCTACTCAGCATGTACCACAAACAGAATCATTATATATATATATACAGAATAGAAAATAATATGTAAAATATTATCATGCCACTTACATGGCATACTAATGGTGCTGTCCTTTGTAAAGTATTGGGTGCACCTATATGTGCAAATAATGTGGAAGCAGTTTACTCTCGAATTAAGTACTCAAGAGTAAACTCCCCCAGGCATGTGTCTACATGTGCAGAAATGTGGGAGCAGATTTGCTACTCCTAGCAGCAGACTACTAGGTTATGGCAGAAGAATCTGCCAGTGCCAGCTCTGTGACCATGGAGCGGTGCTGGGAAAGAAGGATCTCCCAGCCTAGGCCCTGCAGCCACAGGACTTGGGCTGGGATATAAGGATCTCCCCAACCTGGGCCTCACAATCATGGAGTGGGGGCTGGAAGTTCCCTGCTGCCAGGGCAGGGGGACATTGCCTGAGCAATCTCTTGCCCCCTGCTGCCCAGCTGACCAAGAGCACATTTGCTCCTGGTCAGGAGTTTACACATGTGCTACTGCACAGTAAGTAATCTCAAGTAAACTTGCTATTTGCATTTGCAGGTAGCAAATTTACTTGCAATTAGAGCCAATTACTGCACGGTGGGTATGTCTACATGTCACCATATGGTGACACTGCTATGGCACCATGCTTTAGTACTTCCTTTTGGAAGTACTAAAGCATGGAGCAGTAACTGCCCATACTGCGCCATGTGCATGGCACACAATTAGATTTCACTGCTATGTCACCATAGTGGCACGCTAAAATGGGAGAGCACGCCACAATGGTAACAGAGCTGCTGACCATGTGTAGACCCACATGATTGCTATGTCACTGTGTAGTGCCCAGTAAGCATCTGCATGCGTAGATGCAGCTGCTTACCGCTCAGTAATTAGCTTTACTGTGCAATAAAGCATTTTGTGTAGATGTACCCACAGTGTTTCATTCTAATCAACCTGTCTTAAGAAAGATGTATAAGAAATCTATATTTTTATGAGTTTGGCAGATAATATTAATTCTTATTTCCATGCATTTTCTCAGTATTTTTCAACACACATTTTTTGCATTACCAAGATTATTTTTATCTCTGATACTAATGAATATTTGTTAAAAAAATTCATGATGGCAGAGGATTCATAAGAGATTTAAAAAACAACTCTAATCATCATAATTTCTCGGTGCTTGTCTGCCAGACAGAATTATCAGCAAAAGTGGGCACCCGTTATCAGCAAGAGGCGACATATGATATGTTCTTCATTTTCTCTCTCTGTAAACTTCAATTATTAATGATGGAAATTTTTCCCCATCTCTTTTTCTTGGTGGGCAGTTACCAGCATTTACTGATTTAAATCTAATCCTCCAAGTCTACAGGTAGACAAGCCTGATGTATCCTTTGCTTTAGCCAAGAAACTCTGTTCTCTATAACTAAATCAGATGTCAATCCATGATGTGCCCTGTAGCAAATCTGTGCTGTAGATCTCAATGCTATAAATATGTCACCAGAATTAACTGAAACCACTAACAAGTCACTCAATGAGCTTCACAAAACACAGAGGGTAAAAGTAAGCTACTGCCTAGTAGGGCTCTGTGAAATTTCGACGAGTGTTTCATTTTGAAGCTGTTTCAATGTGTTTTGAGCTTGAAACAGCAAAATTGAAACAAAACTAAAGGCTTCAAAACAGCTTCAAAACTAAATGAGAGCACTCAAAACGTTTCAAAAGTTTCAAAACATTTCAAGTTTTGAAGTAGCTCGGTGGAAGGAGGCAGGGGAGAGCCATGCTGCACTCTGAGAAGCTCTGACAGCCCCACAGAGCTCAGCCCAGTGGTGGGAGGCAGCAGGACAGCCAGTGGCGAAGTGTGGCAGGGCAGTGTTGGTGCCTGCCACTTTAAGGACTGAGCCAAGCAGCCAGCAGGTGCTTGATCACAGTGGCCATTTTAGATCTCTGGCTGCCTATATAAACAGAGCAGTTCACTGCTGGCAGGCCAGGCAGTAATACTGCCTGGCTGCAAGGCTGCATGCAACATCTTGGAGCTAAGGGCAGTAGCTGATGGGGATGGTTTGGAGGCTCCTGGTCCTGGGCATGACCTAAAACTGCACTCTGCTGGGAGTGGGTGGTCTGGTGAGGCTCCCAGTGGCATAAGAGTTCCCAGGAGATATCAGGCCAGTGAAAGGTGGGTCAGGGAACCTTAACACCCACAGCTCCCACAACTGGGTAGGTCACCCCATAATAGGGCCAAAAAGGTGGACCCAGGCTAGAGAGTGGGCTATAGACTCAGAAGCCCGACTTAGAATACCCTCGACTGGTCAATGCTGGAGCTAGGACCAAAATGGTCAAAAGGGCCAGGAGCTCACCATGAGGGACACCCAGAGCTGAAGGCCTGGGGTTTCCAACTGGCCTCAGAGGTAGGGCCAGGGCCTGTGTGGCCAAAGGTCCCGGGGGTTCCATGCCCAAGAGGGGAAAGAGTTCAGGGAGCTAGGCAGCCCAGAATGAGGGCAGAGTAGGCCACCTGACTGGAGGGATCTGGTTGGGATTCCGACTGGAGGATTTGGAGGCCCAGTGTGGGGCCAGTGAGGTTACCACCTGGATGCCATCTGCGAGGCTTGGGCTGCGGTGTAGGGGAGGAACGGAGTCGCAGATAGTGCCCCCTGGCATCAGGGCAAGAAATGGGCAGCCTCCTACCTAATTAATATCCTAATTATATCATCAAGGTGTGGCAGAAGAGAAGGGGGGCAGTTGGCCCAGAAACAGGTGGGCAGGTTGATGGTAGATTGGCCCCAAGAAGGTCCCCTGTTACACGGAACAGTTCAGAGCACAGCCCTGGACAGTGGCTCCCCCCTGCTTCCTGCCATCAGACTCAGCTCCATGGGGCTGCAGAGCCTCCTACCACTGGGCTGTGCTCACCAGGGCTGCACTCTGAGTGGCTCCGCCACTGGCTCTCCCACCACCAGGCTGAGCTCCATGGGGCTGGTGGAGCCACTTGGAGAACAGCCTGGCTCCAAGCACAGCCCTGGCGAGCACAGCCAGGTGGCTGGAGGCTCCGCAGCCCCACAGAGCTGAGTCTGGCAGCAGGAGGCGGTGGGAAGTGGCAGAGACCCAGTGGCAGAGCCGCTTGGAGTACAGCTCTGACCAGTGGCTCTCCCTCACCTCTTGCCACCAGGCTCTGCTCCATGGGGCTGTGGAGCTTCCAGCCACTGGGCTGTACTCACCAGGGCTGAACTGTGAGCAGCTTCACAAGCCCCGCAGAACTCAGCCCAGTGGTGGGAAGCGGGGGAGAGCCAGGGCTGCACTCCAAGTGGATTCACCAGCCCCACAGAGCTCAGGCTGGCGGTGGGAGGCCGCAGGAGAGCCAGTGGTGGAACCACTAGGAGTGCAGCCCTGGCTCTGAGCACAGCCCTGGCCAGTGGCTCTCGCCTGCCTTCCGCCGCCAGGCTCAGCTCCGTGGGGCTGTGGAGCCTCCTGCCATTGGGTTGTGCTTGCCAGGGCGGCACTCGGAGTCAGGGCTGTGCTCCAAGCAGCTCCGCCAGCCCCATGGAGCTCAGCCCAGAGGTGGGAGGTGGCGGGAGAGCCAGTGGTGGAGTCACTCAGAGTGCAGCCCTGGTGAGCACAGCCCAGCAACGGGAGGCTCCACAGCCCCATGGAGCTGAGTCCGGCGGCGGGAGGTGGGCTCAGAGCTGGGGCTGTGCTCGGAGAAGCTCTGAGTCTGGCACAGCCTCACAGCCCTCCCACGGGTGCAGGCCCGTAGATCTGCGTGCAGGATGACAGGAGGCTGCCACTGCCAGCAAGTGACGTGAGTTTTCCTTTCAGCACCTTGAGGTACAGTTTCCCAAAAACCCCTGTACCTATCTCCTTGAAACTTGGCATGCTTCATGCCTTGCAATTTTTATTTGAATCAGGCAAGAAATGACAAAATTACTTTCAAGATTCCCCTTTAAAGCCTATGGGCAAAATGTTGAAATGCATCAAAACAGCGAAACAGTTTCAATGAAATGAAACAAAACAGTGTTTTGAAATGACAAAACGAAATACTGTCCCTTCAAAATGGCGAAACAAGTCAAAACTAAAAGGTGCTGTTTCACACAGTCCTACTGTCTAGGCATTCATGATTAATGACACCAAAAATTAACCAGTACACAGGGCTGTGAGCCAGGCTGGAGAGAAGGATCTCTCTCTGAAACACTTCTTTCTTCTGTGCTTGCAAAATCCTGCAGGAACCAAATTATTTAACATATTTTATATATTTTTTTAAAGTCTTGCTACTAACTTAACACTAGTGAAGTGAAACAAGGATTTCTTCCAACTTAGCTTGATGTTCACATATTGTGAAACATGAGACAAAATGGGAGTGCTATCTCCATGCAATCAGCTCTATTTGAAGCACTTTCTTCTATGAGAAACTAGAATGAAAGTGACAAATCTTTAAGTCCTTTTTCAGAAAAAGTTCTCATTAAAAAATTATGGGGGTTCTCACTCCAATAAGGCCTAAGCAGACTTTAGGATATGGCCCATTAAACTTTAAAAAATGAGAAAGAATTATCAGATAATCTTGTCCATCTCCTGTGTCTGCTTCTAGTGTAGACTTTTTCTCTACTTGCTATTATTAAGTTCCATTTAAATAATCCTTCATGTATACATTCATGAAGTCCTTGTAAACTATTATACAATCCTTTTGCCTCCATCACCCATGTACACATCCTTATTATTTTAATATTTTCTTATAAGTCAATTCATTCAGGCCCTTTATCATTTCTGTTGCCCCTTTCTGACTTTCTTCTGTGTCAGTAGCCTTCTCAACAGTGAACTTCCCTAGAGCTGTCCAAGGTATACTAGCTTCAGTGGCAAAGACTGATACTGCATGATACTTCATGGCTGATATGATATGATATGATAGAGACAATTTCATCTCTTCAGTGTGACGGTGATCATAGTTTATTTCTTTAAAATGCTTCCCAATCTGCTTTTTCCAATGTTTTATTAGACAATGCTTGTTTGCTTAAGAATTAGCATATAACATGAGTGGCGACTCCACAGAAGCACAGCAGAGCTAGTATCTCTTCAACTTTTTCCTTGTCAGTCAGGAAACCCTCAACAGAACTGCACTAGTCACTCATTATGAATGACAGGGCTGCAGTGCACGTCATCTCCATTTGTCAAAAAGCTATCTGTCTGATCCCTTAAAATAAAGTATCTTCAAATATCCAAGAAATTTCTGTGAACATTCATATTTTCCTAAAGCACATGCAAACATGTTTGAATTTCTTTCTACTTTGGGTACATTAGAACAGGCAACATTCCTTTTGATGCCTAGCAGAAACATAAACTCTGATTTGACTTTGATGTGTAAACTCCAGCGTCTCCTGCAGAAGCCAAAACATGGACCACCAAGAAGGCATCTGAAACTGTTTAAATTCTCTCCTTATTTTTCAGGCTATAGAACACAAGAAGCAAGTACTCATTCAACTTAAGAGCAAACCTGCACTGCTTCTTCCAGAGTTTGCTAATAGCAATACAACTCAAGCAGATGTCTAGATGTTGGCTTTGGAAAGTTGTGGCAGATGTAAAAATTGTGATAGTGCCATATCAGTAATCTCTGACGGTGTTTACAGATTTTAGAACAAGACTATTTTTTCCTTATGCATGAAAATATACCACAGCAAAGCACAGGAAGAGCATACCATTTTAGTTTAATTCAGGATAATACCAAATCTGCATAAGTACTTAATCCTGTAATCTTTTCCATGCTCAGTTATAGCCACATGGCATCTAGTACCCGAAGACATGATTTTCATATCTGCTTAAGAAGATATCAAACCAAGTCCTCAATCTTCCATAAGCCAAAGTAGCAGCACCAGCACTAGTACTCACAGAATCTGGAGAACTCAACAGAGATGCAGCAACCCAATATGCAAAAAGAGAAATGTACACAACAATACTAGTTGGGAATTCTTGTAAATCCCCTGCTTCTGCCTTTCACAATGAATAAGTTTGTCATCAGAATGATAGTTTAGCTATGATTATGCAGGCAATGTCATACATATGATTATGCAGGCAATGTCATGGAGGCCTCTCCTGTACCCTGACCTCTCAGGCTGGACTAGATACAATGGTCTGTCCTGGAAACAGCAAATTGATCAGAGCTGTGTGTGGGTCAAAGTTTTGTTTGTGAATGCAACAGTTAATCTTCTCAACTCACATGGAACCAAAGACAGATTTTTAATCCATGCTCAAAACCATTTCTGTCCTTCACAGTAGTCCTCTCATTTCACCCAATAATCACCATAGCTGGTTTTTCTGCGATCTGTAGCAAAAAAAACCCCCAAACAACCCAACCCTGCCTTTGGACATGACTTTTAATATACTTCCAAATCAAGGCAGACTCATGTGTGTCCCAAGGGAGACAGGAATTCTGTTCATTTCTGATTACCCACCCAAAGGTCACAGCCAGGCAGAATGCTCTACATAGACCTTAGGCTTGCCCCACTTCAAACACAGGCCTGGTTCTTCCAACTCTTTTTGATTAGCAAATGTCTCCCTTGTTTTATTTCTATGATTATTTATGAAGTAACAACAGTGTGTCAAATGCTGTACAAAATATAGGTATCAAGGCAGCCCCTTCCCTGAAGAGTACTCATTCTAAAAGATCTGCACCATGGAACTTTGTACTCTAGGTTCAAATTATTAAATGGGGTTCTTAGTACAAAGTCCTGGTTCAAGAAACAGTTTAAACTTGTGCAGTCCTATTGAAATAAATGGAATGGAATGGTGTGAAAAGTAAAAAGTAAAATTCAAGTAGCGAAAAGTAAAATTTAATCATCAGTTCACTGGAGCTAGCCAACTACAGAAGCAGAAAACTTACAAATACAAAAGAATCCCTCTTTAATCTATCATTTCTAAAACCAAGAATGTGGGTTATCCTCAGAGCTGTTGTTCCAAGAGCGGATATAATAATATCCTGTAGTTTGCTGTTGTTAAGAGACAGGTGTACAATAATCTCAGACCACAGAGAATATTGTAACTGTTCGCACTGACATGAAAGTGAGTATTTTTAAGTGTATTAATAGCCCACCTGAATCAGGGAAGCAGGCAGTATTTGCCAACAAAAATGGGATTAGTTCTGGGTTCTTACATAAAACAGGTATTGGTTATGGCATTCCAAAAACTCTACAGCTGCCTTTTTGTTGGTGTAAATGTGATTGCCATCACTTTAGGAATAACTTTGTGTTAAAAATCCCAATTTTGAATACCAAATATGATTTTCACTTTGTTGATCTTTTTAACCCATGTTTTCTATGTCAGTTTTCACTTTCTTCAGGGCCACAGAGCCTGGCTGTTAGAAGTATTGTCATTTTTGTCATTATTGTGAACACTATTGTCATAGTGTAGTTATAGCAGTCAGTCACACCATGATCAGGGCTACAAAAAATAAATGGCTTTCATATTCTATAATGGCTAGGATGCTCTTAGAAACGTAATGATTATTAGGTACTGCCGACACCCCTGATCAGCCAGACTGACTGAAGTCTTCCTGCTGTCCAATCAGGAAGAATACCAAGCCAATGCCAGATCCCACAGAAATGGGAATCTCCATGCTCATGCACTACACACAGATTTTATACCCCTTACACCTTGTTTATTTAGAATTGGATATACTTTAATTATAGTCCCCTAGAATGGATACAGGTACAACAGTATAAAGGTACTCATAGTGAGGTGTAACTAAATGATATATTAGTTGAAGAAAGGAGGAGCTGTGACCTGGGGGAAAGGGGCAATGGCACGGGCAAGGCACTGGCATATCACTGCCCCCAACAGGTGTCCTTTTTTTGAAACTGGAAATATGGTATGCCTAATATCAGCATGTATTATGTATATCAGTAGTCTGTACTAAACCCTGTACTTATTTAACTATACCAACATACAGTCACAACAACATGGGACGCAATCTCCCCAGTCACAGTTTATGGACCTTTGAGAATGCAAACTGACAGCCCTAGATGGTCAGTTTATTCATCATCAGCAGAAAAAGGCAGCTAGGGCAGTGATACTCAACCAGGGTGCCATGGCACCCTAGGGTGCATTGAGATCCTTTCAGATATGCTGTAGGATGCCATACAATGTACAAATATGATTCAAATAAAAATGTATAGTGTTGAAAAAAATCTGACCTGTTGTGGTCTTTCAGAGTTCTTTGCAATAGGAGAATTCTGCCATTATTATTCTACAGTTTAAAAAAAAAAAAGTGAAAATTAGAAGCAGGTACTTTCCAAGGGGCTCCTTGACTCTAAGGAGGGGTGCCTTGAACCTAACAGGGGGTGCTTTGAGTCTAATGAGGTTGAAAACCACTGATTTAAGGATATTTATATGTAAGACTATGAACATTATATGTGACCTGGTCAATGGAATGACTTTATTGCAACCTGGGTTATAAAACTTTCTGATATAAATGTATCATTTCAGCTTAATAGGAAAAAGTGGAAAGAAACAAAGATGACAATTAAAAGGACAATGACATGCTTCTAGGCCTCAGGCTGAAGTGATGTAGCTGCTGCACCAATGCTGGTACCTAATTGTTGAAAGGACTGCAAATACTGTATTTACAAATCCCCATAATAATTAGATTCAATATAAGGAACATTTATAATTTTTTTTATAATTTTCCAGGGACAGAGTCTAAGTATTGGAGAGCTGTCTTGAATTCCATCCCTCCCCCTCCCCACACTGCTACACCAGGGGAGGGTCTGGTGAAAAGCATCTTCACAGACAGGCTTGCTAACCTAGTGAGGAGGGCTTTAAACTAGGTTTGCAGGGGCATGGACACCAAAGCCCTGAGATAAGCAGTAGGGAAGTGGATGACCTGGAGGAAACACAAGGAGGAGGGGACAACAGGGGAGGCCTTCTCATTCTTCCTGAGAAAGTAGGGCTTTCATCAGCTACTTATCTCAGATGTATGCACATGATGCACAGAGACTGGAAAACAAGCAAAAATAATTGGAGGTCCTTGCACAATCACAGAACTATGACGTGATTGGAGTAACAGAGATTTGGTGGGATAGGTTGCATGACTGGAGTAGTCATGGAGGGGTATAAACTGTTCAAGAAGGACAGGCAGGGGAAAACAGCATGAGGACTTGTGCTTTATGTAAAAGAGCTATTTGAAGGTTTAGAGCTCCAGTATGAAACTGGAGATAGGCCTGTTGAAAGTCTCCAGGTTGGGGTCAGAGGGGCAAGCAACAAGAGTGATGTCATGGTGGGTGTGTGACCACCAGACCAGGAGGATGAGATGAATGAGGTTTTCTTCAAACAGCTAATGGAAGATTCCAGGTCACAGGCCCTGGTTCTTAAAGGTTGTTCAAATTACCCTGACATCTGCTGGGAGAGCAATACAGCAGTGCACAGGCAATCCTGGAAGTTTTTGGAGAGTGTTGGGAACAACTTCCTGGTGCAAGTGTTGGAGAGGCCAATTAGGGGCTAGTTTCTTCTTGACCTGCTGCTCTCAAACAGAGAAGAATTAGTGGGTGTAACAGGGAACCAGTGGCTCCCCCTCACTTTAAGGGGAAAGATGTATCAGAGAGCTCCCCATCCAGAGGGAAACACTGCCCTGATGAGCTGACTGCAGGGAATAGGCATCCATGGGGCCAGAGACTATTCATATACAATACATATACTATCTGTTCTACAATAGGGTAATAGGGCAGAGCCCTGCTACAGGCAGCAAGGGCACTACCAAAGCTACCAGAACACTGGTTGCAGGCTGCTCAGAGAGCTTTCCATCAGGCTTTGATTAGAAGCCCCTTTGGGTGGCTGGGGAGCCACCTGACTAGAAGGGACAGAGGCTTATAAACCCAGGGGCCAGAGCCAGAAGTGCAGTCTGGCCCTGCTGTTTCCATGGAAAGGAGCTCCGTGGAGGGAAAAAGCTACCTGAGCCAGAACAGAGCATCAGAGTGGTGAGAGCCCAGGTAAAGGCTACTCCCAGAGGATACTCTGATGTTCTTCTTAAAGTAGTAGCATGCCTTTGTAGTATTTGTTTGCCCAGATGCGAAGGTTTGTGTTGTAGCCAAAGGGCTTGCTATTTGGTTAAGTTAGACCAGTGGACTGAAAGGGAGTATCAGGGGAGGGGGGAGGTCCCAATGGTGCCCAAGAGGCACATGGCAACTTTGAGCCCTGACCAAAGCAGGGGATCAGGGTGGTCAGGCCTGAGGCCAAGAGGACCATAGTGAGGGGGAAAACAGGCCTGAGGCCAAGAGGGCCAGACCACAACACTGCAAGGGGTGGAACTAGGTCCAGGGCTCCAAAACCCAAGAAGCCTAAGGAGGGTGGAAGGGAGCCCATAAGGGCAAGACAGGGGCTGGAACCCAGCAGCAAGGTCCTGTACCATTAGCCTAGATAAAAAGGGACAAATTAGAAACAAGGGGCAGAGGCCAAGCAGGCTGAAGCTCCAACAAGGGCATAAAGACCTGTAGTGGCTAAGTATTGACAAGGAAGCAAAGGCCACACCTGAATAACAACAGGTAATTCCTGTGAGACATGGCCACAGCTATGAGGGAGGTTGGAGGACACAGAACTAGCCATTAGGGTGATTATTATGCTGGAGCACAGATGGGCCACAAGGGCACTCCTAGCACCCAAGGGGTGAATTTGAGACCCAGGGAGTCTGGAAGGGACTTGCTGGTTAAGAGCACAGAGTCCTCACTCCGGGATCTTAAGGCAGCCTCCCTTTCCATCAATTTAAGAAGGTGTAGCAGACAAGAGGAAAGGAAGGAAACTCAGGAAGCCGGGGTGGGTTAAGGAGCTGCACAGTCACCAGGGGGCATCATGGCCACCCCTGGGGCCCAGTCCTGCTACAGTAGGGGAGGTAGAAATGGATAGCAGTTTGGACAGCAGCAACCATAAGATGAGTGAGTTCAGAATCCTGAGGAAAGGAAGGAAGAAGAGCAGCAGAGTAAGGACTTGGGATTGCAGAAAGGCAGACTTCAACTCACTCAGACAACTTATTGGCAGGCTATTCTGAGCAGGAAAGGAGTCCAGGAGACATAGTTGTGCCTTAAAGAAATCTTACTGAGGGCCCAAGAATGAACCATCCTGATGTGCAGGAAGACTAGCCAGCATGGCGGAAGACCAGCTTGGCTCACTCTTCAGTGGGTTAAAACACAAAAAGAAAGCTTACAAGAAGTGGAAACTTGGGCAAATAACTAGAGAAGAGTATAAGAGCATTGCTCGGACATGCAGGGATGAGATTAGGATAGCCAATGCACAATTGGAGTTGCAGCTAGCAAGAAACATAAAGGGTAACAAGAAAGGTTTCTACAAGTATGTCAGCAACAAGAGAAAGGTCAGGGAAAGTGTGGGTCCCTTACTGAATGAGGGAGGCAACCTAGAGACTCGATGCCTTTTTCACCTCAGTGTTCACAGGCAAGGTCAGCCACCAGACTACTGTACCTGGCAGCACAGTTTGGGGAAGAGGTGAGCAGCCGACTGGCAAAAGAATATTTTAGAGACTATTTAGAAAAGCTGGATGTGTACAAGTCCATAGGTCTGGACACAGTGCACTCAAGGTTGTTGAAGGCATTGGCCAAGTTCACTGCACAGCCACTGGCCATTAGCTTTGAAAACTTGTGGTGATCAGGAGAGGTCCCAGACAATTGGAAAAGGGAAACTACAGTACCCATCTTTAAGAAAGGGAAGAAGGATCCAGGGAACTACAGACTGGTCAGCCTCACCTCAGTCCTTGGAAAAATCATGAAGTAGGTCTTCAAGGATTTTTAAATACTTGGAAGAGAAGTAAGCAATCAGGAACAGTCAGCGTGGATTCACCAAAGGCAAGTTATGCCCGACCAACCTGATTGACTTCTATGACAAGATGACTGGCTCTGTGGATGTGGGGAGTACAGTGGATGTGATATACCTTGACTTCAGCAAGGCTTTTGATACAGTCTCCTACAACATTCTCACAGTCAAGCTAAGGAAGTACAGGTTGTATGAATGGCCTGTAAGGTAGATAGAAAATTAGCTGGATCATTGGGCTGAAAGAGTAGCAATCAATGGCTCAATGTCTAGTTGGCATTCAACATCAGGTGGAGTGCCCCATGGGTCAGTCGGAGATGGTTTCATTCAATATCTCCATCAGTAACCTGGAGGATAGGTGAGGCTCTGTTCCCCCGGGCACCACCTGGGATAGCAAGGAATAACGGCCACAAATTGATTGACAACAGGTTCAGGCTTGATATCAGGAGGCATTACTTTACGGTTACAGCTGCCAGGCTCTGGAATGGGATCCCAACGGAGGTAGTACTCTCCCCTACCTTGGGGGTCTTCAGGAGGAGGTTGGATAGATATCTGGCTGGGGTATTATGATCCCAGCACTCGTTCCTGCCCAGGGCAGGGGGTTGAACTTGATGATTTGTTCAGGTCCCTTCTGACCACAGAAACTATGAAACTATGATTGGATGGACTGCACCTCAGAAAGTTTGTGGAGGACACCAAGCTCAGGGGAGTAGTAGATACACTGGAGGGTAGGCATAGGATTCAGAGAGACCTAGACAAATTAGTGGACTGGACCATAAGAAAGCTTATGAAGTTCAATAAGGACAAAGGTAAAGTCTTGCACTTAGAAAGGAACAATACCATGCACTAGTACAGGCTGGGGATCGACTGACTTAACCAATCCCCAGGTCTTCAGAAAAATACCTGGGAGTTACAGTGGGCAATAAGATGAATATGAGATAACTGTGTCCCCTTCTTGCAAAGAAGGCTAACAGCATACTGAGCTGCATTAGTAGGAGCATTGCCAGCCGATCGAGGGATGTGATTATTCCCCACTATTTGGCACAGGTGACACCACATCTGGAGTACTATGTCCAATTTTAGGCCCCCCACTAGTTAAAGGATGTGAACAAATAGGAGAGAGTCCAGTAGAGGGCAACACAATGGTTAGGGAGCTGGGGAGCAGGACTTATGAGGTGATGCTGCAAGAACTAGGCTCATTTAGTCTGGAGATGAGAAGATGAAGAGGGGATTTAAGAACAGCCTTCAGCTACCTGAAGGGTGGTTACAAGGAGAATGAGGCCAGACTGTTCTCAGTGGTGGAAGGTAACAGAATAAGGAGCAATGGTCTCAAGTTGCAGCAAGGGAAGCTTCAGTTAGATATTAGGAAAATCTCTCTCACAAGGAGGGTAATAACGCACTGGAACAGCTACCCAGAGAGGCTGTGGCATCTCAGTCCTTAAAGGCTTCTAAGACCCAGGTAGACAGAGCCTTGGCTGGAGTGATATAGTTGGGGATGATCTTATTTGACCAAGGGGCTGAACTAGGTGACCTCCTAAGGTCCCTTCCTACCCTAATTTTCTATGATTCTATGATTCACTTCTTCTCCCTGTAGCCTTAAACAACTACCCATAGCACACAGATTAAAAAAAAAAAAACCTCAGTGTGTGTAACAATTCATGAATAGAACGAATAAGAGATTCAAAAGGAAGAGTGTTCACAATAAATACCATATTAGCTTGAACAGAAGATGAGGGCTTTTTTTCCTTAAATCACCACAGGGGGAAAAAAACATGTTTTACATTCACATACAACAAAGCTGCATTAAATGCACTGCCTGTCTTTGAACAGCAGATAAATACAGCACATGCTTAGTAGTGAAAACTAACTATGAAGCTTATTAAATGAAGCCAACACTGAGGTTGACTATAAAGTACCTAGCCCATATTAGTCAAAAATGGTGATGGGAACATACCATAAGGCTAGGTTAGTACAACCTCCCTGAATAGATTATATTTTAGTGCCCACTGAGTGCAGTCACCCTCAGCACCTACTTGGTTTCAAGTCATGGTGAGTCACCATATAAATGCATTTCACTCCCACAGCCAACCTGTACCTTTCTTTCCCATTTTCAAATATTCCTGTTTCTTCACCAGCCTTAAATGTCTTGCAACCATCACCAAACAGGGCCCCAAAGAGTTCACCTAGAATTCCTCTGTTGCCCCTTCTCTCACCCTGGTGTATATGATTGGTGGTCTAGTACAGACCACCCAACCAAGGAGGAGAGCTAGACCAGGAATTCTAAAGTCAGCTCACGGAGGTAGTTAGGTCAAAGGATGTGGTCATCATGGGTGACCTGAACTTTCCAGACATTTTCCGGGAAGAGCAGTCAGCCAGGTCTGACTGCTCACGTAGGTTCCTAGCTGAGATACAGGACCTCCATCTAACCCAGGAGGTGCACAGCCCCACCAGGGGAGACAACGCCTTGTTGGATCTGGTCCTGACCAAGGGCGATGACCTGGTGAGGGGTCTGCGGGTGCTCGACTGCCTGGGCGACAGTGATCATCGCCTGCTGGAATTCACCATCCAGCTCAAGGCGGCAAAGGCCTGCAGCAAGGCAGCAGCCCTGGACTTCAAGAGGGCAGATTTCAATGAGGTAAGGAGAATAGCTGGGGAAGCACTGAGGTCCCAGAGGGGAGGGGAGTCGGGTGTCCAGGAAGAGTGGTCGTTCCTTAAGGAGATGATTCTCCAAGCCCAAAGGGAGATAATCCCATTGCAGAGCAAAGGGGGCAAGAGGGCGCAAAAGCCCCCATAGCTCACCAAAAGCATACAGGAACATCTCCTAGCTAAAAAGGAGGTGTACACCCAATGGGAGGGAGGAGCCATCACCAGGGAGGACTATACCTCAGTTGCTCAGGGCTGTAGGGGGGCTGTCAGGAAGGCCAAGGCAGAGATGGAACTGGGACTAGCTACCCAGATCAAGGATAACAAGAAGTCGTTTTTAAATACATAATGGGTAAAAAGAAGGTACCACATAACATGGGGCCTCTGCAGGACACGCTAGGAAATCCGGTTGTCACATCAGACAGCAAAGCTAACCTATTTAACAATTTCTTTGCCTCCATTTTTCTAAGCAAGGACTGGGTAACCCCTCCACCAGGACCCCCGTAGGTCCCAGGGGAGGTGCACCCAGGCCTACGGTCACTGAGGACCTAGTTAGGGAACTTCTGGAGGAACTGGCCATATTTAAATCAGCAGGTCCTGATGATCTCCACCCCAAAGTGCTGAGGGAATTAGCAGAGGTCATTGCGGGACCCCTGGCATGGCTTTACGAGCACTCATGGTGCTTTGGCATGGTGCCAGAGGACTGAAAAAGGGCCAATGTGGTTCCCATTTTCAAAAAAGAGAGGAAGGAGGACCCAGGAAACTATAGGCCAGTTAGTCTTACGTTGGCCCTGGGTAAACTTTTTGAGAGAGTTATCTTGGCACATGTCCGTGAGGGGCCAGCAGAGGAGATTATGCTTAGGGGCAACCAACACGGGTTCATTAGAGGCAGGTCCTGTCAGACCAAGCTGGTGGCCTTCTATGACCAGGTCACAAAATCCTTAGATGCAGGGGTAGCTGTGGACGTAGTCTTTCTGGATTTTAGGAAGGCCTTTGACACTGTCTCTCACCCCATTCTCATTAAAAAACTAGGGGACTGTGGCATCGACACCGACACAGTCAAATGAGTCATTATTTGGCTGGAGGGCCGCACCCAGAGAGTGGTGGTAGATGGGCCATTTTTGGCCTGGAGGGATGTGGGTAGTGGGGTTCTGCAGAGCACAGTCCTCGGGACTACACTGTTCAACATCTTCATCAGCGACTTGGATGAGGGGGTAAAAAGCACCCTGTTCAAATTTACAGACGACACTAAGATGAGGGGAGAAGTGGGCACGGTAGATGGGAGGAATAGGCTGTAATTGGATCTGGACAGGTTACAGGGGTGGCCAAATGAGAACAGAATGGGTTTCAACACTGACAAGTGCAAGGTGCTGCACCTGGGAAGGAAGAACCAGCAGCATACCTACAGGCTGGGGAATTCCCTTCTTCTCAGTGCGGAGGCAGAAAAGGATCTTGGAGTCATTATTGATGCCAAAATGAACATGGGCCGACAGTGTGGGGAAGAGTTCAGAAAGACTAACCGTACCTTGTCATGCATCCACATATGCATCTCAATCAGGTCCAAGGAGGTGATCCTCCCCCTCTATGCGACACTGGTCAGGTCGCAGTTGGAGTACTGCATCCAGTTCTGAGCGCTGCACTTCAGAAGGGATGTGGACAACATGGAGAGGGTCCAGAGGAGGGCCACCCACATGATCAGGAGTCAACAGGGCAGGCCCTATGAGGAGAGGTTAAGGGATCTGAAGCTGTTCAGCCTCCACAAGAGAAGGCTGAGGGGGATCTAATGGCCATTTACAAAGTGGTCGGGGGGACCAGCAGGCATTGGGGGAGTCCCTGTTCCCCCGAGCAGTACCAGGAGTGACAACAAATAATGGTCACAAGCTGGCAGAGGGTAGATTTAGGTTACATATCAGGAGGCGCTACTTCACTGTCAGGCCGGCTAGGATCTGGAACCAACTTCTAAGAGAAGTGGTGCTGGCTCCTACCCTGGGAGTCTTTAAGACAAGGCTTGACAATCACCTCGCTGCGGTCGTTTGACCCCACTACTCTGTCCTGCCATGGCAGGGAGTCGGACTTGATGATCTGCTTAGGTCCCTTCTGACCCTACCAACTATGAAACTATGATTAGCGTGGCCCCACCCTCCATGAGGTAAAGCCAGACCAGGTTGCTATATGCCCAATCTGCATATATATTTTTGGAGGATCTCAGGACTCATGGACACCTGGTTCCAGTCATGAGTGGGGGGCTATTAGTACGTTGATCCTTTGTTGCAGGTATCTGGAATACACACATATTCTGAGAAGCGTTGCGATGCGGAGTCACCATGGCTTGAAATGCTGTGTTAAGGCTCAGCCCAATAAACTATATGGTAAATCATAAGCCTTTTAGTTTTGGATTAATATCATGCATAGTAGGCATGTCTACATGGGATGTTTACTATGCAGTTGATAAGTGAGCTGCACATTAAACAATGAGCATCTACTTATATACCCCTATTAGGCCAGAGTAAACTAATTTACTCTGCAGTAAAAAACTCCACAGGAACACACGTGTAGATGCTGCCCTGGCTGGCTGGGGCACAAGTGTGCTTCAGTACATGGACTGTCTGGTTGCTGGCCCCACAATGAAGCACTCTCATGCCCTAGCCAGCACCTCTGCAGCACGCTGAGCCAGGGGGAGCAGTCCTAGGCTGGCAAGCTGACCCCCAGGACCCCCTGCCAGCCCCTGGAGCTGTTCCAACTCCGCTCACCATGCTGTGTGTGAATAAACTCCAGAACACAGTGCGCCTTAATTGCTTGTGTAGACACACCCAGTTTGTACTACATGTAAGCAGGTACGAACATGAAGCATAAAAGTGTGTTTATGGATTATTTGTGCTAAAACTTGCAGCAGTTTCATAGATGGTAAAATGCATCACTTCTAGACGAATTAAGTCTATAGATAACTATCGACAAACTGAGACAGCTATGTTTAATTCAAGGTCATTTTTTTCAAATTTATTCCTCACTTCCATTGACAGTAAGGAAGAGGGGAAAGGTTTGTAGGCAGATGAAGTTGTTGGGGTAGAGAGCAAAGGCTACCTGACCCTCCAGATTTATTTTCCCTGCTGTAACTGTGGGAGGGGGACAAGTTCAAGACAAACCTTCAATATTTATATTCTACACCTGGTAAATTGTATCAAATTTATAAATTTTCAATATAAAACTCTAATTAAGAAAATATGATACTTTGGCAAGCTCTTGTGGAGTCCATAGTTGTGTCCTCTGATATGTTATTGGTCTGACTCAAGCCAGCAGTTGGAAATCTTAAGAATGAGGCATTTTTGTAGAAGTCTTTTACTTCAGATGAGTCTTATTTAAGGATGTTACATTTATATTCTGATCAGAAAACTGTTCCTATCTGATAACTGGAAAGTAAGTTTCTTTGTAACTAGATTCCAATTACAGAACTGCAACAACCCTTCTCTTAAGAATCCCATAATATATTTCCCAGCCTCAAATTTTATTTTCATGTGCACTAAAAAGAGAAAGTCTTCTTAATGATTCTATAGTTACAATCCAGGGCGAATTCAGATGTAGCTTATGTATGAACATTCAGTTCCACTTAAAGTCAGTAGAGCTGTGTTTCCTTATACCAAGTCCAGATTTAGGCACTAATGTCAAAAGCTAGAGAACATGATGACCTCAGAGCAAGGAGAAAAGATTCCATTTAACCTCACATAAATCAGTAGTATGCAACTGACTGCACCCCTATGCCAACAATTGGGTTTCCAGTATGAAATAGAAACTTAAGCTTTAGAAAAATGGATCAGCAGATAGATGCAGCTAGTTAGGAACAAAAATCACAGTGAAGTTTCTGGAGCATACATCTTTTTTTTGTTTCAGTTGAGTCATAACATCAGATTTTTGCAGTATGTGTGTTTGTGTATGAAGATCACTTGGTTCTGCTAATTTTTTCAAGGTTGGGGGTGAGTTCAACAACTACCAGCTGCAATATAAAGATGGCTGCCTCTAAAGTGCGACTCCAGAGATTTAGCTCTGCAAATCTTACAGGCTATAATATGAGTTCTTAAGTGAAAGCCCATCTTTCCTTATGAAAAATTGAAGGGATAATTATTGAAGGCCAGTCTACCATGTGCCACCCTCCTTAGCACTACTTACGCAAGCACTACTTACTGCGATAAGAGCTACACAACTGACCTTAATGTTATACAGAAGCCCGTAACCAACTTATACTGATGATACATTAGGAATAGTAAGACGGATTCATTCCAGGTTTACTGTACTGACCTCACTGCACGTCCAACCCTATCTACTGAACAAGTATGTATAAAATTTACAGGTCTTCCCAAATATAATCCCTTAATGAAGCTGTGTTGGTATTGTATCTGATACAACATTCATCAGAGAAACTCCCCATTTCAGAGGAGACCCCCAAACAATATATTCAACTCATACTGATTTTATACCACTGCAGTTTCACTGGCCTTCAGAAAAAATCAGCCCATGCAGCTGACTTACTGATCTGAAGGAAGACCATTCCATTTGAGTGAATATAGTCTTTCCAAATCTTTACTGCTACAAACATTGTAGCCAAGCACACACTCCCCCCACTTTTGTGTCTTTAAAGCTGCCCTTTCAAAGCAGTTTTCACCTTCGGGATTTGGGGGGAGGGTGATTATTTTCCTTCTCTACAGTTCTCTGGATGCTGTTTGGCATGGTGCTGAGCAGTTCAGCTGAGCTAACCACATTGATTTTGTTGCTCTTTTTTAGCAAGCAAAAACTTTCTAGACATAAACCAAGGGAAAACAGGTCACACTTGGGAGCTCCCAGCAGAAATAATGATTTTATCAGGTTCGAATCTCTTCTACAATTTTTCTGTTGTTGTTACACTGATACTGAATTGATAATGTTTGTATCTGAAGTCATGTTACTTTGAACTCAATAAACTATATTCTGCCAATTTCATCCTTGATGTAACTCTAATGACTTCATCTCAATTATATAAAAGATTAATTTGCCAATTGTTAAGACCAATTCCTATGGATAGCTAACCCCACAATGGGGACAGTGGCACAGATACCCACCATGAAATGAAAAGGATCTTTGCAGGTTAGTCAAACCTGCAGAGAGTGAATCGGTTTACAAGTGGATAGATGTTCAGCACATGTCTGCAGTGGCTCAAGCCACAAGCTGGGGGATGCTAGAGCAGCCCTTCCTTCCCTTCCATGGGGAAGCTAAGCTGAGGAGGGGGGCATGTCCAGGCCCAGTGACTCCCTGACAGCTGGAAGAAATCCTGGCACACAGGGCTGCCCAGCCCCAGAGGAGAACTCTTCCCCATTCTCCCTCTCCTCCACCACCTTGGGACCAGGAGGGGGGCCCTGTTCGGTGCTGCGGGGGCTCTTCTCCCTCCTCCCCTGCTGCCAGCACCTTAGGGTGGGGAGGGAGACTCTGTGAGGCTACCCAGCCCTAGAGGGGGGCTTTTGCCCCCACTCCTCCCTGCCCCCAGAGGGGCAGTGGAAGCATGGAGATCAGCTGGGCAGGGTGGGGGTGGGGGTATAGGGGACTCCCCCCATGGCTGCAGCCCCCACTGCCTGTCAGCAACAGCAGGCGGGGAGGTCAGGGCACTCGTGGCCAGTGCAGGCGCAGCTCTGGCCAGCGCTGTGCTGGGAGAGAGAGTGGAGCCTGCCTTGTCCCCCACCAGGGCTCTGAGCTTGAGCCTGACCATGCAGATCCAGCACTGGAGCCAGGTGCTTCCCCTACTCTCCACTCTGCAGTCCCGCACTCGCACACTGACTAAACTGGAAGGAGCCCTGCCCCTGCTTCCCCACTGGTGGGACTTCTCCATCAGAAAGCGAGCTGTAGGTGCAGTGTAGAGCTACGGGGATGAAGTGGCCTGGCAGGCTGCGTGGGGCTGTGCTCCTCGCCCCCAGCGCAGCACTAGCTGCCTCAATCTCCGGGGCTTCACACTACACCTGCAGCTCCGCACTGGGGATAGAGGCTCCCTCGGGGATAGAGACAGGCAGCACTGTACTGGGGGCAAGGAGCGCAGCCCTGTGCAGCCTGACTGGCTGCTTCTATTCCAGCAGTTCTGCACTATACCTGCAGCTCAGTCTCTTATGGAGAAGCCCTGCACTGGCTGCTCTGTCATTCCTACAATGGGAAGGTCTAAAGTTGTACTTCTTCGAACCTGCTACCTGGTGCATCTTTCCCTTATTTTCCCTCTCTATCCTATGACTTAGGCTCTATAAACCCAATGCTGACATCAGTGACATCCATAACAATTGTGTAACTTTGTGCTTATCCAGACACTCAGTGATTTTTTTCAAAACAAAGTTATGCTTGGAAATATTCAGATTCGCAAATTTCTCCTAGTCTGGCATCTTGACCTTAGCTGATTCTAAATCAAGAATCTTCAGTATCTGCTATATCAAAAATTGTGACTGAAACAAAACAAAAACATTTAGTTTGCAAGAGAGAAGAGGTAAGGGGAAGAATGGAAAGGAGATGAATTTATTTGTTCCTCTGCTTCAGTATTGCATCTGTGTTTAATCTGGCATGCAAACAGCCCTGAGAGAAACAAGTTTCAGAGAACTGACTTAACAGCAGCACACACACCACAGGAAACAAAACAACTTGTAAGATTAGAATGATGATCTTCAACAAAGCCTACAGAGAAAATACTCATGAACCTTCAGTAAATTCAAAATTCTGTCAGATATACTAGTTATGTAGTTGTAGTATCACCACAGAGGTCAATAGGACAGTAGCACTGAGCATTCCTGCCAATACTCTTTCCTGCTATGGCAGGGGATCGGACTTGATGATCTGCTCAGGTCCCTTCCGACCCTACCAACTATGAAACTATTATAACTACTGGGGAGAAGCCCAACAAATAGCCCAAGGTCCATGCCAGCTTCAAGAATAAACTTTGGGGTAAGGGGGGAGTTAAAATAACAGCAGCACACATAGACCCCTTTTCACTGGAATAAACCAACTATGAGGTTTCTAAGTTGCCACTTGGAATCTCTAAAATAACAGGTTACTCATTATCACACTAGGACAGAGGTCCTCAACCTTTGGAGGACTCAAGCCACCCCTGAAAAAAAGCTAACTCTTAGTTTTCACTTGTTTTTTGCCTATGGAAATATAATACAACTTTTTTTCTGTTGACAGAATTTAGGAAGATCGCAATAAGTCAGCATGTTGTTAACACGATTGATTCCACTTTGAAATCTCTGTGAATATCTTATGAATCCTGTTTGTGCACTTAACAGTGCTAACACTGAATGATACTCTGCAGTAGGGTTGTCTGAAGGTTCAGTCCCTGATTCAATTCAGTGGAGATTCGGCCCAATTCAGTGCCCAAATCTCTGAATCCAAATCAAATCAGGAGACCCTTTAATCTCTTCAGCTTGAATCAGAACCTTCAGTATCAATTCAGAGAGATTCAGAAAGACTCAGCAATTCGGACATAGACACAGCTTTAAATGTTTTTTCTGTACATCTCAAGGTACCAGGTGGTTCACGAATGCTGTAATGATCGGGGGGATGAAACATCCCACAGGAGCGCAGGGGTGGGGGAGTCCCCCCGTACGCTTGGCAGCAGACCTGGAAGTGGACCAGAAGCACCTGGAAGTGGACCAGAAGCCTCCCGCATGCTTGGCGGTGAACCCAGAAGTGGACCGGAAGTACTTTTGATCCAGTTCTGGGTCTGCTGGAGAGGTCGGCACAGAGGGCGCCCCCAGCTTGGCGACTGGTGCCTCCTGGGTCTGGGGGGGTACCTGGGGTCCCCCTGCGACTGATCACCAAACCGGGAAGGCATGGGGGGGGGCCTCCCCAGCATGCTCCCTGGCAGAGGATTGGAAGTACTTCCAGTCCATTGCCAGGTTCACCGCTGAGCACATGGGGGGGCCAACCACACTCTTGTGGAATGCTCCATGCACCCCAGCATCACAGCGATCACAAGCCATGTCTCATACCTCGAGATATGTAAGATAAACTTTTAAAGCTG
>NW_017729017.1:120010-137568 GCF_001723915.1 Gavialis gangeticus
GTACTTCCGGTCCACTTCCAGGTTCACTGCCAAGCATGTGGGAGGGCCCCTTGTGCTCCTGTGGGAAACTCCATCTGCCCCAGCATCACAGCGTTCACAAGCCATGCCGGGAACCTTAAGATATGTACAAAAAAAATTTAAAGTTGTGTCTATGGCCGAATCGCCGATTCTCCTAATCAGCATCATATCTTCAGATTCAGATTCAGCCGAACTGAATCAGGGACAGTGATCCGAATCAATGAATCGAATCACCATCTCCGATTTGGGCCGAATCCAAATCCGAATCAAATATGGCCCATTTTGCACACCCCTTCTCTGCAGCATGTTTGAAAGGATTTCAAGGCACCCCAGAATGTCACAGCACCCTGATTAAGAATCACTGCAGGGGAAAAATTCACAAAAGTAGAAAATAAGAATAATGAGCATTTTCCACTGAAGAATCTAAATTCACTTTACAAGAGCAACTTAATACACATTAACTTGAGGAAGGCAATTGTTCTTCTTTCCCTTTTACACTTGAGAGGAGTGAGGTAGAGAGAAGGTAAATGACCTGCACCACATCCTCCAGAATCAGTGACAAAGCAGGGAACAAAACGCGTATCCTGATTCCCATTCCTGCATTTTAACTATAGGTCTCCTTGGCACCACACATCCTCCCATACCTTAGTTAATCCAGTACAAAGGTAATGTGAATAGCACCTCAAATTTAGCTAGTATTTGTTTATTATAAAGCAAGCTGGACACAGAGAGAATGTAGATTTTGTTTCTTTTTGACTTATGCGATTTCTGACTCTGAGCTAAATTTAGCTCTTGTTTATATCTATGCAAATTTGGAATAACTCCACAGACCAAATTTACACATGCTGTAACTGAAAACAGAATGTGGCAGTTCAGAATAAATATACTATCTGTATCCATAAGGCCAAATACATCAATGACTTATTTTAGCATTGAATGGGTGATTTGGAAGCTTGAGGAAGTGAAAGTACTAACATCAGTGAGGGCTGCCTCCTTTGGCAAGAGAGAGATGTCGTCTGATGGTTTGGTTATTAAAGCTAACCAGAAATGTATACTACTTACATACTAAAAACCAAAAAAAACCAACAAATAGTTACTTTTAAAAAAATCCTAAACACATCTTGTGGTATCATTTTTCAATTACATTATTGGATAATTAAGTTTAGTTGTCATCCCCAGTGTAATTTATCTGGGCAGTTGGCACAATGACAATGCACAGTACTGCCTCCTGGGAAGGCCTTAGTAGAAAGCAGACCAGAAATCTCAAGCCCCAGGCAAGCTAGGACATTAAAGAGATAATGCATTATAGCAAGGATTTTCAACCAGGCAGACACTGAGTAAGAGGGGCGGTAGTGTGCAGCTGGATGCCAAGCAAAGGGGAGGGGAGGAGGGAGGTAGCATGTGGCCAGACATGGAACAGGGAGGCAGGGTCGGTGCACAGGTGGGTGGGGGGGATGGAGTGCCGCCACCTCCCAGGACCAGGGCTGGTGCAGAGAAGCTCACTAGGCTGGTGTGTGGTGGCAGCGGCTGAATGCAAGCTTCCCCACCCCACAGAGGGGAGAGCCACTGCCCTCGTCCCACCCCAGCCCTGTTCCTGGGAGATGGCGGCACTCCGTCCTCACCCACCTGCACATAGCCCCTAGGACCAGTCCAAGTACCCCCAGGGGTATGTATACCACCAGTTGACAACCCCTGTATTATAGGAACAATGCCAGATGTCTCACTTTTTCATCATCCCCACCGGCTAATTGACAAAGCAATGCTGGTGTCATTTCTAGAAATTGGGAACCATCATAAAACCTAAAGGAAAGGGTGATGCCTGAATGACAGGGAAGAGCAGTACTAGTCATTCCAAAAACAACCTGCTTTTATATTACCAAATACAATTGTGATGCTTGCAACACTGCAAAACCAACCAAGAGACAGCACAGTATTACAGAGCTAAAAATTATAATCTCACCAACCAGTAGGCTCCTCTGAACAAAATGTCTGAAACTATATTTAGAAAAATCATTTGACATTATGCTTTCAGAATAGTTTTTCCTTTTTCATAATACAAATTTACAAGTCCAGTTACAGCACTCTATTCATATACGTGCATTTTCCTCACTGGAGCAATAAATGAGCATCTCAGCAAATTTTGCTCCTTCCCACAAAAGCCCAGTTTTCAAAGGCTGTGTGCAAAAATGTTGGATTTGCAAATGCAAGGTGAGTACTTCTGTATCTCCTTATTTGGTGTGCATAAAGGCCCATCAGAATGCCAAAAAGGGGGCCTTTGTTTTAGCACAACAAATAATACCTGAATGTTTGCTAATACGTAACACACTCCTTGGGGTTAGGGACAGAAGTTATTCATATATTGGTTTAAGTGATCAGAAACTGGTTTAAACCTGGTTTAAACCTAAACATGAGTTCAGTGCACATAAACCAGTTTCAAAATGGCCGAAACTGGTTTAAGATAAACCTGGTTGAATGTAGTATCAGACTTAACTGATTTGTGTCAAACCAGTTTATGCAGCTTCTGTCCCAGAGCCCTTCCTTGTTTAAGTTAAACCAGAGTCCTCCAGCATCCCCAGCTGAGCTGTGCTCTCTGCTCAAGAGAAGAAGACTGCCCTCTCCCCTCTTCCCTCTAGCCCAAGCAGGGGCAGGGGTGTGGCCATCTGGCCCCTGAGGCAAAGGAAGCAGGGAGTGGGCTGAAAGCACTCGGAATTCCATTAGCTGGGTTGAAGCCACCCCACCCTCCCAAGTGGTACGGCACAATGCATCAGGAGCAGGTGCTGCAGCAGGAGGTGATGGAAGTAAAACAGCCTTGCCAAGCCAAGCCAGCTTCTTTTTGCCTCCAGCGGCTCCCCCCACTCCCACTCCTGACACTGCTGCACCATTGCGGGTGGTGGGACAGGTGGTGAGAGCTTCAGCCCAATGGCTTTTGCCCCATGCATGTGGCTCCAGCTGAAGCTCCCAGATGCTTTCCACCCAGACATCTTCTGCCTTCCAAAGCATCTGGGAGCTGGAGCCAGAGCTCCACGCACTGGACAGAAGCTGAAGGGCTGAAGTTTCCTGCCTCCTGCACCTGAGCAGCATGGTGTGACCGCGGCAGCTGAAGGCAAGGCAGAGAAACAGCCCCACCAGCCCCAGGTGCTCCACAGCTGGTTGTGCACCTTCAGCCTTGGGTGCAGCACAGGACAGGAGGCACAGTGGGAGCTGCCAGGCTGAGGGTGCGGTGGATGCTGGGCTCAGGGCCCACCAGCACTTCTGAGCTGGCCCAAGAAACCTGCTCCCCAGCCAGCCCCTGCCCATGCTGCTAGGCCAGGCTGTAGGGTAGTTAAGGACCTACCCCCAAGGGCCGGCCCTGTGGGGTCCTTCCCAGCCAGCTGTAGCTCCACAACAGCCCTACCCAGCTTAGACGTTGGGAGCTGGGACCTATCTGGCCACGCAGCCCCAGCCAGGCTGCCCCTCTGCCTCCACCTTCAGCAGCATCCGCAGGCCAGCTCAGCTTAGCCCCACAGCTCCAGCTGCAGCCCCAGCCCTGGGTGGATAGCCTAGCAGGGCCATGCTGGATGACTCTGTCCAGGTTCCCTGCCACCCAAGCAAGAGCAGGTGGAAAAGCCAGGCAGACCTTGACTCGGGTCCCGTGCCTGCCCAGAGACAGGAGAGTTTAATCCCTGCCCCCGCCTTCCTTTGCCTGAGGCACTGCCACAGCTGGTATCCAGCCTCAGGGACAAGCCTGGCAAGGGTTTCTTCCCCCCTCCCCCTCTAATCACAACCCAGCTGGGGTCCCTATAGGCCAGGGTAGGGGCTTAAACTCCTCTGGGGGTTTAATCATATTTAGCCCCTGCAGGGGCCTGGCCACACTCTCCACCTCCTCCCCAGGTCAGCCTCCTTCCAACCTTGTGGCTGCTGCAATGGGAAGGTAGGGGTGCTCTAGCACCCCACCTGCTTCTAGCCAGAGCTACTGCAGGCATGTGCCTGCATTTCCAGAATTAAACATGAATGTCTGTTCACTTGCAAATCAGTTCAATCTTTTCAGATTACACTAACATGCAAAGATTGAATCAGTTCAAAGTCTGGCTTTTTGAATGTCTGTTCCTAGCCCTTGTGTTTTTCACACACCAACTGTTATACCTCCATTTACATGGAACTGTCACTTTAAGCCTCTCAGAGCACTGTTGGAAGCCATTTTGGATTTGGTTCTGTGCAGACCATTATTAAGGATTCATGCATTTGGTGTGCACTTTCATAGAAAACATACATTGTTTTCCTCCTTGTTTCTACTATTTATATTATGTATCTTTACTACTTATATAAAAAAGCTCACTCTGACTGAAAGTCTCTATTTGTTCTTTGTGTATGGAGAAACATAAGATGGCCCCTAAAGTTTTGATTGTCCATACTTTTCTATGCATCCACAATATAAACTGCCATTATAGCTATGAAGTACAATGGTCCTGTTTATAAAACTGACCCTGTACATTTTTTTCCCTCCAGAACGCACAGTATGTAGACAGGGCTAAAAGATAAAATAGAGAGACTATTAGGAAATGCAACCTTCTTTGCAACAAAAGTCCCTTCTCAAACATGAAAACTATAACAAGCAAATGATTGATCAAACAGTCACATTTTCTGACAGTGACATTGTTCAAATTGTCCTACAAGTCAAAATAGAGTCTATAAATGAGCATATACAACTGTCTACACAGAAAAGGGTTAAGAATCTTATCTTAGACTACCAGAAGAAATTCCAAGTAAAACCCACAGCACACAGGTTTCCTGCTTTCTAAACCAATACCCTATTTTTACCTCTCTTTTTTCATAATGCCGGTGACAGCTTTTTCCTCACTATAGGCATGTTTCCTGCTTTTTGAGTTGTGACTTTTCATTTGTAGCCTGTTTCCATAACCTCAGAAAAAGATATTTTCAATAGATCTGTTAAATGTATTGATCAACCTTTTTTTAAACCTTGATAACTTATTGACAGGGAGAGTAGCAGCAAGTCAACCAGTATTCAGCCAATAGACAGTAACTTTTTCAAACAGTTTACCAGAACATAGCAACATTTATCTCTGACTGATAAGGTATGCCTTGTTACTAGTATGCAAATAGCAAGGCACACTTTCAAAATACAAAGTTCCTAATATAATGACAAATAGACAAGTCTGTGTACAATGACCTTCAAAATCTTGAACCATAATCAAACAACACAGCAACTAACTTCTTGTAATCAAGTCTGAGCACTGATCAAGTGCAGCACCAAAGCAGCCTTGATTTCTAGTTCTCAATATTAATGTAGCAAAGGGCTGTTGCCTGCTGCACTACTGCACAGCCCTGAGATCCCCCAGGGCTGCTGCCTGGCTGTCTCTGCCAACAGTGCTCCCCGCTGCTGCTCACCCCCAGGTGTCTGTCCTGTCTTTGCAGGTCCTGTGGTGAAGTGCTTCTGCTGCACAGCTCCCAGTCCCTGGCTGTGCCCCTGTGCTCAACACTGCTGGCTGCTGTCCAAGGCCTGCCACACAGGGACATCTGTATGAGGGCCAAGGGAGCCGTAGCAGTACGCACCACTAGATTGTCCTCCCCATTGAGGCCTGGCTCCACCAGTGTGCGCACAACCCAGCCTCCCAACCGGGACCCCAAATGGAGCCAGGAGGAGATTGGAGACCTCATGGTGCTCTGGGGTGATGCAGAGGTGCAGAGACAATTCATGTGGGGCAGGTGCTCGAACACCCATATTTATGAGTCTCTGTTAGGCAGCATGCAGGGGCAAGGGCACTCCTCATCGGCGCAGAAGTGCTGCATAAAGATCAAGGGCTTGCAAGCACAGTGGGTGTCCGTGACTGACCACAATCATTGGTTCAGTCATGCCTGCAAGAGTATGCCCTTTATGAGGGAAATGACTAGGATTCTGGCAGCCTGGGACCCATGTCACTGGAGGAGGGGACCTCAGGTGTTCAGTGCCCTACCCACAAACCCAGCTTCTGCATCCACTAGCAGCTTGGGGAGCCCTGGCTAGCGGCTGCCTCGACAGCTCCGGAGCTCCAGACACAGCCATGAGGAGCAGCTGGCCATGACACTGCCAGCATCACCAGCTCCTCCTGGGGTGGGGGGGCCTGGCTGGGCACCAGACCACCGTGCATCACAGGCCAAGGACATCAAGCACAGCCAACACCATCACTGATAGGGAGGCCCACACCGAGTCATCAGCCTCCCCAGTCCCAGCCACATGATAAGTTCTGCACTAGGGGAAGGGTCATCCCAGCCCTAGCCCCCACTCCTGCCCCTGTCCCCATCCTTGGCCCCTGCCCTGCCCCTCCACCCAGCCCACCCACACTCCCCTGACCCCAGGTTCCCACCTCCACAGCATGCAGAGAGACAGGACACAGCTCAAAACTTTACTGAGCAGCCCATGGCCCTGCTGCTAGGTGGGCACAGGCCTCTCACATCCCGAGGAAGGCATCGATACCAGCGGTGATGCCCTCCTTGGCAGCAACAAGCAGGGACATGTAGTACCATCACAAGTAGCCCTCCAGGCAGCAATGGAGGTCAGCAAATGTTAAAATAAACACCTTTGACATGTTTATTTTAACATTTGCAAGGTCCTCAGCTATCATAGTGGTGAGCTCAGTTTAAAGTGGAGAGAGATACTAACATTTCTACACATTTTTGAATAGTATAACATGCTATGGATAGAAAGGACTTACTAGAGAGCACAACTGGAAGTAATAGATTCAATTAAGTAAGGGAAAATTTAACTAAATAGTGGGAAAGATATGAAGATAGCAAACTCTACTAGAATATGCAACAGTGTCTCTGCTGAAGAGACAGAAGCCCCACTGATAGGGACATTTCAAATTAGACTCACCCAAGGCTCTTGAAACTATCCCATAATTTTACACAGGCCCCAGAGAGAGACTGAAATGATGCAACAGGGTTTTCCCATCTCCTACTCCTATCAGTCTAATGTTGTATGTGAATCAGCTGAAATAACTTAGAGGCATTAGATTGTTGGTAACAAGTACCACATGCATCTCAACGACCTTACACAGTATATATGCAACGTACCAAAATAACAGTGCATCCTACAGAAGAGGTAAGAAGTCCATAGGAGCAACTGGCAATTAGCACACTTCCCCCTTCTTTGAAAGCTGTAAAAGCTTCCAAATCAACATAATCTTTGAAGCCTGGTGCATCACCAAAATTAAAACAACATTATTTGAGAAAATGGCTTTTGCTTTTAAATGCAGAGGTCTAAGTTCAGACCTTACATGTGTGGGATAAGCTACAGGACAGGAACTGGGGTGGAACATTTTCAACTGAGCAGACATCCCTGAACTTTACTGTCTGCTCAGAACAGGACATTCCCAAAAGTAAGAGGCATTGTTCTCATCAGCACACCTTACCCTTACACCAAAGGGAATCAGCAGGGAATACAAGCTGCAGAAGCAGCTGTGCAGGTGATCAGAGATCTGGCCATGCCAACAGACTAGCTGATCACATCTCACTGAAGTTGTGAGACATGTCCTCAGCCTACTCTATATTTTGCCGTGTTCTTGCTCACACACAATGAAAGAAGAGCAAAGAGTATTTTTTCATATCATAATTCACCCACATAAGACACAACAGAAACTACCCTGCAACATGACATGCAGCAGTAGAGACATAAGAATTGCTACCACCAACTAAACCAAAAATTAATCTAGTCTAGCATCCTGTTCCTAACAGTAGCTATTGCTGTGTCACAGGGCAGGTCAAGGGAGCAATCATCTGATAACGAGGGAGTTTTTCTGAATCCCAGGCAGTCAGTATGTCTTTTATCTCAGTGCATGAAGTTTTATATCTCAGATAAAACATTTTTATCCCATCTCATTTAACAATGGATGTTGTTATTCACATACATGTCCAACCCTTTTCTGAATTTTGTCATGCTCTTTGACTTCAATATTGTCTTTCAGAAGTATGTTCTATGAGCTATTTTTGCATTGTATAAATGTATTTAGCAACCATCTCAGCTGTTAATTTCCACAATATGCTCAGGACCATCCTTTTACCTCCCATAATAATTTGAAAATATTTTTCCTGCCATTTTCTTTTCTCTGCTTCTAGCATTGAAGTGCTTTGCCAACTATTTAAAAAGTGCTTCACTTGAAAAAAAAGACTACTGTAAAGAGGAAAAATTAAATTCAATCATACCTCGACTCTGCAAAATATGAAAGTTTCAAGATGTTAAGAAACAGTACTTTATAAAGGATATTAAACATTCAAAAGATTGACTACAGTGTGCAATTAAATGTGTTCTATACACCTTTGTCAAGATACCCAAAACCTTATTTCTGTGTGAACTTAATGTTCTCCTGTTGAGCACTTGCTCAAGAGGTTTACTTTAGACCTGTATTTCATACCTTTCTTACTTTTATAATTCTTCAATATATGCTAACGCTGGCAGAGTTAATAGTAACTGACTAATTTTAAACCCTATGATTATTGGGGCTGATTTATATAGTAGCTTTACTTCACAATACTGTGAATCATGCATGCAGTAATTGCCAAGTTCTAATTTAGCTCCATCATACTGAAGCATTAGTTTTTACGCTTCAGCTGTTGCTTCCTCCATGCTATAGAGGTAAGTTGATAATGCAATAGGTTTCACTGTTTAATATCATAATATTATGATACTGTATGTCAGAACCTGGCAAACTTTGTGAGTTATGCATCACCTATTAACTAAATACTTTATAAAGATAAAGGATTGAAAAGGTATTTATTATTTTAACTTGCTTAAGCTGTACACTGAACATTGCAAGCTTTTACTTTAATGATTTAATTCACCATCAAAAATGAAGAAGTACACGCCAGGGGGGATACATTAATCAAAAAATTTGAGCAAAAGTAGCAAATGAATCAAACCAATAATGTGATTCAATCAAACATCTAAGGCAAGACTTCAGGATGAAGTGTTAAGCAAATCAGTATAGCACAGGCAATCCTAGACTAGATTCTCCATAGACCTCACTGGATTTACAGCAGATGAAAATCTAACCTAGTTTAAGAGACTTGAGTAGGAATTATGAAGATCTGGGTGCATCTACATGTGAAATTAATTTGACACAATAAACTCCAGTGAAGTTCACACCATAGTTTATTGCAGTTTATACGTGCACCTGGGACCGCAGCACATTGAGTCAGAGTGGAGCAGCCCTGATTGGCAAGGGAACCTGGGGTCAGCCTGCCAGCCCGGGGCTGCTCCAACCTGGCTCAACATGCTGCAGAGGAGCTGGCTAGGGCACAAGGGTACCATAGTGCAGGACCAGCTGGCAAGCAGCCCTGCACTGTGGTGTCACCTTGTGCCAAAGCCAGTCCCACATCAGTGTCTATACATGCATTGCATCAGGCAGTACTATCCTATGGTATCTGAATGAAAGGAATATTTTACATGGGAGTTATAGATGGTTTTCAGGTAAAAAGCAACCAAAACACCACTGTTTTGTTGGAGTCCTAAAGCCTAATTCTGCTCACATAGGTTTCAGCATGATCTCTGCTGATACTTTTGTCCAACTATCATTTTTCTACTTTGCTGCTTACTTGGTATCTGTACAGATATTACTGACTCTGAACTTAATTTGTTTTATCTGCACAGTAAGATCTTAATCCACCTATCAGGCATCCAAGTGGACTTTGATATCTAAGCGTGTTTCTAGTCCGCTCTGTTCAAGTCCCTGAAAATCCATGAATACATCTACTTTTATAACACACTCCGCAAATTGCCCATCAAGAATGATGGGGGGGGGGAGGGATGAAGAGGGGAGAAGTTTGCTAACCATAACTCCCCCACACCATACACTGCTGCCACCTCCCAGGATCGGGGGAGGGGCAGGGAAAGCTTGCCCCACTGTACCCTCTGGCCCCCTCCACCAGCACCCCATGTCACCACCGCCTCCAAGAAGCAGGGCCAAGATATGCATCCAAATGCTTTTTGAATGAGTCCAGAGTAGGTGCTTGCACCACCCCTAGGGGGAGTCTGTTCCAGACTCGGACTGTAAATGAGTTTTTCCTTATGTCTGGTCTAAATCAGCCTTCCAGAAGTATGTGGCTTTTAGACTCAGTTATCCCTTGAGCAGCCCTGGAGAACAGCTGTTCTCCCAGGTCTTGGTGCATGCCCCTTCTTGTATATTTATAGGTTACCACTAAGTCCCCCCAGGCCTTCTTTTTTCCATGTCCCTCAGCCTCTCCCTGTAAGGCTTGCTCTCTTGGCCTTTGATCATGTGGGTGGCTCTCCTTTGGACTCTCACAAGCTAATCCAAGTCCTTCCTGAAGCGGGGCCCAAAACTGGACACAGTACTCTAGCAGCGGCCTTACTAAGGCTAAGCAGAGTGGGATGTTTTGCTTGAGATGAATCAATGGATGCATGCCAAAGTTTGGTTTACTTTGCTAGCTACAGCATCGCATTGATGGCTCATGTTAATCTTGTGGTCAATCAAGACCCCCAAGTCTCTTTTGGTTGTGGCGCTAGCAAGTGTAGCACTGGACAGCCTGATGCTGGTTCTTCCTTGCAAGATGGAGCACCCTACACTTCTCTGCGTTAACTGCCATCAGGTTTTGGTCCGCCCACCTTGCAAGCATGTCCAGGTCAACCTATATCCCCAGCCTATCCTCCAGTGTGACCACCTTCCCCCATAGTTTAGTGTCATCCATGAACTTTGCTAGTCTACATCTGACGCCCAAATCCGGATCATTTATGAAGATGTTGGAGAGTATTGGCCAAAGCACTGAGCCCTGAGGGACACCACTGGTCACCTTGCGTCAAGTTGATATGATCACATCAACTAATACTCTTTAGGTCCAACCCTGGAGCCAGTTCCACAGCCATCGAACCATGAGATGGTTGAGACTACAGTTCTCCAGCTTAGTCATGAGAACGTCATAGGAGACCAAGTCTAAGGCCTTCTTGAAATCCAGATATATGACATCAACCTTGACATCCTTGTCACCTGGTTTCCCTTGTCACCTGCGTCACCTGGTCATAGAAAGAGATGAGGACGGTCAGGCAGGACCATCCAGCAATAAAGCCATGTTGGCTAGCACTCAGAAAGTTGCTTTCCGTTAGCCTGCTGCCGATGGAACCCTTGATAATTTTTTCCAGGATCTTTCCAGGGATGGATGTCAGGCTGATTGGTCTGTAATTCCCTGGGTCTTCCCTCCTTCCTTTCTTAAAGATTGGGACCACTTTGGCTCTTTTCCAGTCCTCCACTACCTTGCCTAAGCACCATGAGTTTTCAAATATCTTTGTCATAGGGCGTGCTATGATATCCACCAGCTCCTTCAAGACTCTCGGGTGCATTCCATCTGAGCCCACAGCCTTGAGAATGTCAAGCCCCTTGAGGTGTTCCCTTACTTGATCTATGTCAATTGTGGGCCCATCTTCTGCCCCCTGGATGTTTTGCATCCTATCTGACAGGGTGACCCTTTTCTAATTCATTTATTAATGCACCTTTTCTAATGTGCATTAAATTTAGTACCTCCAGTGTAAGGGTGTTTTTACATGTGTTCCAGGGGGAAGGGGAGGCACTTTAACTGGAGTAGCTCTGAGAGCTACTTTAAAGCACCCAGAGCATCTTGTGTATCACTGTCCCCACGCTTCAAAATGGTGGTGGGGGTGCTTTATCTAAAGCTCGTTGAATGAGCTTCAGATAAAGCACCCCCACCACCATTTTGAAGCATGAGGACGCTGATACATGAGATGTGGAGGCTGGCTGGAGCATGGTAGTTACCATGCTGCAGCAGACTTAATTAATCAAGTCTGCTCTGACACACTGTAATTATAGTGCATCAGAGCAGCCTCTGTGCTCATGTACAGGCACCCTGAGGTACTGTATTAAAGTGCATTAGGCTTTGCTAATGTGCAGTAGGGCATTTACACACTTTTTAGTGACAATGAGTAGTAGACTACTTCACTGCACATTAGTGTAATGTCATGGTTTTTTACATGATGCTTTAAAGTCCAGTAAAATAGCCTATTGTGCATTAAAGTGCATATGTAGACACACCCAGTGTCATCTTACCCTTAAGACTGAGTCATAAAAAAGCAGTGAGGAGGAGGAGGACCCACCCACTTTGTATATTAACAGTTTTTCATGGCCTAGAGCAGGGTGGAACAGGATTGCTCTATCTTCTGCATCACTGATTCAAATCCAGATACAGTCAAATGTATTCTTGGCTATATAGTAGCCTGAATGAACTATAAGTGGTTCTCAGTTCACTTCCCAATATTAATGCTTCCACTGTATAGAAACTGCCATCCCAGCTGGCACCCTCAACAGCCAATCAATCAATTAATCAAAAGTAGGCTAGTCTTCGTCTCCTTAGCACTCCCCACAACTGCTATCAACAATGCAGCTCCACTACTGGCAGGAATGGAGGAAATACTAATGCAGATCAAGTGCTGGCATGTTTCTTTATGTCATCTAACCCCACTTAAAACAAATTTATATGATAAAAATCAACTCTCATCATGGCTGCTGCCATTTGGACTGAGCAAGTGCTAGCAAAAGTGAGATAATTAGGTTAGAATCTAGAGCAAATAATGCTAGACAAACTAAACTACCCTGTTGGTCCAAGCATTGGGAAGTATATTTGCAAAAAAAGATGAATGAGGGGGTCTTAGAGCTGCCACAATCTCTGCAATCCTTCTTCAGTTGAATCAATACATGCAGGCATTTCTCTGTATGTTAGCTGAAATCTCTTCTTAGCACTTAAACTCTTTTTACTGCTTTACTTTGTGATTTTTTTTAAACAAAGCCTGTTACTATTAAATTTAACAAAGATTTTCAAATTAGGACCTGTTTCTTACCCACATACGTATGTGGGTAATTCATGTTGAAAACTGATTTTCTAGCCACTTTAATTGGTGTATATGTACATACACTTTTTTTTACTACAGTCTAGATTCTTTACTCTGCCAAGTTTCTGCTTAGTGCAGCCATCAGGAGAACTTATTAGAAAGGCTAGTACTGATCCTTGATATTCAAGGTACTGTACAACATGCAAGAATGGTGCTCAGGATTAGAGGGAAGGATTTCTTTCCATCAGGAAAGCACATAGACCACCAAAATGGTAACAACTTTAACAGTACAATCTACATGGGTTAGATTCAAACTGGCAATTTAGAAATTACTGTTTCAAAGCCAGTTGCATAATTTCAGAGACACCCAATCCCAGTCCCAGTAGCTCTTCTTTTAAAGACAATATTTGGAGCTCGGTCTTCAGAGCCAAGAAAGACTTCAGCCAGCAAAGAGTGAAGTGGAGAAAAGAGAATCATTATCTGTAATCGGTATAATTTAATGCTGAATAATTGCTGAACTGAGCAAGCTGACTGAATTGCTTCTTGCTGATGAAAGAATGGGCCTTCCAAGCCAAAAGCAACGTAATTGTTTGGCCAGTTTTACATACTGCACCTGTTTGCAATCTACCTAACTAGAAGATACTCTGAACATTTGGGGATTTGTTCTCTATTCTCTACTTTATCCATCAACATAACTGCTATTAGTTTTAATAAGAGTTATATGAAGGCTTTAAGTGTAGCGCAGATGCCCTCACTACAGTACACGAAAGATGAAGTGAAAGTAAGAGATAAAAACATTTACAAAGCCAACAGCCTAAAAATGACAAGTCTCAACAATTCAGAAATATACTTAATGAAGAGACATAACTTACTATGACCCCTCAAAGTTATGCATTTGGATGTTATCTCCATCCAGATCAGGGCATAAATGAAGAGAGCTGGTTGATTTGTATTTATTTATTTATTTTTCACTAGGAACGTCCAGGAGTATGCTGCCCTTCATCGTATTTTTGGTGAAGAACATTATTCAGGAACACGCTACATTTTGGTGTGACAAAGAGGTCTGAGATAAACAGAATGTGAACAACTTTAGAACAATAAACAGAATGGCTAGGGACAGAAGTTACACATGAACTGGTTTAAGTGATCAGAAACTGGTTTAAACCTGTAACAGAACATAAGTTCAGTGCACATAAACTAGTTTCAAAATGGCCAAAACTGGTTTAAGATAAACCTGGTTGAATGTAATATCAAACTTAACTGATTTGAGTCCAACCAATTTATGCAATGTCTGTCCCAGACCCCTTCATGGTTTAAGTTAAACCAGAGCCCCCCAGCAACCCAGACACTTTGCAGACCTGGGCTCCCTAGCCAGAGCACTATCACTGCTCCAGCTGACTGAAGGATTGCAGCTCTGCCAGGCTTCCCCCTGCACCAGCCCCCCCACCCCACTGCTGGCTACTGAAGCAGGGATCTCCCCTTCCGGCCGTCTCCTATGGCAGGGACGCAAGTGCACCAGCATCTGGCCATACCCTGCTCCCCCCCACCCATTCTAGTTAATGCTGAGAGGTATCTGTGTGTGCCTCCAATTTCACTGGAGCTAGTGTCTTGCAAACACAAATGCACCCTGCAGATAAGAGCTTGAAAGTAATGAGAGAGATGTTGTCTTTTGTAGGGCCTGATGGGCTGATAAATTTTGTTCTGATAAGCAACCTGCTGGCTGCAATCTGTCAGTCTTCAAGAAGGGACAGAGAAAAGTATTAGAAATGACCTGGTTTGCAGACAGTATGAAAAAGCAGGGAGAGGGAGATTGAAAAGCTCAGTACCATCAGCAGACAACACACAAGCAGTCCTCCCTACACCTTGCCTCAGAGTGCTAGCTGCGGGCCAGGGTCTAGCAACACTCCTCACCCCTTGAGCAGCAAGCTATGGCAGGAGAAGCCTACTACTCCCTTCACCCCCACCCAGGCTGGAGACCGTGCAGGAAGGGTGGGTATTTAAACCACTCCCTAATCAGAGGAACCAGCCGGGGCCTAGCCACGCCTCTCCCCCCTCACCCCACCTCCAGCTCAGTACTGTGGATGGGAAGGGAGGGATGCTCTAGCACCCCCCAGCTTCTACCCTGAGCCACTGCAGGCATGTACCTGCATTTCTGGAATGAAAAGTGAATGTCTATCCACCTCCAAATCAGTTCAGGCTTTGCAGGTTAGGATAACCTGCAAAGATTACATCAATTAAGGCTCCGGCTTTTTGAATGTTTATCCCTAGACAATGTGAACAAGTTTACAACAGGAATTGTATAGAATCGTATAGAAATTGTATAGAAGACATTTACATGATGAACTTTCATCTAGATTTCAGTCTCTTCCTTTTCTCCAGAATACAGCGGGGTTATACAGTCATTGCTCCACTCTGTGGAGACATAACACCTGCAGAGAATCTAAAATCTACACCACACTGATAAATCAGTTTACGTGATGAGAAACTAATTTAAGCCTCTAACAGAACATAAGTTCAGCGCACATTAAACCTGTTTCAAAATGAATGAAACTGATATAAGATAAGTCTTGTTGAATGTATGATCAGACTTAACTGACTTGGGTCAAACCAGTTTATGCAACTTCTGTCCTAGACCCTGTCCTGATTCAAAGTAAATCACAGTCCCCCAGCATGCTTACCAGCCCTGGCCTGGGCTGTGCTGTCAGATCTATCTGGAGAAGTGAGGGCTGGCTGATAAGGTTGGGGGGTGCCCTCCCTCCCCCAGGCAAACCCTGACTGGGGTCTGGGGCCAGGGGGGGTTAAACACTTAAACTTACTGGTGGCTGCAACTTTGGGCTACAAATCCCAAAGGAACCTGGAAGCAGAAAGAGGAAGTCATGAGCAAACCTGCATAGTCCTGCTGCTGTAATTTTGGACTGCAAATCCCGGAGATCTCGGGGCAGCAGGAAGAGGAAGCAAATACACAGCCCATGCTGGTTGTGTGCCAGAGAGCCATGCTTTGGCGCCCCTGACCTTTTGGCTTAAGCCACTGAAAGCTTGTGGCTGCATTTCCTGAATGAAAGGTACATATCTGTTCACATCTGTTTCAATTTAATCTGTGCAGTTTAGACCAGGGGCAGGCAATTATTTTGGGCAGAGGCCTGCTTAAATTTTTTAGGTGCCCCACCAGCTGGATAGAATGGCCTGGCGAGCCGCATCCAGCCCCTGGGCCACATTTTGCCCACCCCTGGTTTAGACTAACCTGCAATGACTAAATCAATTCATCCTCAAGCTTTTTGACTGTCTGTAACTAGCCACAAGTAGGTCAGGCACACAAGTAGGTCTACAAGTACCAAAGTGTGTACGTAAGTGCTTGAAGGATCAGGGAAAATAGCCCATAGCATCTCTTTTCTTCCAAGAATGTAGTTGTTCTTCCAATACATGAACCAGAGTGAAAACCACTTTGATGTTGCATTACTTCAACTTTCATTAGATTTTAGAGACAAGTTCTGATATACTTGCATTTGCAGGGAGCAAATTAACTGCCAAGCATAGCAAATTACTGAGCAGCAAGGGTCAGCACATGTAAATGATGACATTTACTATGGAGTAATTAGCTCTACTGAGTAGTAAAGTGTCTTGTGTAGATGCACCCATGGAGCACGTCTAGACGAGCATGCACATGCCTCTTACAGTTTGAGATGCTGTAAGAGGCATACTGGAAACAAAAATGTTCCCTGTGCTGCATATTTGCACCATGGGCTCTAAATTTGATACCTGGAAATCCAGGTATAAAAAAAAAAGCCCACAGAAAAAAAATGGGGCAACACACATTCTTGTACCCCTGAAGAAACCGGAGGGTGGTCCTCCAAAGAGATACTCTGGTAGCCGGACAGAGCATTTCTATGGCTCCCCTTGCCCTGATCCAACAGCATGCTGCCTCCCCATGTGGGGCAAAGAGCAATGCAGGCTGCAGTGACCTGGACCTGGCCTCTGTTCCACATAAGCAGGGACTGGAGGGGACTGAAAAGAGAGGACTGTGTGGATGCAGGGGACTATGAATCAGGGCTGCTTGAGAGGGGTAAGTCTCCCACCTTCCTCCTGCACAGCCCACAGGCCCCCTGCAGCAGCAGGGGCCATCAGGGTACTCAGGGCCCTCCTGGCATGGCCCCCTGTGGCACAGTTTGGGCTAGCACGGCATGGCCCTGGCCACCTGGCAGCTGGTACCACCTTTGCCACATCGTGCAGGCCCAGTCCGGCATAGCCCGAGGCCATGCACCTTCAGGAAGGGCCAGGCTGTTTGGGCTTTCAGCTGGGGGCCTAGCACCACTCATAGGGACCATGCGTGGTGCTGCGCCAGGTCCTGCCTCCATAGAACCAGCCCAGCCTGACAGCAAGTGTGGCACATGGAGCCAGGACCTGGGCCAGCATGATGTATAGTCCCTGCAAGCAATGCTGGGCCCCTGGGTGACAGCCCAAGCAGCCTGGTCCTGCCCAAAGGCACAGGGCCCTGTGCTGAGTCAGGCCAGGCCTGCACAATGTGGTACAGTTGACACTAGGTGCCAGGTGGCTGGCACTGCACTGCACTGCCCTATGCCACAGAGGACTGTGCCAGGAAGACCCTGAGTGCCCCAATGACTGCTGCTGTTGCAGGAGGCCTGTGTACCCTGTGGGGGTGCATGTGTGCCCTGTCCATGTGTGTCCTGTAAGGGGGCATGTGTGCACTGGGGGGGAATGT
>NW_017729017.1:138288-168498 GCF_001723915.1 Gavialis gangeticus
GACTGCCCACAGGTGCCACCAACAGTACTGGCAGCACCTTTTTGTAGGGGGTGCACCACCATGCTCAGGGGGTGCATGTGTACGCACCCCTATGCATTGCCCCTGGGCATGGCACTGGCATATCCTTTCTGCTCAGCACTGCACATCCTGGTGAGCAAAGAAGATAGGAGCACCTCTGATTTTTCTATGACAAAAAACCCAAAAGTACATGCCAAAGTTTGCAGATATTTAGACTCAATTTTATTAAGATGATAGAAGCACTTGTAGGTTTCCAATTTGCTTTAAATTTGTAAATATATCTATAAAACATTCCCCAACTGCTCTCTCTGTATATAGTGGTGTTTCATTTTAATAGCGGAGAACACTTTTGGGTATTTTAATGAGAGAATTTGGGTTTCTTATCAAAGATTTTGCATTTTTTAAACAGGGAACACCAGGATCTCCGCTGGTGAGAAAAGTGGCAAGACCTGGGGAAAGGAGCCTATCCAGGGCCAGCACTAGGGACCCAGCTGGAGAGCAGATAAGGTGGCTGACCTCTTGGCCATCTGGGGCCAAGAGAACCGGCTTTGACAGTTCAAAGCAGGCCACCACAAGGAGCACACCTTCTCGGTGGTAACTGCCCGGTTCTGGCAGGTTTTCATACTGCTGGGCAGGGTCAGTTTACTCCAAGTGGCACAACTTGCCCCACACCAAAGTGCATGTTCAGGCATGTGCTGAGGCAAAAATCTCCAGTGCAAATTTGTGACGCTCCTATTTGAGCTGCTGCAAGCACACGTGTCTGCATGTGTGGACAAGCCCATGGAGGATAAATCTTTAAAAAGCACCAGTAACTTCTTTCTTTCTCTGGAGCTTGACTCCTTCCTCTTCCAATCAGCACTGCTGACACAAAAGATCAACCAACAAGGCAAACAACATTTCAAGCTTCTTTGTAATGATGCCCCAGTTAATTCCGGTTTTGAATATAAGTGTTTTAACCAATTTGATATGGTGATATGCCTCTTCCCTTCAGAGGTGGGAGAAGGGAGAAGGAAAGAAAGGAAGCATAAAAAATTACATCAAGGACCAAATATTCCATCTAACCCTTGGACACCAATGTGTGATGCACATCCTAATACCAAACTGTCAGCTTCTAGCATACAATCTGATAGTTTAGCTGCTTCAGAGGATGAATTCATTATGCAGTCAACTAATGTACCTCCTTTAAAACAACATTCCCTGACAAAGATGTTAAAACATCCATTATTTTTCCTGTTTGGGATTAATATTTATAAAGTAAATAAAAGCTTACTTATTTTAAACAAACTAGCATCAAAAATGAAAAATGGATACTGAACACTCACTCACAAAAAATTCATTTTCTTTTTCTCTCGCTCTGATATACTACGTGTATTCACAGATTCTTGCCATATAGAAAGTATTCTATATGGGATGCTGTCTATTGAAAATATTTTAATACCTGTTTTTTTAAAGCCCTTTGCTTTAAAACCACAGAAGAAGACTCTTTTACACAGATATGCTTCATTCCAAGCTCTCCTTTCCCTTATTTTGTAGAAAAGCAACATTCTAATGGCCTTCTAAAAATAGTGATAGCTTTAAATTATTTCTAAGCAGGATGTACTTGAAAGTACTCTTACTTCTAGACTTTTATTATTCCTGCCCATCCCACAATTGTCTAAAATTATCTGAACCCAACTGCAAATACTGTTTTACCAGTGTAAGTCCAAAGTATCTCAAATAAAGTAACTGCTACTGTACCTATACACTGGTGTAACAGCTTTGTAACTGGCCCTTTAAATCCAGTACTCTGGAATCCTTCAGGCTGAAGCAATCTGTGATTTAAGTCCTATTTTACAGCACTTGTAATTTCACATTACATTCAGGATAACTGCACCTGGCTCTAGCTAGCACTAACAGCTCTCTTATTTGTGGGCAATAGAAGTCATCAAATTATACAAAACAAGGAACATAGTAGCAATAGCCAACTTTTGCTGGATTCCCTTAGCAGCTTCAATATAACTGGTATTGAAGTGACTCAACAGAGAAGACACTCACCAGCTGTTTCATGTACCTACAGAGTTATTGTAAAATTTATTGAGAAGTTTGCTGTGGATTATGAATTGATATACTGATTCTATTTGCTTCATGGTATTTCATATTTGCAAGAAAGCTTTTGCATGAGCACATATCTTTACCACGAATCCTTTTGTTTTTGGTCAAGAAGATTTATCTTTTCATGGTAAGTTGATCAGGAAAAGATTGCCTACAAATAATTTAAGTGTAGCTTTCTTAACAGGTGGGAAAATTGCTCCACTGAAATGTCCCCACACTTACCATTTTACAATACATAAGCAGCTGTTCCCCTCTTGAGAGGCTAAAATAGTTGGGCATGGTATGGAGAAATGTCCAAAAGAGTGAGAAACCACCATCTAGTCGTAGAGTGGCTCTGGACAGTTCTTCATCCAGCTTCACTTCTCCTGTGTTTCAAAGCCACAAAAGATGAAGCCTCCGTTTCCACCTTCATCCACCTCTGCCACACAGATTCTCCACACAGCAAAGATAAGCATCTTTTAAGGGGTCAGCTCACCCCTTTTATAACTCCCCAAAAGCCAGTCACCTTCACTCCTTCCCAGTTCTTTGATAGAAAATCTTCAGCAACTGTGGATGTGGGGGTGGGTGTATTTGCCCCAAGGCACGCGAAATGCAGTATCTGCTGTATAATACCAATCCTGCCTTCCACTCACTACCACCCACTGTCCTTGTTTCTGGAAGGAGGACATCTTCTGTGCAAAATTGAGTAATACACGTTTTAAATTGCTCCCCCCACCTTTCATTTGTATGGCCTTTCACAGCAATATGCATTTGTCCACAGAATAGATACATTATTAATTGCAACAGCAGGTCAGACTATTCAACATATACTAAGTATCTTGCAAAAGTATTTTAACCCTGACCTAGACAAGCCACTATGGATGGAGCAGCCTCTATGGCTCATCCAAGCCTGGGACCCTCTCCTGAGACTATCAACAAAGGCCCCAGGGCTAGTGACAGACATTACACATAAAACCGGTTTAAGTGATCACAAACTGGTTTAAACCTGCAACAGAACAGATATTCAGTGAGCATGAACCAGTTTCAAAATGACCAGAACTGATTTGAGATAAACCTGGTTGAGCTCAAACTGGCTTATTCAATGTCTGTCCCAGACCCCTTCCTGATTTAACTTAAACCAGAGTCTCCCAGCATTCCAGCATGTTCTCTGGGCTGGGTACTCTGCTCCAGCACAGAGGAGCTGGCCCCACCTCTCTGCTCCCCAGATGAAGCATGGACAGGCAGGGGCAGGGGTCTGGCCAGAGAGGGGTTTAATTCCCCACTGGGAAGGACCCGAGCTGGGTCTGCCAGGCGCTCCTCTGTCACTGTGGCGTTGGGCTGGCATGGCTCCTAAGGCAGAGGGGGTAGGGGAGAGGTTATTCTCCCATCTACCCCCACCACCCCCGGAAGACTGCAGCTGGGTCTGCCCACCCCGACCACCACTGCTCACTCCCTGCTTGAGGCAAGTGGTGGAATTACCCCCTCCACCAGATGCCAAAGGAGGGGAAATAACCTCCGTCCCTGCCCCCCACCTAAGGGGCCCAGACACTGCAGCAGTGAGGAAACATGGCCCTGTCATAGTGTCGGGGAGCACGAGCCCCTTCCCAGAGAGGGGCCCCGCTGCAGGGCAGCAGAGCTGCAGCAGACTGGATGTGGCAGCACTGGGGCTTGGAGGGGACCAGAACCCTGCTAATGCTGTCTCTGGCTTGGTCTGCAGCAGCTTTCCTAGCCCTGCAGTGCAGCCCCCCAACCAGAAAGAGGTTTGCACTTGGGGAAACCACGACAGGGGTTGCTGCCCATGTGGCAAGCCATTAGGGGTGTTCCCGCGCTGAACCACTCACCTCACTGCATCCAACCATCTTCCAGGCTCTGAGTGTCTCCCTGGGGGTGCCTCACATCTGACTGACCCCCTTCCTGGAGCACACCTGCTAGCCTGGGGGTAACGCCACCACCACCCAGGGTCTGGACTGATCCTGGCTCTGTGCCCCCTGAGAAACACAGGCCTAGTACTCCTTGAGGGTACTTGACCCACTTGAAGAACTTGGGGTGCTTCCCCTAGTCTGAAGCACAAATAATGGTCTCCCTGGGTCAGCCGAACCAAGGGGAACCCAAGGCATAATCTAGCCCCTCTCCCAATAAGTTTCCCACGCTAGGTAAAAAGGAGAACTTTATTGGTTACAAGGAGTAGGTTTGGGATAGGGTACAGGGTAGAGCAATGTCAGAGAAATGCGACAGAGCAAGTAGGGTGGCTGGGTAGCCTCTGATCATGCATATGAGTTACTGCAAGGTATATATTTAGTTAGATCTCAGGTAGCTTACTCACGAGTATCATCCAGAGGCAGGTGGAGATTCCTTCTGGAGGCAGGCAGTTCATCGATCATAAGTTTCAATAGAAAGAACAAGTGTCAGATAGTTCAGCTTCTCTCTCTGAGTTTTTTCATCATGAATACTGCCCCTTCTCCCGGGCAGTCCTTAACTTATATAGACCTTATGACCTCATTTACCTGGTCCAAAGAAGGCCAGCACCTATTGGCTGCCAGCCAACCAATTTGAAATGCATCACTGGCTGCCAGGTAAACTAGCATTGCTTTGAACAAGCGGGAGCCTAAGCCCCCCACCCAGGTATGTGATGCCAGTCACACAGGCAGAGGGAACAAGTTTCCCCCGTCCCTCAGGAATGTATCCAACTCAGGTTATCACTCAGGGTTACATGAAGAGATGGGACAGAGGAGTCTACCCTTTGCAGTAACCATGTTAACCAAGTTGTCACATAGCAGAGTTTTTGGGAAGAGACAAAGGTAGCATTCTGCCACAGCCCCCAACATGATTGCTCCCTTCTTGCCACTCCAGCAGCCAGGTGGGGACGGGGCCAGATGCCAGCCAGAAGGGCCCCTTGGGGGGAGGAAGCAGGGATCAGGGTTATGTCCCCCTCTGTCTGTGGGGCACCACAGCAGAGTCTACCCAGCCACTGCCACCACTGCTCACTCGGTGCCTGGAGCAAGCCTTTCTGCCCCCCTCCCTCCAGCGTCCAGTGAAGGGGGCTTTATTCTGCCACTTTCCCCAGGCATAGAGTGAGCGGTGGCAGTGGCCAGGCCAGGCAGACCCTACTGTTGTGCCCTGGAGTCAGAGGTGGGGATATTACCTCATTCACTGTCCCCTGCCTAAGGGGCTATGCTGGCCAGCATCTGGCCCCACCCCCACCCAGCTGCAGAAGCCACAAGGGGGTAGTGACCATGTTGGGGACAGAAGCCCCTGCCATGGTTTTTCTGAGCACAAGCCTCTTTCTGGGGGGAACTGTACTGCAGAGCTGGGAAAGCTACTGTGCACCACAGCAGCACCGGTGTTGGTGCTGGGGGTAGGTTCTGTCTCGCTCTGAGCCCTGGTGCTGCTGCACGCAGTGTGCCACAGCTCTGCCTGCCCTGCAGTGAGGCCCCCTCACTGGGAAGGGGCTCATGTTCCCCAACACTATAACAGAGGCTGCTGCCCCCATCAAGTGCCCTGCCCTCTCACTGCTGCAGCAGCCAGGCAGGGGCATGGCCAGAGGCCCCTTAGGCAGGAGGCAGGGACAGGGTTATTCTCTCTCCTTCTGGCATCCAACAGAAGAGGAAGCAGTGGGCTTATTGCACCACTTGCCCCAAGCAGGGCTCATGCACTGGCAGTCAGAGTGGGCAGACCCATCAGCAGTCCTCCAGAGGCAATGGAGGTAGAGGGGGGAGTAACCCCCCTCCCTGCCCCCTTTTCCTCAGGGGCCATGCTGGGAGCGCCCAGCAGACCTGGTTTGGGTCCCTGCCAGTGGGACAGGCCAGGTAAATGAAACTCCTCTGTGGCCAGTTCAGGCCAAGCTGACCACATCCCTCCAGCAGTTTCCCTGTGGCTGGGGGCATGCTCTAGCACACCCCGGCACCTGGCCAGAGCAGCTGCAGGCATGTGCCTGCATTTCCTCCGACCACAAGAAATGTCTGTGCTGGTACAAACTGGTTCAACCTAGGCAGGTTAGACTAACCTTCCAAGAGTGAATCAAATCAGGCTCCGGCTTTTTGAATGTCTGTCCCTAGCCCAATTAGTGCCACTGCAAATGAGGTCTTTTTTTTACTTCTGCCTTGATAAATCCAGCACAATATATCTATCTAAGAGTTAGCAATGCAACAGGTGAAACCACTGTGAATGTCCCTAGTTTATAAAAGCCCTTACTAAGTTAATGTACACCTTGGATATTTTCCCCCAATAAATCTTTTGCTTCTGAAGAACTTAATTTGATTATGCAAGGTACAGAGAAGCAGAAATAAACATGATAATACTTTCTTCTGCTTGTTTCTGAGTCTGTCGCTCATTTCTGTAAATGAATCCAGTGCTGAGTATTATATCAAACAATGCTTCTGAACACCAACAGAAGAGTTTCTTCCTCCCCAAAGGCATATGATGAAGTCATTCTGTGGGCTGTATGTAGGCAGAACATTTAATTTATGAGCAGCACCAGAAGTCCTTACACTGAGGTCCATGGTTCATGGAGTGCGTTAAAACATACTATGTGAATAACCAAACTGATATAGGTGCACTGGCATTTCTAATGAGTCACATCTGTGATGTAGAAACACTTTAAATCCTGGCCTAGTGACTAGGGACAGACATTACACATAAACTGGTTTAAGTGATCAAAAACTGGTTTACACCTGTAACAACATAAGTTCAGTGCATATAAACCAGTTTCAAAATGGCCAAAATGGGTTTAAGATAAACCTTGTTGAATGTATTATCAGAGTTAACTGATTTGGGTCAAACCAATTTATTCAATGTCTGTCCCAGAACCCTTTCTGCTTTAACTTAAACTAGAGTCCCCCAGCATCCCAGATGCTTTGCAGCCCTGGGCTGGGCTGGGCTGGGCTGTCTGCTCCAGAGAACAGGGCTGACTCCATCCCTCTGCTTCCTAGCCAGAGCTCCTGAGGAGACTGCAGGCATAACAGCATATGCCTAACTTCCTCCTGCCCTGCCACCTCATTGCTCAAGCAGGGATCCCCCCTCCCTCCCTCCTATCTCCCGCAGCACAGATCCCAGCCCCTTGGCCCTAGCTGGCATGCGGTATGCTAGCTAATGCTGAGAGGTGTCTCTGTGTGTGTCTCCAATTTCACTGGGACAAGCAGACAGGACAGTGTCCACTTCCTCTGAAAGACACTCTCAGTATTTCTTTGCACCCAATTAAATCTAAGCCAAATTCACTCATGGCACAATTGCACCAAAGTTAATGGAGTTAGTACATGGATGAATCTGACCAAGTATACCTAGTAGCGCCTGATGTTAAGTGTTAGGTTGCAATTCTAGGCTTACATAACACCACCAGAAACTTCTGCAGAAGCACCTGATGTTAACAAGGAAGAACTAAATATCAGGAACAGCAGCCATAGCAAAAAGAAACCTGAAGTATCACTCTCAGAGCAAGAACAAAGTACATAAAAAGCAACCTTAGACAACAAAGGAAAAAGTGTGAAATAATTTTAAGGGAAATATAATCTGAGTTGCTAGAAAGATGACCTGACAAAGTGTCTTCCTATTTGGGTCCAGGCTTTGAATTGCACACTGTTTAGTTACACACTGTAACCAAGCAGCAGTCAGTTACAAACAGGGACATGAAATATAACAAAGTACAATTTTTGCACTAGGACTCAAGGCCACCGAGCATGTCTTGTGAGATGCAAACCAGTCTCAGCTCCAACTGAAGTTCATTCTAATTGAGTGTGCTCACCACTCCAACAGAGTGTCCTGTAAGTGTTCAGATCTAGTGGTAATGTTTTATAACATTGTGCTAGGAGGTTACAGCACTTAATTGCAGCAACTGCCAGACAGCCATCAGGCTTAGATAAATTTGCTTAGAAAAACACAACTACAATAGCAGCATCTGGTAATATTAACTGTGTAATCACACAAGCGTATTATTTTTAAGCAGATTTAGTGAGTACAAAAAATGCTGGACTGACAGAACTGGAGACCTTGTTTATACAAGAACAGATGCAACAGAGGCAGCCTCGAATGCAAGCTTCCTCACTGTGTCATTAATGGTTTCAGTTCAGGCTCAAATGAGACAACATAGGGATGAGGCAGCTTATTGCATGTAGCCCATTTAATCCTTGCCCTAACAAAAAGTGCCACTAGCACCACAGGCATGGGATTTGTTTGTGCCATGAATACCTGTTCACAGAGAACCACCAGAGTTGTTTCACACAAGCTGCCAAGCTTCCATGAAACAGAAATGACATTTCATTATTGTTCACATGGGACAAGTTTAAAAACAATGATGCAGTGACAGAGAGTTCCATAATAATTCTTAAGAACTCCCTAAGCTCTCCAGCCCACACTGGAACATTTGCATTTATTGGGGACCTACCTGGCTTCCTGAACCCATCTTTTCTAAGTGGATCTAATTTCCAAACTAACACATGGAACTGGTGTTAATGGCCTGTGACATTGTACACATGTTGAAGACCTAGACCAGCGGTTTTCAGACTTCCTAAAGTCACAGAACCCTTTCATATTTCTTCTTCTGCTATGGAACCCATACCCATAACTATGCAGTTGTGTGTCCCAGCCCACCAACAGCAACGCACCAACTCCTGCCCCACTCCACCATTACTCCTCTTTGTGAAAACCCTGATGACCTATTGTGGAACCCCAGGGTTCTGTGGAACAGTTTAAAAAACAGTGATCTAGACCATGACTGCAAAAACAGTTCCCCAGACTCCAGGTGAAAATAGTTAGAGCCCTGGGGTTTTTTTCTAAAATGCAGACCAGGTTCACAGCAGAAGAGTCAAATGTGTTCAGACTGAAGGTAAATGAAGCAACTCAACAATGTTTATAAAACTTAAATGAAAGGAAAGAGTTAGGATCCAGGTGTCCTGTATAGTTAAGGCAATCTGAAGTAGTGCTTTCCAGCTGATGGACACTGATTGTCTTGTTTTAAATTCTCATATGCAGAGTGTCACAGGGTGACGGCACAGGATAGCTCCAAAGGGCAAAAGGGGAACCCCAGGACCCGAAACAAGGCTGGGGAGAGGAGGGGAGAAGAAAGAAAAACAACGAGCTCCTTACCTGCAGCAGACGACGCGGGAAAACCGGAAGCGGCGGCAAGACCCACGCAGCTGATTAGCCACGTCTTTTTCAAACTGCAGCCAGCTGCGATCAATAATGATCAGAGCCGGCACAGGAGCATAAAGAGCGCCCCGAGAGAAGAAGGGAAGGAGAGCTGGAGACCAGCCAGGAGGGGAGACAAGCCTGAGACCTCACTCGGAGGCAAGGGAGAGGCCAGCGGCCAGCCACAAGGCTGGAACACATTCCCCCACAGCGGGAAGGAAAACGCCCAGAGAAAAGCAGCGGATGCCCGGGCTTGCAAGACAGAGCCAGGCACAAGGGTCCGGGGACAGAGCCTGGTGCTAAGAGACACCCAGAAGAGAGGGGATCGGAGAAAGACCTGGCAGTCCAGGTGGGAGCGGCACGGGCTAGGGGAGCACCCCAGAGTCCATCCTGGCAGGGGACCATAATACAAGCAGTGGGAGGGGCTCCAAAGTCCTGGATTCTGCCAGGTGGAACCACTCGGCAAGGGACCAAGGAAAAAGGGGAACCAGAGTATCGGGAAGCAGTTCTGAGTAGCCATTAGGGAAACACAGCATCCAGCCAGAGGTGTACTGTGGAGAGGATTAAGAAAGGAGAGGATTCTCTCCGGATAGGGAGTCCAGACTTTAATTTGGAAAGCCCAAGAGACTTATGGGTAGTGTTTTTTTCCTTTTGGAGTTTTGTGCTGAGTGGCCCACAGTTGGAGGTCCAGGGAGGAACCTCAGAAGGATTCCTGACTGACAGGGTCTAGAGTCAGGACAAGCCAACGGATTCACCCTAAATCTCTTGGCATCACAAGGCGAGGGTCGGGCCCGGGAATCATCAGCAATTCGGCATGGCTGGGTATTAGGGCGAGGTGTAGGGGAGGACGGAGCCTCACAGAAGACCATCACCCCAGGAGTCCCAACTCCGGATAAGTTTAGGTAGTCGGCCCCTCCACTGAAGTGTTTGAGCAAAGTCGTGGCAGGCAAGATGGGGCAGGGACTACTCCCAAGACCTATCCGGAATAGACAATTCCAGGGACGAGGTGACAGGAAAGCCCATACGCTAGAGGCCGAGCAGCATGAGACCTAATGTTCCAGGCACGCCAGTTGCAAAGAGAAATATTCTAAAAATAAAGTAATCTAAATTAATCAGATTAGTGAGACATAGGGAGTTCCCATGTAAACCTTTGATTTGTCCATCACATAATTACCTCTGATAGTAAAAACTAAGGGCCTGTGCAAGGCCTTAGAAGAAGTAATAAATAACAGGTCTCAAAGATAAAAATACTGATTTTTTGCAAGTATAGAAGTGTGTACCCTGAATTTTGGGACATTATTTAGTTATCTCCATCAGCAAAACATAAACTACAGGTCTTCTGTTCATCTGAACATCTTTAAAAAGTATTTGAAAGGAAAAATTGTGAGCCGCTGGCTTGGACTGGAGCTTAAGAACAAGGAAGTTATGTACTCTGAATAGCATCATACTACTTTGGAAGCAGTTAGAAGGCTACAAGGTTTGTAGAAGCTGATAAACATTTTACATTGAACTTTACACCGCTGACAGTCATTATCAGTTCTGAAATTATCTTCTCAGACTTTCACTCCATGACTTCAGAAAGAAAATAAAGCAAAATAGGAAATGTTACATGTAGGGAGAGGACCATTGAGCCAGATCTGGAGCCTACAGTCTGTATTCCTGCATATACAGGATATGTTTGCAAATCTTAGTCAACAATGAATGTTTTCCACAAAAATGAATTTTTTTTACCTTTAATTCAAACTCATGTTATTTTTCTTACCAAATTTCTTACCAAATCTACCATCTGATTGAAGCCCTCACTATCAGTGCTTGTATTGTATCAGAACTGCACATTCAATACTCATGAATAATATACTCTGCATAATAACAATTTCCCTCCTGTGTGTCATACCCAGAATGTTCCAATGAAACCATTTTAAAAGCAGCGTTGTTGTGCACGTACTGAGACATGTCACAGAAGCAGAGATACTCAACAGCCAAGCTGTACTAGCAATGCAAGTATTTGGACCACCTCACATTTGTAAGAGCTATATCTGACTCTACAGACAAAATCTTGCACCCACCCTCAGCTCCACTAAAGAAAATATGAATCAGACATCTGCTCATGAAAAGCTAATTGCAGGACTAGAACCTGCAGGTAAATCAACTGCAGCAGAGATTTTAGATCCACTAGATGAAGGATTGGTTGATGCTGCTCAGAGAAGATTCTGATCAAATAATGATAAGGATGTCTGTTTAGTTTGCCTCCACAGGAGACAACTGTGTACTTTGCTTTCATAAATTATTAAAATGAAAAAGAAAATTCTATCTGCTTTATTCTTATTAACCTTGGGGAAGATAAGGTCAAGTAACAGTCATTCTAACAACAAAGTCAGAATCCAAGGAATCATAAAAATAAGAATCATAGAAAAGTAGAGCTGGAAGGGACCTTGGGAGTTCATCAGGTCAACCCCTGGTCATTTTGTCCAAGCCCTGTAAAGATTATATAGATGGTATTTTTCCTGCCTCAAAGCCCAATACTGAAGTAAAAAACTGACTGAAAATAATGTTCAGAAGTCCACATTTTGATCTGATTTAAATAAAATAATAAAAATTATAACACTCTCTGGATAGGCACAAGGCAAGGCAAGATGGCACCTTAGGGTGCATCCCCATGACCAGGAACATGCCTTTCCCCAGGGACAAGTAGCAGCAGTACATCTTGTGCCACTGGTACTTGTCCCCAGGGAGCATCCATGCCACATGCACTCTGGCACATGGCACGTTGCCTTGGGTGGTGTAGAGGAGGCTGGGGTCAGCAACTGTGCTGGCCCCAGCAGCCTTATCTGGGATCCTGGGGGCCTCCGGAAGCTGTAGCCACTGTGCTCCTGCAGCAGGAAGCCTGGTTGGAAGACAGAGAGTGGATCCAGCTGCCTGAGCTCTGGTTTTGGACAGTATGCACTGCTGTCACATGTGCTACCCCACTTCTTTTAGGTACAGGATTTTTTGACCCCAAGATCTCCTGGAGTTAACCCCCTCGCCTCTCCCCCCCTTCCCGGCAAAGTAATAGTGTTGGGGACGCTTGCATGTGCAGTGTACGTGGGATGTGGCACTGCAAATGGGTCTGTGATGCCACATACTGCACATCCATGCTCGTCTGGATGCACCCCTTAGAAACTAACTCATTCAGAAAGGCACATGCTTTCATCATAGGCACCAGCTTACTTTACCAGGTGCTACTCTTATCTGATGAAGTAGGCTGTCACCTATGAAAGCTTATAGCTTTCTAAATGAGTTAGTTTCTTAAGCTAGGGACAGACATTCAAAAAAGCCTAAGCCTGAATTGATTCAATCTTTGCAGTTTAGTCTTACGTGGCTAGGCTGAACCGCTTTGTAACCACACAGACATCCCCTCTGGACTAAGAAAATGCAGGCACATGTGGCTCAGGCTAGAAGCTGGGGGGTGCTAGAGCAGCCCTACCTTCCCTTCCTTTCCCTTCCCTTTCCTTCCCTTCCCTTCCACTGGTCTGAACTGAGGGGGACATGGCAAAGCCCCAGCAGGATGCTCTGAAGTTCTCCCTGCTGCCCTCCTCCTGAGCAGCCCAGCCAGGAATGTTTATTAGGCCTGTGTGAAGCAGCTAGTATTTGCTTCGGATTCGGCCGATTCAGGGGACAGGGATTCAATCTGGTGATTTGAATCACTGTCCTGATTCAATTCAGCCAAATCTGATTCAGAGATTTGGCAGCAGGCGAATCTCCGAATCAGCCAGGCCAGGCCCATCGCCTGCCGCTCTCCCAGCCTGGCAATTGCTGCCCAGCCTGCCCCAGCTCCTAGCACTTGGGGAAAAAATAAAAACCCAGATCAGTGGGTGCTGCTGGGTGGGGGGTGATCCCTGTTGCCCCACGCTGCATGGGGGGCTCCGCACAAGCCCCTGACCTGCCTCCTTCTCCCCCAGCCCCCTCATGGATGCCCTGCATGGGCATGCTTAACCCTTTAAGAAAATAAAAACCTGAAGAAAACCCAGGACTCACTGCTCCTGCCGGTGGGGGAGATCTCTGCTGCCCTGCACCACATGGGGGCTCTGCATGAGCCACCAAAGCCCTGAGGCTGCACCAGGAGCAGTGGGTCCCAGGACTTCTCTCAGCTTTTTTTTTTTTTCTTAAAGGGCCAGAGCCCCAGCAGGCAGGGCAGCCGTGGGGGGTCTGAGGCAGCAGGGGGTGGGTTGAGGGGGCTCATACAGAGCCCCCCCTGCAGCATGGGACAGTGGGGGGCAGTGGGGATGACCCTCCACCTGGCAGCACCCAGTGAGCACCGGGGCTTTTCTTTAAAGTACCAGGAGCTGGGGTGGGCAGGGGCAGCCATGGGGCAGGGCTGGGGGAGCAGGCAGGGTTGTGGGGGCTGGCAGGGGTCCCCACATGGTCCCCTCCCCCCTCCCCCAGTCTCCTTTCCGCTGCCCATTGTACTTACCAGGTCGGAGTGGCTGCAGCTCCCTGCTGCAGTTACCAGGGACTGCCCAAATCATTAAAGCTCTCTGAATCTTTACCAAAGCTTTGGAGAGCTTTGAATCGATTCAGACCTTTAAATTGGTCCCCTGATTCAATTCAGATTCGGAGATTCGGCCACTGAATCCGGCCAAATCTCCTCCAAATTGAATCACCACCAGAGGCTTCACATAGCCCTAATGTTTATCACTCTTAACTCAGTGTTTATCAACCCAAAAAGAAAACAAAGCCTCTCTCCATTAACTAATGGAGCTCTTCTGAAACAGATCTTCCAAGGAAGGACATTAAGCTACTTGTTGATGTCCCCTTTCACAGCATGGACTGTAGCCAGCATGTAATCTGCTAGCTAATGCGGGGGTGTCTGAATAATGCATATGGGGGGAATAATCCTTGCTTAGCAGGGAGAAGTCAGGCAGACACTCTGTGCCTGCAAGTCTCTGTGCGAGCTGCAGCCAGGGAGCAGAGGAGAGGGGCCAGCCCTGCTGTGGATCAGAGAGCACCAACCAGCCCAGAAAAAATGCCGGGATGCTGGGGGAGTCTGGTTTAGATCCAGACCCCAGCAAGGGGTCTGGAACAGACATTACATAAAGTGGTTTGACTCAAATCATTAAGTCTAATACTATATTCAACCAGGTTTATCTCAAACCGGTTTCAGCCGTTTTCAAACAGGTTTATGTACACTGAACATCGATTCTGTTACAGGTTTAAATCAGTTTCTGATCACTTAAACTGATTTATGTGTACTGTCTGTCCCTAGCCTTGTGGTGTCACCCTGCTCTGCCTTCTGCCTGACTTCAGACTAACACAGTTAACTACCTTCTTTCGATAGGCAATGACAGAACTACCAAATATGCAAACAGATGCCCTTCCACAATTATTTTGCCACCTTGATGGAAAAACATGTGTTGCCAAATTATTAATAATAAATATGGAATTAGTCTTCAGTTTACTTTGACTTGTAACCTTTCAGTTTACTTTGACCTATAACCTTTCCTTCTGAACAGGCTCTTTATCTTTAAAAAGTTGTAATGCTTACACTGCTTTGGTTTTCTTGGCTTCCCATAAATGCTGCCCTTGGTTTTAACAGATTTGTAATGTTAAAACAAAAACATGTCACCAATGTCCATCTAAGCTTGAAGAGACAAAACCATAATTCCAGTGCAGGTTCTTAAATATACACAGATTGAAGCTAGGGTGACCTCACTATCTGACTACAGGGTTTAGTACATGGCTCATATTGAAATAAATTTCTTCTGCATTTGAGGGCTATTTGATCTTCGGTCAACAATTCTTGTCAGTGATAAGGTCTGCCAGCCATTTCTAAAAGCTTGATACCATATTTTTAACATTACATTCTTCTCTTTTTTAATTCTAATATTTACTGAAAAGATAATGGAAGGGGGAGAAAGAAAAGTTACCTTTCTGAATTTAACATGGGCAAATAAAGCAGGATTTTATCAGAAATAACGGAAGTGGTAATTAGCTCCCTGAGCTTTTACAAGTCATATTTTTGTTACATTTCTTACTCTTTTCATTTCTTAAACTAGTAACACTTTTTTTTAATTACATCCAAATACTTCACCAATACATTCTGAATACAGAGACAGAGCAAAATAATTTGATTAAATTCCAATCCAGATACCAACCAAGAATTTTCTTTTAAGGTTTCATAAAATTATAATAACTTCCACATAGATAAAGTTCCTTTCCTGCTGATTAAGGAATCTTGTGTACCCTGTCCCCTTTAGATAACAGGCCTTCAAATTCAGTTGCTCATGGGATAGTCTATGAAACATGCTATGAAATCACTCTTTTACTCCAGACTGGCTGTGTTAAAATGGCTCACCTTAAATGCAATGTCAGCAAAAGAACCGAATCACTTCATATTGCTCTATTATTTTACTTTTGACAGAAACATTTTATCTATAAATTAAGGAGTGGTGATTTCATGTAAAAAATAAAAAAGGCAAAGTCTATTAATTAAGTGCTGGCAAATCATGCTAGACTGATAGCTCTGGACCTGAGAATATCTATGCAGACAACAGGTTCAGCATAGGTAATAACAACACAAATCTCACACACACACATACACAAACCCTGACTCACCAGTGAACCTCACCCCTTATTTATTAGTACTGGTGTAGTGTCTAAAGCCCACCAGTCAAAAATCCAGGCACTGAGCCTGCACAATCTAGGATTACACAAAATGTAACATTTAGTTAATTGGACAAATAAAGGTGGGGCCAAGGCAACAATAAAGTCAGGTTAATCATTGATCTGAAGGGACCATATTTAGTGGAAAGAGGGTAGTTCAGGCTGTGAACAGTTCAGTCAGCCCTTCCACTAAGATAGCCATAAAGGTTACCAAATTAAGACCAACAGTGGTCTTAATACACATACCAATTTGTTGAGGACTGGATTGAGGCCCACTAACTCCTTTCAGGCTAGCTAATGGGAATACGTTAAAAAGGAACAGTTTTCAGTCAGTAGCAGCCTGATCTGGATTTGAATGGGTGACCTGGAAGTAGTGTTCACAGCATCTTTTCAACACCATCATCTACACATTTACTCTTTTTAAATTTTGGAAGGCTGAGTTGTTAAATGGCTCTGCTTCTTCTTAAAAGTGTGATAGATATCCCATGTTATACCTCCTACTTTCTTTGGGTTAATGCTAGTTGGAATGAAACTGAACTGTTGGGTCAGTGTGGGTGTATATTGCTGCTGAATACAAGTAGGTGGTTTCTACAGAAAAAGAGAAAGTAGAAGAAACAGGTAATAAGACAGGATCTAGGAGACATAAAAAAGAGAGTGGAGATTAAAAGAACAAGCCTTGAAAGGTGGTTAAAAGAGGGGTTAGTACCAAATGATAATGCTTTACTCTACTTTAAAGACTTTTAAAGGACTTCCCAAACTCTTAACTTCAGAGTGAGGAAGGGAAATACTCTTTCCATTTTACAGTCAGAAAAGCAGAGGCACATAGCTGAGATTTTCATCAATGACTAGCCATTTCAAAACCCTCAGCTTCTAGATGTTCATGCTGAAGCTTTGAAAAAAACGTCGATTTTCTAAAACCAGATACTTAGCACTTCCTGCTAATCCAGTCTCATGATGGTATCTGAGACTGGGCAACCAAAAAACTGAGGCAATAAAAAGTCGTTTGTTACGTCTAAACACACTGGCCTACAAGATGTGCTAAGGTCATGTAACAAGTAAATGGCAGGGCCAAGGATAAAATCCACAACTCCCAATTCTGACAGCATAGGGACCTGGAACACAAAGGTATAGAAGAGCTGAGCTTTGACAGCCAAGTCAGAAAAAGGTAATTAAAGAAGAGAGAAAAAGGAGAAATTCATCTTTATGAACAGGGACAGATCATGAAAGTTAAGAGACAAAGACTCCCTGAGCAATCCAAACAGAAACTGTGAATCAGACAATTTTGTGTATTTTGTAGGAAGAAAAACTGTGTTGAAGTGAAGTATTTAATAGGATTAAAAAGTGCTTGCCACCTCCTGAAAGCTTGAGCCCATAAAAAGCGGGACAGAAATCTGCTTTCACATACATATGTGCAACTTCCATTGAGATCTGTAGATGTGTGGATTTATATCAAACCCTGATATAAATGAATGCAATGACATTTCACCAGAGCTGACTTTTACCTGATGTAAGCAGTAGGCATGTACACAGGGCCAAAAGTGTGCCCTATATTGGAATTTTGGAATATTTTTGTTTCCCCAAAACACAAAAGTAGCACAGCTATGAATTTAGAAATGTGAAGTACCATAGCCATTTGTGCAGGAGTAATGCCTCTAATGGAGTAGAAGTGATGCAAGTACATGAGATGGTCATACGGTTGTCTCTCATAAGTTGAGGGGGCCAGATCCTCATCCTGTGTACATGAACAGTGTTCCACTGACAGTGAGTTACACCTACTAAGAACCTGACCTGATTTTTCCACTTTAATTTGCTTGATCTTCAGAGGGCCTTATGAACTCCAAACAATCATATCACTGAGAGCGAGAGACTGAATTTTTAAAGGTAATATCTTTATGTAGATATCTAAATGTAGATATCAAAATATCTACATTTTACATTATGCATTCACACAATTCAGCTTTCTTGTACCCATGCTGTCATTAGCAGTCAAAAAGCTGCCTCAGACTAAAAGTCACCTGGTTTCCTCAGATAAGACTCCTCAGAAACAGCTCACAATAACCAGTACAAACTAATTTTCAAATAATCTTTCCACAATAACAATGACTGATATAGAACCCTAAATTAACACCTACCTAACAGATACATATGCTATAGAACTGAACTGAAATCACACAGTAGACAATAAGAGATTTGATTATATCTACAGAGGTCAACCAATCTATGAAAACGATTACAACAGAGGATGGCGTAATGCAAAGATTTAGCCTTCAGGCTAAGCAGCCACAAATCCCATTTTTCAAAGTTGAAATGGCATCCATCAGAACAAAAATGCCAGAAAGAAACAACAAAAAGGGGGATGCACATGATTAAAATATTTAAATTTAGTCATCTAAGTGAAGGAAACACGTGATTTAAAACCACTTTCAAATACATCTTCTTTACAGTGAGTTGATTATTGCTTGTCTCCATTAAGTTGTGTTGTAGGGATTCCCCCTCCTTACAAAAAACAAATTATGCATCCCAAAATATAAGCCTTAATTATATAAAAAGGTGTATGTAAAATCACAAAAATGGAACGTCAGAGCTCAAACATCCACTTAGGAGTCAACGTTAGCAGAACTGGAATCATGGCCCCATTTTACACATACTTTAGAAATGCAAAATAGAACAGAAAGAAGACAGAGAAAATGTTGTACACAGCAGGTAAAAACAGAAGCCTGATAGTCACTCACTCGATGGAAAACTGTCTAGGAAAACACATTAGCAGCATAATAACTTATTTTTAATGTAGAGCTGTTGGGAAAACACAATTATATGCTTCATTTATACTGAGAGATATAATCCAAGTTATGGTAAAAGCATTTAGATCTCAATTCGTAAAGACAGGTTGAACTTGAAGGTAACTGGGAAAAAATTAATTCCAAACTGCTGCTGCTTAAATATCTGTATATAGATCTGGAGTGACCCATCCATTATATACAGATTAATAATGAGACAGAGGGAACAGGGATTCTTATCATTGCAAAAATACCCCTGAAAACAAAGCAACCCTATTTTATCTATAGTCAATTTTTTTTAAAAGGCAGAAAAAGTAGGACACTAAAAGAACAGGAATAAAGAGCATTTCATGGGTCACAGGTGTTTTCTGCATTAATAATATAATAATCCCTCAAGAAGAAATAATGTGTGCACTATACATTTAAAACCACTATATAGCTCTCCATTATAAATATGAACTAAAATACAGTTTGTCACCAGTAATGCTTTTTAGAGTGTCAATGAACTAAACAAATCCTGATCTCTGTTACACCCCTGTCAGTGAAAACTAATTTTATGGAGGACAGTGGAGTTATGCTACATTTAAAGCAGCATAATACAGCTCCAGCTCCAGCCCCAGCCCAGTGATTTCAAGGAAGATGTTCATAGTCAGTATGAAGCATCATAAATAAGTTAAAGAAACTTGAAAGATTTTGATCCATTATCTTCACTCCGCCAACTTCTTCACCACATATGCAAAGAACTTTTGTAGATTAGGCCTTTAAGGGAATTAATCAAAACTGACCTTTACAACCACACTGCTATATAAATCAGGCTAGTCTTCAAAATACCTCTATTATTCCAAAAGCTACTGGAATAAAGCTTCTTCTCTGCACATATAGCTAGGATAACACTTTCTATGAATGGATGATCATTCATTATGTGAATCTCTGATTTAATAAAGCCCAAGGCAAAATGGAGCTTCAAACACTTTGTACTATGCAGACAGAATGCATACACCATCAAAAAATACGGTTTAGGAAGCAGAGAAGGCCCATTGAGTGACTTAAAGATTTTCTAAGACTAAGTTCTTGCCCACCTTCAGGGCATTATTCAACATTTGTTATCAACAAGAGTTTCCTGCATCAATGAGAGTAAAAGAGGCCCTAAAATTATAATTTTACTGAGCATTTTGTTTCCCATTCAATTTTCTTTTTCAATCCCTTCCTCACTCCTTTTTTCTCTCTCTCTCGCTCTCTCTCTCCCTCCCCCTCTCCCAAAAGAAAGATTTATGTTTCTTCAAAGCAAAATTGGCTTAGAAAGTAAAATGGAAAAGAAAATATTTTATCTTCCAGGATGGCAAAGCAATAAAACACTGAAAAAGGCCAGTGTTTATCACTACAATTTACAATGTACACTAAAAGTCAAAACAAAATAGAATGTTCCATAAAAATGTATTCATAAGATTGACCCTGTTTTATCCTAGTAGGTCACATTCAATTTGTGACTAGCTCTTAAAAAAACAAGAAAACTTTCATACAAATTAATACCTCTCTCATGACTAGTGGATTTTAATTGTCTATAATTTATGCAAGTGCATTAGTAAAATAATTTTTATCCATTTGATAAACTGAGAATGCAAGATACAAGGAAGTTACCATGTATCTAAAGTGAAAACGTAATAGAGCTCTATTAGGAAGGCTTATAGCCTAGATTTTGATCATGCTTTTGATTTCCAAAAATGTTAGTAATGTTGAGGGGTTTACAGACTTACCTTGATATCTGTACATCATTCCCATTAAAAATGGGAGGATATAAACTAAGGACAGAATATGCACCTAATGTTTCAGAGAGAATTTCTCTCTACAAGTGACTGAAATGTAGTTTGAATCAGACACTACAATGATATCCTTAAGTGAGTACTTTGGATTGTATGCAGTAATTATGATCAGAATGCCTGAAAATGTATTAAGAACTTTTTAAATGCCCACAGAAAGATCTGTATGTAACTTTGTTTATGCAGGAAAAGCAAAAACATTAATTCATTATCCAATTTACCTCTATAGATAGGAGAGCAAGACATAGGCAGTCCACCAATACATGCAGCACATTACAAATTACACTACCAAATTCAGCCCCTAAAACAAAGAATAATCCTAATCCACCACTCTTACCACTGTTTTACTCCATTACTGGCAGTTTTGCTAGACCCTTACATTGTACACTACCTATTTTAAGTATCTGGATGAGTCATCGCACACTAATATTTCAGCCAACATAACGCACATCTTCACTAAGGGTTCACTGGGGCCCAAAGGGGGCCAAAGACAGTGTGCATTCCACTTCCTAAATCCCAGAAGGACTTACTTTACTGTGTTTACTCAAATATAAGAAGACCCCCCCCCATTAGATTCTATAATATGGAAAATGTATAGATTTGTTATAATTTTCCAGGGGATCAGGTGGCATTCTTGCCCTCTGCCCCCTGCAACTTCTTTCTTCTGTGGTCCCTTCTCCCCTCCCCTTATTTTCAGATCCTGTACTGTCTAAACATGTAGACGTGAGGAGCAAATTTAAAAACAGTAACTCTGAAATAAGCATACATGCAGGTTACTATGAGTACCCATAGACTTAGTTCATCCAGAATTGAGAGACTTTAACTTTTCTGAAACAGCTACAAGTTTTAGTGTAGGTATGCCATAAACACAAACACTTTTGTACCTACTTATCTAAAGCATTAAGTCTGCATGATGTTATTCCAAAGCCAAAAAGCTCATGATTTACCAAATAGTTCATTGAGCTGACCCCCGTATCAAGCTACAGTGACCCCATAGCTCAACAGTGCTCAACATGTGTGTTTACTCCAGATACCCCCCACAAAGGATCCATGTAGCCCCCATTCATGCCTGGAACCAGGCATTCTGTATATGTAGATGAGGCACACAGCACCCTGATCCAGCTCCACCTCAAAGCAGGGCCACACTAATCATATGTGACAGGCTGAGAGAGGGGGCAACAGAGGAATTCTGGGCATGAACGATGCGTGCCCCTGGAGGCTGACGGGGCACAGCGACCACCTGCAGGTGGCGGCACTGGTGAGGGAATGGTGGCAGCAAGTGGGGAGCTCCCGCAGGCAGCCGCAGAGGTGTCGGCAGTGAGGAGGGGGTGGCAAGCGCCAACCAGTGGTCAGTGACTACCCACAGACACCGCTGGCGGTCTTGGTGGGGGGCGAGGTGGTGGTGAGTGGCGATTGCCCACAGGTACTGCCAGCAGCATTGGCGGTGCTTCTCTCACGAAGTGCACCGCCCATCTCAGGGGGTGCACGTGCACCCGCATGCACCCCCTACACATTGTCAATGATTCTGGGTGAAATTTTTGGGACCCCATTTGGTGATGTTTGCCAGACATTTAAGGCTGGTAAAGAAACATGAATAATTGGAAAGAAAGGCACACATCAGCTGTGGGAGTGAAGATCAAGTTGAAATATATACAATGCAGTATATTCTATGACTTGAAAAAGAGTCAGAATGGAGGGGGACTGAACTCAATAGCCAATACCCTATATCTTATTCAGATGGGCTATACTAATCTAACTTTCTGGTAGGTTGTCATTAGTATGTTTGACTAATATCATCAGTGACAGGGAGCTGTCTTGAGACCAGTCGTGACATCAGCCCACCCACCTGTTTAGGGCAGTCCATCCTGTCTTGCTTGCCATGCCTTTGATGTTTCCAAAAAAATAGGTATTTATATGTATATAAATATATATAGGAAGCTGCCCATTTGGTTGCCCTGATGCCAAGGGTGAATACACAGCTCCAAACCTCCTCTTATACTGTGTCTCATGGCTCACAGATGGCATCCAAAATCACTTCCAACTCCCCCTGGCCCCTTAGCCTCCCCTTGATATGGCCTCAAGTGTCTTCAGATATGCTTTGGCCTCTCTGCCTCCTCACTAGGGCCACTACTCCATCCCCTGGGCTCCTGGGTCTTATGCCCCTTGGAACTCAGGTCCTACTCAATGGGTGTGGACCCTGCCTCAGGCCTCAGTGGACCTGGACCCTGTGCTTTTCTGTCAGTGTGTGCTCCTCTAGCTTTTCTCCTCCACAGGGTACCCACAAGGCAGCAGGGGCTGAGGCTTTATGGCACTCCACCCTCGCCTTTCAATGGGGAGACACAGGTGTGGCATTTCCTGGAGACTGCCCTGCCACAGGCAGGCCCACCACACCATCCAAACCTAGCAGGGTGCATTTTCAGGTCTTACCCAGGACCAGAAAGAACCACCTCTATCCCCATAGTTCCTACCCTAACCTTCAGATGTTCCAGGGGTTGTCTCCTTAGGCTGTGCAATATTGCTCGACTGGCTCCTTAGGGCTAGGGACAGACATTACACGTCAACCAGTTTAAGTGATGAGAAACTGTTTTAAACCTGTAACAGAACAGATGTCCTGAGCACATAAACTAGTTTGAAAATGGCTGAAACCGGTTTGAGATAAACCTGGCTGAATGTATTATCAGACTGAAGTGATTTGGATAAAACCGATTTATGCAATGTCCCCTTCGTGGTTTAACTTAAACCACAGTCCCCCAGCATCCCAGATGCTTTGCAGCCCTGGGATGGGCTGTTTGCTCCAGAGAAGCACTGGCCCCACCACTCTGCTACACAGCTGGAGCTCCAGCAGAGACGGCAAACATAGCAGTGCCTGCCTGGCTTACTCCTGTCCCACCCCCTCCACCACTCCCTGCTTAAGCAGGGATTCCCCACCATCCATCTCCCAAAACACAGACTGTAGCCAGCATGTGGTATGCTAGCTAATGCTCAGAGGTGTCTGTGTGAGGCAGACAGGACGAAGACAGACAGGACAGTGTCTGCTTACAGCTTTTTGGAGCTAATCAACAAATCATCCAGTAATGTCCTTCCATTCCTTCCTTGGAAAAAGTTGTTTAAGAATAGCTTGAACTAATGAGAAGGGCTTTTATTTTCTTCCTGGGGTGCTAAATGCTGTGTTATCAAGTTCCTGCTGGCTCCCAGCTGGTCAAGAGAAGCAGAAGAGGGGAGGGCGGAAATGGACCCCTCCCTAATCAGAGTGTCCTGCCAGGGCCTGGTCACACCCCCACTCAACTCAGCATTGTACAAGGGTAAGAGGGCTGCTCTAGCACCCTCCAGCTTCTAGCCTGAGCCACTGCAGGCACGCGCTCACATTTTCTCAGTCCAGAGGGAATGTCTGTGCACTTGCAAACCAGTTCATCCTAGTCAGGTTAGACTAACCTGCAAAGATTGAATCAATTCAGGGTCAGGCTTTTTGAATGTCTGTCCCTAGCCTTATAGTCTTGTTCAGTTGTTGGCTGCATTTAAATCAACTTTATAGTTGATTTCTTTTATTGAGCACGTGCTGCTTCTGGCATCAGTTTAATGATAGACAGCATTTTCCCAATGCTGATTGGGGGGAAAAAAACCTTGTCTTATACTTGAGTAAATCTGGTAGTACTGGCTGTCAGAACTTGGCTAACACGCACCAATAGATCAGGCTCTTCACAAAATGCCACGGCAACCAGCTTCTTTAAAAAAGCAGTCATAGGAGGAGCCACTATTACATAATAGCATAGTGCTTAGAGTACTCACCCAGGAAGTGGGAAACTCTAAAGTACCTCCTCTGCCTGTGAGTTTGAATCTTATCATCACCAGCTTCCTAAGAAAGGCACTCTAACAACCAGACTATATACTATTGAGAGGGAAGTTTGGACTGCTTCTGCTGAAGGTGGGCCACTGTGAAGAAAAGAATTCAAGATGCAAAGAAAAAAAGAGTACACAAGGGGTGTCGGACTGTAGCTTAGCAGTTATGATACTCATCTCAGGGCGCAGAGACCTTGATTCTAGTCCTTGTTCTCAGCACTGTTTCTATGTTTTAATTGAAACAGTTGCTGTCTGATATTCAAAAACAGGAGAGACTGTTCCCTCCCATTCTACCTCATGAACAACCCCACTATTTGTCCAGGGAATCAGGTTGGTCTTGTGCTCTGTCTCTCTGATCTACTGAGTCTTAACCTTTTTTCTACAGAGGGGAAAAACTCCAGCAGGAGTGAAGATGTGCACTCAGCAAGAATAGGCAATAACATGGGGGTTGCAGACGCTCCAGGGAGGTAGAAATGCAGGCTTGAATTTGAGCAATTAAAGGAGGGTACTAAATCTGGTTTACCCACGTCTTGGTGGTATCACAGCTATGCTATATCACAGGCACAGGCACCAACACTACCTTTCTCCTCCCATGTCCTAAAAGGAAACAGTGCACTCCACTTGATACTTCAAAGAAAGGGCATAGGAGAGGGCTCCTACACTCAGCAGAGGGCTCAGAACTGCGACGTTTAAAAGAAATGAGGCTCTTGGGAGTGGGATTTAAGAATCAGTTGATACATCTACAGGAAACATTCACTGCAGAGCTGACTAATTAGCTTTGCAGTAAACTCTCAGCATCTAGACGTGTGCCCCTATTAGGGCACAGTAAACTAATAAACACCACCATAGGTTAGGACTTGTAAACACAAGTACTATGCTATGGCAGTGTTTAGTGCACCACAATGCTCATGTAAATTCTGATGGGGTGGCTGGGGATGCAGGTGATTCAGTGCGGGGGCTGGCAGTCAGTTAGCCCCACAGTGAAGCACCTTTGTGCCCCAGCCAGCCCCTCTGCAGCACAGTGAGCTGGGTCAGAGCAGCCCCAGGCTGGCAGGCCGACAGCCCCCCCCCCCACCTCGGGCCCTCTACCAGCCAGGGTTGGTCTGACCCACCTCAGTGTGCTGGGGTCCTGAGTACACATGTAAACACAGCACCCAGAAACAATAAACTCTAGCACGAACTGCATCAGAGTTTATTGTGTCACACTAATAGCACGTGTAGGTGCACTCAGTGTTTCCTCTCTTGGATACCTTTAGGCAGCAGAGTGGGCTGATTTTTATTGGCTCCCTGCTCATCAGGCTGATTCTTGTGGATCATGTACTGAGATGCCTAATTCTCTCTATATACTGGGCACATCTACATGTGTATTAATGGGCCATTGCTACTGTGCATTAAATTTAGTACCTCTAATATGAGGTACTAATTAAATGTTGTGCACAGTAGCAAAGGAACATGGTCTTTTCATGATGCTTAATAAACAGTAGACTAATTCTACTGCACATTAGCGCATTAGCATGGCTTTTGCTTCGACGCACTAATACTCAATAGAATTAGCCCACTGCACATTAAGCATCTCATGTAGACACATCCAGTATATAGGGAGTCCACCTGCCTCCTTCAGGATCCTGGATTCCACTCTGGGAGACAGGCTAAAAAAGTTATGGGTTCTTGCCTTTTTGGCATCTCAGTTCTTTCTGGAATCTGGCCCTCAAAAACAACAGTAATGAGTAGAAGACAGGGTAGATTTGTACCTTATAGACTAACTAAATCAGAAATGTCTAAGTTTTCATAAAGGGCAGCTTCCTTCATAATATGCTAATATCTGATTAAATATAGTGCTGCTTACAAAGCTTAGGCATCTCTGATTTAGTCTATAAAGTGCAACTCTCCCCTGCCTTCTCCCTAACTTCAGACTAAAACAGCCAACTACCTCTGTCTATAGTAATGAGCATCAATAAGAGACCCTGGATAGGGAGATAGCTGTAGATCCACTAATCATTCACCTCCCACTGTTGGGGAAGGAAAGGTGCCATGGACAAATGCTGGTACAGTAAAATCTCTGTTATCTGGTACTTCATCAACTGGAATACCTTATTAACCGGAATTTTGGCGCTGCACCGAAAGTGGCAGGACACACATGGTGCGGCACCGCACCACATTACCTCCTGCTGCGCAGGGGAACAGGAGGGAAAGCTCGCATGCGGCGGCCGCTGTCACCACCACCCACCACCCCGTGCTGCCGTTGCTCTGCATGCAGCCGCCACCACCCCCTCCCCTGCCCCTGCTCCGCATCCGGCCAGAAACACTGTGCTTCAGGGTAACTGGCACTTTTAGCTTACCAGCACCCCCCATTCCCCACTCATGCCAGATTACAGGGATCTTACTGTATTTGCTCTTGAGTCAGCATTCGTCACTTTGCACAGCTAACAGAAAACCCTGTCTGTGACACCCTATTGGACAGCTTCACAAATTTTTGCAGGTAGTACTGAACATATGACCCCCGTTTTATTATACTTTTAAATGTTCTTGTTCTTCCTAAAATGGAAATGCTGATGCATGGCAGGTACCTCAGTAGCTAGAAGGAGAAATTGAAACTTACTGTGGTGCACAAATGAGATTGGAAGTCTCATGATAACAATATCATGTTCACTAAGTGCACAGAACAATTACATTAGCATTTCAGGATGCTTTAGGCTAAAGAGTGTTTCCTCAGCAAGCTCACTGGCTGTACTAAAAGTGCCTATTGGCTCAGTGATAGTACAGGCAGAGCTATTGTTATGTTCTCAGCTCATGCTATTTATACACAGTAACATTGTGCATGCCTTTCTATCTTGGTGTTTCTCTGCCTACTGAAAAAAGAGCCATCTTAAATGGAAAGGACTTTAAGTCAAAGAATTTAAAACTCATTTTTAAGCGTCTCCTTATCTGTATTATACATTTGGTAGTATTCCCTTGGGTGAAGTGCTGACAGCTTCTCTGACTTCAACTATGACAAAGGTCTCTGGCAGAAGAAGAAAGAATCCAAGCCTCCTCCCCACCTCAACTGTTCTGGGTCTCAGCTCAGTGCAAAAGGAACAACAGATGGAACGGTCCCCCAAAGCACCAGCGCTCTCCTCATTTAGATCCATCCTAACATGGTCAAGGGAACTTTTCTAAGGCAACCCTCCTCCTCCAGATTCTTCCACTGCATCCAACTTTGTCTGGGCTTTTTGGAGCTTGTTGTGATTGTCTTTATTTTGTATCTTATTCAGCATCTCACACACTGCCAGCATTAGACAAATGACAGGCATGGATGAGGGATAGAATCTGTAAGTGAAAAGAAAAAAAATCTCATGAAGAGGAAGGGTTTCACACGGACCCCTCAAATAAGAAGTTCCCACAGAAATAAAACCATATAAGTAATTTATTTTCATGGTGTTCATTCAAGACAAAGTGGACCTGCAGAGGAGAGTAGGGCAGAAGCCCAAACCCAATCTTGAATTTCCTGTTGAACAGAGTAGGAGATACTGAGAGTGTTGACTCTGTCCTTCTAAAATATATCCCACGGTTGTACTAGATGATGCACATTCCCCTCTGTGCACTTTGCCAATCTTTTATTAAAATTAATCGCACGGCATCTGCATCTAGTCTCTAAAACAAATTGAACCAATTTTATTCCTGGCCTGCCTCAAGTGGCTTCATACCAAGAGTAAATCTGACCCATGTTACTTAAGTAAATGGTGTTTGATACTACAAAGAAATTCTTAAACATCAGGGAAAAGGCTAGTATTTTCCCTTCTTACTCTCCCTTCCTTAAGATCTTCAGTAGCAGTGACAACAGCAGCACCTGGTGGCAGTGGTCAGTACCTTGTATGCTCTTCTGCAACATCCCATCCAGCCTTTTGAGCTTGAAGATTAAAAACTGGCTTATTTTATTCATTAGAAAAATGAAGCAAACATCTCCTCCAGATCTTTCTGCTTTCAGTGTATTGCACCAAACAAGCATTTCCCCCATAAACCGATTAACGGCAAGTAGCTGCCGACTAGTCACAACAGGACTAATATCAGGGGCTCAAGCCATGGACAACTCCACAAAAATGGGCCTGAAAGTATTCTCACATCAAAGGTTTTGGAAGTACAAGTTAACTTTTATGTTGTGACTTGACTTTCCATTGCAAGGCACTCCCTGCTCTTAAGATGTCATAGAGAAAACATGACAGCCAAGTTACAGAAAAAATGGCATGTACCCCAGTTAGACCTCAGGATGTGTCACTCTACCTGAGCAACATCTTTTACATTAAAAGCTAGAAAAAGCAGCAAGATTTAAGATAATTAAAATAAGTGGAGTTTTAGACCTGCTGCAATTTTCCACTGTGTCTGTTTACAGACTCTTTTACCTCAAGATCTCATGTACCTTAGCAATTGACGCTAGTAAGGATTTTATATACATACATATACATATACATATATAGATATATATATACACACACACACATACACATACATACATCTCAATCAATTGATCGATAGGTATAAAAAAATTATATCTTCTCTTCCAAGGGCCTGGTCATTTTTTTAGTACTTTATAAAGTGACCCAGATGTTAATAAAGCAAAGTGCAACTAATAAAAGTGGAGCTTGGAAAACAATAATTTCCCATTATATCAGTTTCAGATTTGGAATAATTAGCCATATTAAAAAAAATCAATCATTAAGTTTGTTGCATACAAGTCAAGGTATGTAAATGAACCAAATGTAGATCATATTTAAATATACCAAATTAATTCATTGAGTCTCTGAAACCATGCTTCTTTCTCTTTTTCTATTTTCTAAACACAAAGTTATATTCAGCATGTTACAACAGCAAAATGTATGGCCATCCTAACTATAGTTTGGCAATATTAGAACTTTCAATACCTACATTAAAAATAAAATTACTTTTAAAAATAAAATTGCCAGAATTTTGGACCATGAAACCTAGACACAGTTGCATTCAAACTTAGCCAAATGAATCATACTCCAAATAGTTTTACTCCAAACCGTTTTGTTACTAAAAGGTTCCTCAAATGCAAGGCAGGTAGCACCAGTAAAGAACTATTTACTACTAAACATATTATGGCTTTACCCTCTCATTGTTCTTGGATGAAATATCATTTTCTAAAACACCTCTGGCACTCTCAGATATTCCCCAGTGAATTCCTCTCTCATTACAAAAAGGGTGTTTTTCCATTCAGCAGCAGCAAGCAGAGAAATCTAGGTTAGAAAGACCTACATGCTGCACTGTAGATCTTATGAAATATACATAATCCAGGGCTGCCTGCTGTATTTAACAGAAGTAACTGTATTGTGGGGATGAGTACATGAAATAGATCCCTCCAAAAGAAGGACAACAACCCGAAGTGAGAGTTGAGAAAAATGAAAACACGTGTACAAATAGCCATAGCCCAGCAGGTAAACACAAGGCCAGAGCCAGGTTTGTGTGGCCTTGACAAAAGAAAAGAAAATGTAAATCCTTTTGGGAGAAACATTAGGGAAGAGAAATATTAAATAAATCACACAAACAAGAATAACGTACTCACCCTAAAGCATTTGTGTCCTAGCCCATACATTTTTCAACTTGACCCACTGCCAAGCCCACAAAGTCTCCTGGCCCCATGGAACTGCCCCGACCCTCCGTGCGGTGCCGGCTACCTGGCAGGGGCCACCGGTGTGCCCGCAGCCTGCGCGGTCTCCTGAACCCGGTTTGAAATTCCCTCCCGCAGGACGCAGCCTCCGCGGGTTTAACACTTCTTGTCCCACAAACAGGGAAGTTTCCGGCGTTTCGAGCGGCAACGAGCTGCAGCGAGAGCCGCACGGTTTCGGAGCTGCTGGAATCGGCACGGGACCGGAGCGCGCGCCGTGGGGCTCCGGCCAAGGCCCTGCGCGCAGGGACCGAGCCCTGCCCGGGCTCCGCAC
>NW_017729017.1:179533-184493 GCF_001723915.1 Gavialis gangeticus
AGAGGAGGGGGAGGGCGCGGGGCCGTGATGCCCCTGCCCCGCTCAGCAGCTCAGTCCCAGCTGCACAGTGCGGTTGGGAGCCGGCCGCCCCGCCCCGGCGCCCCCAGCTGCAGACCGGCTGGGACCCCAGCTCCCCCGAGTCGCACCGACGCGCTGAGACGACCTCCGGCCCCCCCTGGAGGAGAGGGAGCGGGACAGCCTCGTCTGCAGTTCCCCGCTACACAAGGGGCCCGCTCGGAGCGAAGAGCGGGGCTCGGGATTCCCCCGCCCAGAGGGGAGGGGGTCGGGTCTCCCGTGTGTCCGGTGAGCCCGGAGCAAGGGGCTGGCACTCCCGCGCCCCGCAACGCCCTCCTCAGCGGCGTCACAAGGGCAGGGTCTCCCCCCCTCCACCCCGTTCCAGCTGGAGTGAAAAAGTTGAATATCTCTGGCCCCCAAAGGACGTGGGAATCCTCCTCCACCTCCTGCCCCCAGAAAGGGCCATGAGAGTGCCTGGGTGCAGGGTCCCTGCTTGCCCTCTCCGCAGGTAGAGGATCCACTTCCCACTCTTTTTTGCCCTCACTCCTCCCCAACTCCTGAACAGGTGCTGGAGTCTCTTCTTCCAGCCCCATGGACTGCTCTGAGCCTCTGCCCTATCCACTTCCCTCAACAGGGCAGTTTTCTTCTTGCCCCACCAACAACCTCCATGAGGAGCTTGATGTCCAGAGGCCCAATGTTGCCCCGCTTCCCCCTCACCTCAGTCTGGGTGTTACCCTGTCTTCTGAAAGTCAGGCTTCAACTCTAGACCATTGGTTCCCAACCTCAGGGCGCAACTCAGATCAGGGTCACAGGGGGTCCTCAGTAGGGTTGTGAAGAGCCCACACGCACACGTACACTCATACATGTAGGCTGGGAGCAGCCGGTGGGGCCACTGCACACAAAAGGGGTAATGGTGGCTCCCCCGCCCCTGCCCCCAGGCCACCACCACTGCTGTACTCCATTCCCAGCAGCCCCCACAGTGCCAGGTCAAGACGTACTGTTGGTGGCCAATTTTGGGTTGGAGCAAAAAAAGGTTGGGAACCACTGGTCTAAACTCACCCTTCAAAATGTAGAAATCACTTATAAGAGTGGGGGAGGGAATGAGGACCTCTCATTTGTCTGACTCACCAGAGAACAGGCATGGTTATGCGATCTCCCAGCTTACTCCAAGCCATTAAACTGGTTCCTAGATATTTCTGTCTGACAGAGGCAGTCTTTCAGAAAGGCAAGGTTATCCTGCAGGTCTCCTGCAACCGCCACAGGTGCTTGTACCTGTTTTCTGGCAATCTTCTCCCTCTTTAGAAAGAGCCATCTCTTATGCCACTCTGCCTTTAGTATACCATAGGGATGGGTCCTTCAAGAATGGACTGTTCACAGAGAAGATTGTACAGTGCCTTCAAGTTCAGGGTTTGAATTATGGGGGAGCTCAGGGGGGCTGACCCCCCCTCCCCAATAAGTTATGAGCGCCCCACTGTAAACTTTGAAAATCATAACCTGAGGGGTCTCCAGTTTCATTAGGGCATCATGATGGGCAGTCCAATTTTTTGCAGACCCCTGCCAAGAGTCAAAATGTAATTCAAACCCTGTTCAAGTTTCAGGCCCTACAGGGGTGGGCCCTATGAGGCAGCTAGACCAAAAAGAGAGAAAGAGAGAGAGGACCATTTATAGAGGACATGTACTGTACATAAACAAGTTATTCCCTCGGAAGGAAGGTCATGCATATGGACTGTGATGTAGAGTGGGGCTCGCTTTATAAAACTATGCCTTGAGATGAATTGCCACATGGGCACACTTGGTCTCTGACACAGCAAGTGCCATCTTCCCATTTTGCTATTTTTTCTCCTTTTACCATTTCTATTTATTTTCTCATTGCCATAAATTTTCCTGTTCTTTTTTCTCTTCTCTTCTTTGTTTCATTCCTCCCCAAATGTTCTGATTTCCCTCCCCTGCAAAAAGCTACTGACAGGAGAATATCTACTAGAGTCATCTAAAGCTGAACTGAGCACTACCATGGTGCAGAGAAGAGTAGCTTTTGCATATACACCATTGCCTGGGTCTGCACATTAGTATGTGGGAGCTGCTCCTGTGGCTAGCATTACTGCAGGTGCCACAGAAAATGAGCCGAGCTCCTGGATCGGATAATTCAAGGAGGAGCTTGGCTTTTATTAAAAAAAAAAAAAAATCAGTAAGTTTCTAGTAGCCCTAATCATTGCAGAGGAACATTTGAAAATGTGTTCTAAGTGCAAACCATAGACTTAAAATCCACAAGGCAGACAAAAAGAACTTCAAACGTACTATTTTTTTGTCAGTCTTGTAATTTTGGTGGCCTGCTTTGTTTTTTTTAAATGCTCATGGATGGCAATACTCTGCTCAGCCCCACCTCTGTCTTGTTTAAAAACTTACTTTGTGTTTGTAAAGTGCTTTGAGATCTTTCAGTAAAAGGCACTATAGAAGTGCATAATACTTTACAGAGTACTTCATTACTCTACCCTTGCTAATCTGCACACTTTGTAATTCTCATGTATGAAAAAATTGCTGTCTCTACTTTTCAACAGATGCTGTAGTGAGGTGTCATATTACTAAGGCTATGTTATTTTTGTAAAATCTACCCAAGTACCCTGACTAGTATATTGTGAAGTATAAATAATTAAAACTAAACTAAAGCTGTCAAAATAACAAAACCAAATATATTTTTGATGCATTATTATGGTTTGTTTAGCAACAGAATTCAGTAATTAGTAAGCAGCCTCTGCATCATTAGTATGAATTAACAAGGCTTTATGGTATTATCATCTTTATTATTATTATTATATTTCATATATTGTAGAGGCACTTCTAGCAACTCCCTAGTTAAGGTTGCATCCACATTTTCACCTAAAGTGGGATTTCATTTCTTTATTTCCCATGAAAATCAACACCTTTTTATCACCCTACTTAGAGTATGTCTTCTGCAGATGCAAACTGCTTTTTTAAATGATCATGTTATTAAATTGGCCCCATTGTAAACATTTTAAAATCACTTCCTTTCAAATGGTAGGAATGATTTCCTAATGTCTTCTTAGATCCCCCTAAGGCATACGACCCACAACACTCAGACATATCAAACTTTGCACATTCATCCCCCTTCATTAGATCTCTTACACATGCAGATCTAAAACCAGTCGTCGCAAAAGGAAAGCACTGTTCTTATTAGTATCTGCAGTAAAACTTCCTGGCTGTGTGTGTCCTAAGGTATGCAGGATGGAATTCTTGTCCTGACACACATTGTGTAATCCTACACACATTGTGTAATCTTGCCCACTGCCCAATATTCAGTGATCTCTTCTGATGGGTCTCTAGTTTCCAATACACAATTCTTCATTGTTTTGTTCAGTTATTTCTTGTGCTCAATCTAACACATGCAGTCAATATTATTAATAATGAAGAGAAAGTTAAGCATATGTTTAATAAAATTAATATAGACAAAAAAGAGATCCTGAGAATGAAAGGGAAGCTTGGTGACAGTGATCACAAGTTGATCATTTTCTCTATCCATCACAAAACTGGCAAATTAGTCAGCAATGCAGAAATCCTCACCTTTAGGAAAGATGACTTTCACAAGCTCAGGAGGTTGGTTGTTGAGGCCCTGAGAGACCATGATCTGACAGGGAGGGGAGCCCATGATAAATAGTTGCTCCTTAAGGACATGATTCTAAAAGCATAAGGGAAGTCCGTTCTGACCCATAGGAAAGGTAGCAAAAGGGCTGGGAGACCCCTTTGGCTCAGTAAGGAACTCATGGACCTCCTGCATCTGAAAAGAGAAACTTATAAGGGATGGAAGTCAGGAACTATCACTAAGGAAGATTATGCAGCACTGGCCTGAACCTGTAGGGAGCAGACCAGAAAAGCCAGGGCTGAAACCAAACTCAGACTGGCTACAGGAATCAAGGACAATAAAAAGTCCTTCTTCAAATACATGGGAAGTCAGAAAAAAAACAAGGGCAATATTGGACCCTTGCTGAACCAAATGGAGCAGCTGACAACTGACACCCAGAAAAAAAACTAATCTCCTCAGTGATTATTTTGTGTTGGTTTTCCACCAGCCCAAAGGGATCACCCTGCCTGACAGGACACAGGACTACCAGGGTAAGGGTGATTATATGCCTATAATTGGTGAAGATCTTATGAGGGAACAGCTTGAGAGACTGGATAGCCACAAGTCAGCTGGCCTGGATGAATTCACCCAGGAGTACTAAAAGAGTTGGCTGACATCATAGCACAATCAATGGCAAGGATAGCTGAGAATTTGTGGTGCTCAGGAGAGGTCCCTGAAGACTGGAAGAAGGCCAATGTGGTGCCTATCTTCAAGAAAGGAAGGAAGGAAGGAAAATCCACGGAACTACAGACCAATCAGTTTGACCTCAATCCCTAGATCTTGGAAAAAATCATCAAAGAAACCATCAACAACAGGCTGATGGAAGGCAATGTTCTGAGAGAGAGCCAACATGGCTTCATTGTAGGTTGGTTTTGACTGACCAACCTCATTTCCTTCTATGACCAGGTAACGCATCACCTGGACAAAGTAGAAGAGGTTGATGTCATATATTTAGGTTTCAAAAAAGCCTTTGACTTGGTCTCCCATGATGTCCTCATAGTAAAATAGGAGAACTGCAACCTCGATAACCTACAGTCCAACGTCTGGGGAACTGGCTCTGTGGTTTGACCCAGAGAATGATAGTCGATGGAACCAAGTCAACATGGCACATGGTGACCAGTGGCATCCCCCAGGGCTCCATACTAGAACCAGTGCTACTTAATATATTCATAAATTATCTGGATTCAGGAAGTGGACTGGCTAAGTTTGTGGATGACACCAAATTATGGGGAAGCGTGGTCACTCTAAAGGATAGGATCGCGATTCAGGCCGACCTGGAAAGGCTCGCAAGGTGGGCAGATCAAAACCTGA
>NW_017729017.1:189493-191346 GCF_001723915.1 Gavialis gangeticus
TCCATACTAGAACCAGTGCTACTTAATATATTCATAAATTATCTGGATTCAGGAAGTGGACTGGCTAAGTTTGTGGATGACACCAAATTATGGGGAAGCGTGGTCACTCTAAAGGATAGGATCGCGATTCAGGCCGACCTGGAAAGGCTCGCAAGGTGGGCAGATCAAAACCTGATGACATTCAACATGGAGAAATGCAAGCTTATATCAGGGCTGTTCAACTTCTCAGTGGCCAGGGGCCAGATGCCACTCAGGCTATGATAGCAGGGGTCACACCACAGGATACTATGGGCCCTGGGGGCTGCATGCCCTGCTACTGAACTGAGTGCCTGGGCACCTTCCCTGCTGCTCCACACATCACCCTGCTGTTGTAACCCCCCCCCAGCCCCCCCCCCCCGTGCTCCTTCCCATGTTCTTCTGCTGCACTGGGCACCTAGACACCCCTACTGCACCTTATATCTCCCCCACTGCTGCTTCTAACACCTCCCTACTACACCATGTACCCCCTCCCTATGCTCCCAGTTCTTCCACACTACACCATGTACCATCCCACTGCTACTTCCAGCAGTCCCTGCTGTACCATGCACCACCCTGCCACTTTTCCCACCCCTCCCACACCCCATTGCTCTGTGCAACCAGGAGGCTCTGCTTCTGCACTGCACACTGAGGCACCCCAACTCATCCTTAGCTTCCTGACTATAAACTTCCCTCCCGAAGCATGCCACTGAGGTTCCCCTACCACTGAAGGCTGTACTGTGTTGCACAGCCTTAGTCTCTAGGGCAGGGCCAGGGGTGAGGGCAGGGGCAGAAAGTAGAAGCCAGAGAGAGGGGGAGCCTGGAAACCCCAGTTGCTGCTGAAGATAGAGCAAATGCCAGAGTGACAGCCAGGTGAGAGCCTGGGGCCACAATTTAATCGCTTGAGGACCACATGGCTTACAGATTGCTAGTTGGACAGCCCTGTTTTATATAATAGCCTAGTGGACTAAGACACCTGGACTCCAGATTTGCCTCAGCATGAGGGAAATCAAACCTATATTTCCTTCTCAGGAGACTGCCTTCAAAGTAGCAGATATAGAACAGCTTTCATTGTGTGCCGTGAGCCATGGGACAAGTAGGAGAAAAAGCAAGAAGGAGCCTGTTAGTTGCCTAGTGGTCAGATCACTCAGCTGGGAAGGGATGTCCTTGGATTGGTCCCTACTTTCAGAGTTAATTATGCGTTTTTTACAGTGACTATCTAATGCAAAATGTGTTAATCCTGGGAGGCAGAGGCAACTACCCAGGTTCTAGGTCCTAAATAGAAGCTCTGAGACTGCACACAGTGAGTTTGTGCCTTCAACAGCAAGCAAAGCCCCTGGTCCGTGGTAGAGTGGCTCCAGTGAAACTAGTGAGTGCCCCTAGGTTTCCCTTCATGGGATCCACATTATAGAGAGAATTAACACAGCCCAGAAGCTGTACTAACATTTGTGGAGAGTCTCTAAAGGCTGTTGGGAACCTTACATGCATCTTCTTCTTTGCCTCTGGATATTCTGCTTCTCCCTCCAGTCTTTCCCTCCTTAGGTGCAGATACCCAGACCTACAGGGTGCATCCACATGAGCACACATGTGCCTCTTCCCCCTCTTCAATTTTGCAAAATTTGACCCCTGGATATCCAGAAGCCTAAAATAATCAAAGCTGAAAAAAGCCATGCCCTCAGGTAACCGGAGGCTGGGTCCTCCATAGAGATGCTCTGGCTGCCAGAGCATCTCTATGTTTGGCCCCTCGCACTGGTGCTGAAACATGCGGTGGGCCAGGCTGCATGTTTCAGCACCAGGGCTTCGGTGCCGGTGAGTAAGGGGTTGGGGAGCTGGGGGGG
>NW_017729017.1:191357-197195 GCF_001723915.1 Gavialis gangeticus
CAGTAGCTGCAGTTGAGCCTGTGTTGCCTGCGGGAGCTGGGAACTCATCAGGCTCTGCTGGAGCAGCAAGAGGTGTGTACCTGTTCGTACGTTTCGGCGGGGCAGGGGCCTTGGCACGGCAGGCCTTAGGGCCCTTGACCACCTTGGTCCTTGCCTCTGACTGGACAAACTGGACAGAGTGGGAGGTCCCGGAGTCCTCCTTTGTCCTTGAGGGAGACAGTGGTTTACCCTCCGGCTCCCAGGGGAGAAGGGCCTGGCAGTAGGAGTCAATCTCCTGCTCACAGTCCCTGATTGCATGCAGACTCTGGACTGTGACATGGAGCTCCTCCAGCTGGCCCGCCAGAGACCCCAAAAGAGAGCCGACCCCACAAGGGAAGATGGTCCCAGAGCCTGAAAAAGGGACAGGCAGCCTGCACAGCTGAGAGCCTGAGACTCCATCTGCGTGGAGCCCAGAACCTTGGGCTCTGTCTGGGTGGTGGTCTCTCAGGTGCCTGAGGTGCCCGGGGGGGGGGCCGCAGAGCCTGAGGGGACCCTCGGGGTGCAGCGTGTGCCCATCTGTGTCATGTCTCTGGTAGGCTGTTTACGGCTGGGATTGTCTACCCTGGGGGTTCACAGGCAGGGTCTCTGGCCCTCCCGTGCCCCCTCCTGCACGAACTCTGCGCTAACTCACGAGCCAGCAGACAAGCGCACCTGTTTGTGCAGCCTGTTCATGTGGCTCCGGTCACGTGGCTCCCTGGGGGGCTGGGCAAAGTAGGGGCCTGTGCAAGGCTTGACCAGGCCTTGCTCCATGCAGCCGCCTCGTCCCACTCAGAGAGGGGTCAACCCCTTTCCATCATGGGCCCTGCTTGCCTCCGGCTGTGCTGGGGGTTGGCATGGGGCTCCGTGGCTGCCACGGGGTGTCTAGGGGGCTTCAGGGAAGCGGGGGCACGGCGGGCTTTCACCCACATGTCTCTTGCCACTCCGGAGCCTAACTGGGGCTTTTTTTGCTGTTGGTGGGCCCTTTTAAACTACACGCATGCGCAGTGGGCCCGCCATCGGGGAAAGCTTCTCTTGGGCAAGGGGGGGGCCTGCCTGGGATTTGGGGGGCCCTGCCATACTGGAGGGGGACTGGTGAGTACCCCCTCCTACCTTTCTCTCTCCCCTGGGGGCTGGGCCAAGTAGGGACCTGGGTAGGGCTTGACGGAGCCTGGCTCCACACAGCCACCTCCTCCCACTCAGAGAGGGGTTAACCCCTTCCCACCATGGGCCCCGCTTGCCTCCGGCTGTGCTGGGGGCTGGCGGGGAGCTCCGTGGCTGCTGGGGGGTCTCTAGGGGGCTTCAGGGGAGCGGGGGTACGGCAGATTTTCACCCATGCATCTCTCGCCACTCCAGAGCCTAATTGGGGCTTTTTTTGCTGTTGGCAGGCCCTTTTTGAAGGATCCCTAGGGGATTTCTCTTTTTTTTTTTCCTCAACCAGTGTATAGCCTTCCCCACACTCCTCTTTAACCAGGCCCTTACTTTTTGCCCCGCGAACCACTTGCTGGTTTGCCACCCATTCTTACCCCTGTGTTTACCATGACTCCCCCTCTTATGATAAAGACCATGCCTGCTGTCCAAGTTACACAGACTACCTCCTCTCTGAGTAAAATTTACCCTTTTGCTCTGGTAGTAATCATGATCTTTCAAGGCACTCTGCACACTCTTTCTGAGATGTATATGCCTACCAGTACCACTCCAAATCCCCCTCTTTTTTTCACAATAATCATGATCTTTCAAAGTGCTCTGCACACTCTTTCTGAGATGTATACACCTACCAGTACCACCTCAAATCCCCCTCTTTTTTTGACAATAATCATGATCTTCCAAGACCAGTTGTTTATACCCTCCCCGAAAACCCACCCTCTTTTTTTCACAATAATCATGATCTTTCAAGACAAGGTGATTACACCCACCCTGAAAATCCATCCTTTCAAATGCTTGAGGACAAATTTAAACCATGGCATAAAGATACCATCTTCCAAATTCTCAACATCTGCTTGGGGGCCTGGGCGCTAGGTCATAACTGTACCACATGATCTAGGGTGGTTCTTGCAGCCTGAGGGGTTGGGCTTTGGGGGTCTGCATGGGCTGTCCTTCTGATGTCATGGATCATGTGGTGCTGATGTCACACACCATGTGACTGGAGGTGGGGGGCAGAGTTGCTGATGTCACATACCACGTGACTGGGGTCAGGGGGCAGAGTTGATGTCACGCACCATGTGACTGGGGTCAGGAGGCAGGGCTGGTGATGTCACACACCACACAAGGGGAAAGGGGCGGGGCTAAGAGTGTGGGGCTTCCGGTCCCGCCCACCTGTCACATTTGCATTGAAGGGAGGTGAGCCTATATACTACTCAAGGGCTTGTATGCTGGAGGGACCTGCACTTTCAATCTCTTCACTCAGTAATTTAGCTATGTATTCACCTGTATGACGAGAAGATTTGGTAGCAATTGCTTTCAGGAATACTGGTTCAGGGGTTGCTAACATAATGTTCAATAAAGGATTGCTTTGTATATCAGTCTATCCATCTGATATCAGAGTCAGTGATTCTACTTGACCTGTCCTTTGAATAACCATTGTTTGAACTCTGTCATACTCTCTATCTAAGAGAGAATGTGATAAGTGATAACGTGATGATAACTTCTCTGATGAGCAAATAATTTGTAATGTTCTGTCCAGTGTTGCTTTTTAATTATGGAAAGAGGTGTACCACTCGCAAATACAGCTCAAGCTAATGTCTCATCTGCTTTTTCTTGATCTTCTTTTGACATTTTGTCCACAAAGCTTGATAAAAAGCTTGACTGTCTTGAACAGCTACTCATGGTGGATCACATATCTGGTGACACTGATCTTGAATGTGAGAATCCTGCTTCTTCTTCCCCTAGACCTGGCAGCTCAACATTTTCATTTTTCCTTTTTTGCAAATCTGCTATTTCATTTGAGCTACCAAGTTCCTGCAACAAAAGGGGGGAAAATATTTTTATTTTAGCCTATTCTAGTCTGGCCTCATCCATGAGAAGGAGAAGTGGCAAGGAGATTGCTTCCCGCCTCCCTGGCAGAAACAACACTCTGCTGCTCAACTTACTGCTCAGTTGCCCTGGGACTGCAGAACCAAAAAAAAAGTTTAGTCTGTCCTCTGCTGTCAGCCAGAGGAATAAGCTTGCTCTGCTAGGTTGAAATAGTTAGCTATTTATCTATTATGTAATTAAAAATATATATATTGTTAAGCCTAAGCCACTCTGGGTGCTTAGTGCAAGCAGAAAAGCAGGATTAAAATATTTTAAGTAAATAAATAATAGTCCAGAGTTGCATTAACAACCTTTAAAATAATAATGTTTTACAACAGTATAGATGCTAGTCTATACTGTGTGTAGTTTAACATATTAATTTGTTTACTTATATAGAATTCCTGAAGTAGACTTTTCTCAGATGATGTTGTTTTACTACTTTGTTGTATTAGCTTTCTGTATACGGCTTGTATTCTTTGAGGACAGTTTCTACACGTTTTTAAATGTTTCTTCATTCTTCTTGCATTGTTAGCCTACTCCTGCCCAAAATATTTATATCTACCAACATTTTCTTTCTTTCAGTGGCTTGAACTTCACAATAATGATGCCACATGCTAGGTTTTTTTCTGATTAGGCATTATTCTGACTACTTCAAACCAAAAGCACTAAAAACTAACAAACCTTATGCAAGCACTTTCAGCTTCCCCAACTCAAGAAGAGAAATGAGATACTGCTCTGTGTGTTTGCTGAACTGAAAGTGAAACAAAAAATAATCACAGTTTTAGTTTTGGTTTTGTTTTCACTTGCAGTCCGAGATGAAATAAGAATTTTAACTTTGTTTTTGATTTGACCTGTACAGGCAATTAAGTGAATTCATAATTTGATTTTTGGTTTGGATTATTATGGGACTGTATTTACCTTCCTGTTTACAAATCAATAAAACATATATGTGCTCTATTTCACACTTCTTAGGGATACTTACCTGAAAAACATTAATTACAACTTTGAAACTGCCAAGCTTGCCTAATATTGTATTGGCATTCATTCATTATTACTAATGAATTTTATGAAACAATTAATTTTTAGAAATGAAAAATGTTCCACAGAAAAATAAAGCACATCTCTGATGATAGCACAACTCTAGTACTTCAGAAGAGTTGCATTGTTTACACCTGGGCCACAAAAAAACAGACACAATTAAGACAATTCTATTTTTTCATGATCATTTTTATATTGTGGGTGTATTCTGGGGAAAAATGTCCTATATGTTTTGTCCTACTCATGTCTGGAAAGTGAATTTATACAGTTGCATGCATGAGTAGTCACAAGGACAAAAATTTAAATTAACACATGCAAGCATTCAAAAAAGCTTACCATGTGAGATATCTGACCAATCACATTTAAGCAACACAGCTTGAATTTTAAGAATCAAATAGTCACAAAGAACAACTTGTGATAAAATATAAGCTTAATATTTTAAATAAGAAACCAAAAAGGAATAACCAAATATTTCAAAGAAATCCAGATTTGCTGGTGAATGTATCAAGAACAGAAAAATAATAAATTTGTTAAATAAATGATTTGTTTTGAATTATTTCTCCAGCTCCAACTATACTTAAATTAAAAATGTATTTATTTTTCAATGTGTCCTGTAAAATGCTTGTTTATGTAGATTTTAAATATAACGTAATGCCTTGTATTTTATACATTTCATTAATCTTAATTTACGGCTACATTATGTAGCTATGTCCTGATATTTGTATCTTATCTCCAGTATCTGAGAACTTCTTATCACACTATTTTATTCAAAACTATACCTCTCATTTCAGCTAGAAAGTATGTAGATCACTAAATATTCAGTAGTTTCATTGGTTGTAAAAATGCTGAACAAATGAATAAAATCAACTGTCAATAACTACAGTGCAAATGTGCACAATTGCAATGAAACTGGATTAAATAAATCCACACTACCCCTAGATCTTCTTGTAGCTCTAAATAAAAATAAACGCAATTAATAAATTTCCTAGTACTTAAATATACACTTGATCCAAAGCCCACTGAAGTCAATCAATCAATGGGCGTGTCTACACATGCAAGCATGCATGCTTGCAACAAGTCAAACAGAAGCAGTGCAAATTTGAGCTGGGGCTTTTTCCTTCAGCGCATGTGCTTGGACATGCACTTTGTCATGGAGCAAATCACCCACCTGGGGCAAAATAACCCTGCCTGGCTCCTCCTGGATCTTCAGCCAGGGGGAGCTAGAACCCGGGACCAGCACCTGTACTGTCCCCAGCAGTATAAAAAGCTGCCCTGGCAAGTAGCTCAGGGCTACTAGCTCTCAGGAGCTTCTGGGGCCCAGCCAATTGGTACCTGGGGACACTACCCCTTGTGCCAGCTGGACTGCTGAAGCAGCCCTGAGAGTTTCCTGAACCCTCTACCCACTGCAGCAGTCTGGCAGTGGGGCTGGTGCCTGGCTGTGACCTGCTGTGCACTGCCAGACTCGGATGGGGACTGCAGAGCCAGTAGAGGCATCTTCCCCTCTGGGCCAGCTGCCAGTGGACTGCGGTTGCAGGTTTGGCCTTTGTGTAGCACTACTGCCATTTGTGCCTGGCCATCTGGGCAGCTATCACCCGGAAGATGTTTCGGGTGTGGTGGCCTGCTTTGAACTGTCAAAGCATGTCTTTCTGGCCCCATTTGGCCAGGAGGTCAGCCACAGCCAGCTGGTCCAAGGTACCAATTCTGAGCACAGAGAGTTCTGCCACTGGCCTCCCTAGCAGGAATTCTGGTGTTCCCTATTGGAAAACTGAAAAA
>NW_017729017.1:197566-200960 GCF_001723915.1 Gavialis gangeticus
CCACACCATCCCCCTGATTGCTGCCCCACCTGGCCCCATCCCCCACCAGCTGCTGAAGCCCCCCCAATGGCCTAATTTTCTTCCCACGCTGCAAGTTTGTAGCACAGGGAACATTTTTTTTGTTCCCACACATGTGCACTCTTGTGGACATGCCCAATAGGGTCTGGATCAGGAAATATGGTCATAATAAAAGCACAAAAGTCCAGATAAATTAGATTTGACTCACAAACAAAGGTTACACATTTGGCATTTTATGTCACCTATGATCTAATGTAAGAAAGCATATCTCTGCAGAAAAAGCAGATGGTATTCACCTTCTTTTTGGCATTGGGTTTTGGTACCTGTCCAAAAAAAAATCTTCCTGACATCCTTTAAATGCATCTATTTTACCACCTGTCACTTTGCTTTAGATCCCCATTGAATTTCTGACAGGAAAAACATTATTTTGTCTATGCATCATTTTGTAACACATGAAACATAACACATATACAACAACGTTTACACATTGTGTGAAAATCTATTTTAAAAAAAAGAGGAAAGTTGTTACATAGTACCAAGTCATTTATTCTGTAATTAATGTCACTGATAGAATAAAACATTGCAAAAACCCAAACAAAACAAAATAACCTTCAGTATCCTAGGAAAGCATGAAGGATTGTCACTGTGAAAGGGGGCCATCTTGAAGCTGGTCACAACATCAGCCTGCCCACCTGTCTAGGGCACTCTGCCCAGCCTTGCCAGCCACACCTTGATATATCAAAATAGCTGGAAAATGCATGAGGCTTCCCATTTATTGCCCAGATGCTAAGTGCCAATTACACAGCTCCAAACCTTGCCTTACTCCATGTCCCATGCCTCACAGATGGCATCCAGATCCACTATTACTCTCCCGGCACCTTAGCTGGGCTGCACGTTGCCTCTGGCCCAAACTTGGCCTCAGGCATCCTCAGATGTACCTTGGCCTCTCTGCCCCCTTCACTGGGGCCACTACTCCGACTGGCCTACATGCAGTCCTTTAGGCCCCCAAGGACCCTACTATATGTGACCTCTGGCTTCCTGTCCCACACTGGGCCAAACTCAGCCTCTAGCCCCTCTCTGTGCCACTGCTCCATCCCTCATTGAGCAGTGGCCCCTCCTGGGCCTTATACCCCTTGGGCCTCAGGTCCCTCTTTAGTGGAACTTAGCCCTGCCTCAGGCCCCACTCAGTGGGCCTAGACCATTCCTGTGGCCCCATTCAGTGGGCCTGAGCCTTGTGCTTTTCTGTCAGGGTGTGCAGCCCCAGCATTCCCCCTTCACAGGGTACCCACAAGACAGTGGAGGCTGAGGCTTTCTTGCACCCCATCCTCACCTTTCACTGGGGAGGCACAGGTGTGGCATTTCGTGGAGACTGCCCCTCCACAAGGAGCCCCAACTCACCATCCAACCCCAGCTGGGTGTAGTATCAGGTCATGCCCCAGGACTAGGAACCTCCTCCATCCCCATAGTTCCTACCCTGACCTCCAGGTGTTCTGGGAGCTACAAACTGCAGGTCAAGTGGTGTTGTTTCTCTGGCTACCTAGGCGTAACTGCCCTCTTTGGTCCTAGACCCTGGGCTTATACTGAAACTGCCCAGCCCTCCACCAATCTGGTGGCTGCCTTGCAGTCATGTGACTGCCTAATCGAGCCTAATTGCACCTGCTGGCTGCTCCACAGCCTGCACAATTGCCTTAAAGTGATGGGCACTAAAGGTGTCCAACCACAATCACACAATAATTTACACTCTTTTTATTCCTAACAAGTAGAAGCATTTAAGATCTAGTCAAATATGGAATACCTCACTGCTGTAGGTACTTCTATTTGAAACTTCTTCTCATATCATATCCATAAACATTAATAGGACAAATAAAAAATTCTCACATCATTGGGACTATTATTTTACTTAACTTTACACACAAGCTTAAATACCTTCCTACTTCAGGCCCATATGCATCACTTGATCCTGATGAAGAACTTTAGGATTTGGCCCAATCACTCGTTTTCTACATGTAAGGTCTGGAAAAGCACATTTTTTAATGAACAAAAATTCAAAAGAACATTGTTACAGAACTTTGTGGACTATATTTTGAGAGGTGTGACATAAAGGGTCCCTGTTTTGTTATACAGAATTCCAACATATATAAAAAATGTTAATAGTTATTAGGGGTGTGCCAATGGAGATTTTTTGGGCCATGCTGCCATGCCCCACCTCATGCCCCCTGGACAAGCTGCAGCTCAGTACCATGCCTCACCACAGCTGGGCAATGCCTGCTCCTGTTCCAACCCCAGCCCCACTCCCTCCGTCACTGCTTGATCTGCCCCCACCCATGCCCCTTCCCTCCACCTGCCCCTTCCCCCACAACAGACTTATCAGCTAGACCCAGCTGCTCTCCACGCTGCTGGGCTGCACTCCTGGTTACCTGCATGCTGTGCTGGGCCTGCAGGCATGCACAGAGTATTTATTGGCCACATTATTGACCACATCAGCCAAAAAAATCTAATTGCTGATACTGTCAATTTTCTTTATATTGGTGCTGATCCAATAAGGGACCACTGTATCGGTGCCCCTCTAATAGTTATGTAGCTCAGTTATTAATACTAACTAAGAAGGGCACATACCAAGTTGGGGTGGAGAAGCGAATGTTCTGAAAATTCACATCCCAGCTTATGCCAAACAAGCTCCCTTTGTAAACAAGCCTTTGCCTCTAGTCTGGAGAAGTCAGGATCTTTTATTTTAAGGTTTTGATTGTCATTATATGTTAAATAATATAATAAAATTGAAAAATATTTGTGACAAAGTATCGGTGAAATTTTGTTTCATGTAAATACAATATTTCAAGCTTTATGGAGCCAGTAACTCAACTATTGTGCTATTATCATTACGCCTAGCAGCAAATGTGAGGCAACTCAAGAAGACAAGGTCAATTTTACTTGATAGGTAGATGTTATCCACCCCAAGTGAAGCAGTAGACATATTAATCTGTGCAAAACTACTCTTTTTAAATATTTGTTCTCACAAAATCTGTTCTCTGGGACAATCTGAGCACACAGGCATAAAAAAGCCAACTGCTAAATTACAGAACTAGCATAGGAATATACCAGTTGCCTCCATTTTAAAGTGCCACTGAATGCTGAAGAACATCTAGACAATAGTTGATATAAGATATTAAGGCGATTAGCACAAGAAGGTGCTTGTCAACAGACATTTTTCAGTTTTTTTTCCATTATTGCTATTGCCTAAGATTTGCAATACCTGGGATAATATCCTGATGCTATGGGAGTCAAAGGAAGCTTTGCCATTTGTACAGTTGAGGCTCCTAAATCCATGTTTAGGCATCTATCTGATTCTCAACACCTCCCTCCCCCCCCCCCACTTCCT
>NW_017729017.1:200994-219084 GCF_001723915.1 Gavialis gangeticus
CAACCCCCTCCACCCGCCAACCCCCCCCCCAAAAAAAACCCCAAATCCTGAGTGCCTAACAGCTCTTAGGGATGTCATGATTTCATGAGGACACTCATAACTTTTGATAGGCAGATACCTTAATATGAACTTTGTACACTAACATCAGAATCCTGCTTTTGAAAATCTAGGCCACAGCTCCTATTAACTCAATCACAGGCTTTGTGGTTGACTGTGAGTAATTCATTTAATTTCTTAGTGCCTCAGTTTCTTCATTTATTTTCCTCCCAGCAGTACTTCGTTCTTTAGAATGTTGAGAAATAGCTTTAAATTGTGAAACTGTATTATATTATTTGATGATCTTACCTCAGCAATATTTCTCTAAGTTTCTATAGTTTTGTATTTTGTGTTTTTTAGTGTTGTGCTTTTTAATATAGAAAGAATTATGGCATACTCTAAGATGTGAGTTTTAAAGAGATTATGAAGGCATGCTGCTATTCTGGGATATGCACCCCTTGTCCTGGAGTTGACTATTGATTCTGGTGGAAGAGTAAAAAAGGCCTGATTTTATGGACAAGATGTTAACAGATTCAAGTTCCTTTAAGGTGCTTCAAATCAGGCATCAAAAGTGTAGGGCAGCCAAAACCAACCATCACTTTTTAAAACCTTGGTCATAAACTTTGGAGTTTTTGTGCCTACCATTCTGTATTCCATACACTAACTTTTATGTATTGCCATTATTAATATCATTATGCCAAGCCAGGATTTATAATTCTTCCAAAAATGTAAGCTTTCCCCAGGTAAACTGTAAGCAAAGGAACGAACCATGTCTTATAGTATAAATATAGAGTTTTTTTCCGTACAGAAAGAATTTACAGAGTTTTTCCTGAATAAGGAGGAAAAGAGTCAGGAAAGAATAAATACTGAGGTGTGTCTTCCATGCCTCTATATAGGCATATCTAGTAAACATAGTCTTATGTTAGAACGCGAGGAGCCAGGAGTCCTGGCGTGTATTTCTGGTGTTGCCATTGCCTAACACTGGGCAAATGACTTGACTTCATCTTGTACTTAAATAGTGACTATGTCAAACTCTTGATCTGTGTTACATGGGTGTAAACCAGCTAAATTTAATATAACTTGAGACTAGAATTAATATGGGCTATCAATGTACCCATTCTATGGGTAGGGACACTGAACCAGGCTAAGTAGGTAACAAGCTAAGTAAATAACAATCTCAAGGCCACGGTCAGTGCATTAGATACAGTGATCGGAACCTCCTTTAATAGCTTGCACTTTACTGAAGCAGGCACTCCACTGCCTTTTGTGCTGTTTTGACTCACAACGGATTCTATTGAATTATACTTCTCCACAGTAAAATCTGTAATTTGCATTGGTTTCTGAAGAATTTATCTAAATTTACACGAATGTAAATGATATCAGAATTGTGTGCATTCCTCTGGGGCATTGTGAGGTTTAATTAATTCAGTGTTTGCCAGGTCCTTTGAAACCAACAGCAGAAAGTCACTCCATTTTGTAAGTGCATAGTGTAGCAAGTAAATAATGTTAAAGGTCTCTATAACTAAATCTTTCAAAAATAATCTAAACAATTTGTCAGTTTCCCAAACCAATTAGATAAGGGAGACAAATTATTCCCAGATGGAACTTCCCTGATGTCAGTGACACTGCAGCAGGAATTAATTTGACTCCATAGCTTTAATTTTATTGTGCCATATACCAGTGGAACTATTGCTTTTTACCAGTTTGAGTTCTATCTGTGCTTATAGGGACCTTGCATTAACCCAAACCATAAATACTTTTCCCTTTTAGTCCAGAAAGCACCTGGTAAATCCCCAGAATGATGGCCATCATACATGCTCTTCTTCCCTGCCTGTCTTACATACTCTTCTTATCCCAGCTTTTCATGGACCTGCTTTATTAAACCCTATTTTCATGTCCTGCTTGTCTCTCCTCTCCTCTCCATGATACGCTTCTGAGGGCCTACCCCCTCCCCACCCTTCCTAAAGTTATTCCATTTTGTATTTCTCCCAGTCTTTCCTTCATCTGTCCTGATTCTGCTCAGCATAACAACAAACTATATAGTCAGTGACAACTTAGTGTATAATTGGAGAGGAAGCCAATGTTAAAAGAACATTAAGGTTGCCAAGTCACGCGCTCAAAAGTTAGGAAATGCCTGATTTTAGATACAATGTTAAGTTTGTATCCTCCAACTTTCATATAACCTCTGGCCTATTATAGGAATACTGGACTAGAAAGGACCATCATAGATTCATAGATTCATAGATTAAGGGTCGGAAGGGACCTAGTAGATCTTCTAGCCCGACCCCCCGCCAGGGCAGGAGAACAACAAAAAACCCCCAAAAGAGAAACGGGACTCAAATGAGTCCAGCCAGGTAGGCATCCAGCCTCTTCTTAAAGACCCCCAGGGTAGGGGCCAGCACCACTTCCCTTGGAAGTTGGTTCCAGCTCCTAGCCGCCCTAACTGTGAAGTAGTTTTTGCGGATGTCCAATCTATACCTCCTCTCCATCAACTTGTGCCCATTACTCCTTGTTATGCCAGCGGGCGCTAGGGGAAACAGCGTCTCCCCCAAACCCTTCTGGTCCCCCCTAGTGAGTTTATAGACGGTCACCAGGTCCCCCCTCAGCCTTCTCTTGTGGAGGCTGAATAGGTTCAGGTCCCGCAGTCTCTCACTGTAGGGTCTGCCCTGTTGTCCCCGGATCATGCGGGTGGCCCTCCTCTGGACCCTCTCCATGTTGTCCACATCCCTCTTGAAATGGGGCGCACAGAACTGGACACAATACTCCAGCTGTGGCCTGACCAGCGTCGCGTAGAGGGGGAGGATCACCTCCTTGGCTCTACTCGAGATGCACCTGTGGATGCACGACAAGGTCCGGTTAGCCCTGCCAACCATGACCTCGCATTGTCGGCCCATGTTCATCTTGGAGTCAATAATGACTCCAAGATCTCTTTCTGCCTCCGTGCTCTCGAGTAGGGAGTTCCCCATTGTGTAAGTGTGCTGCTGGTTCCTACTGCCCAAGTGCAGCACCCTGCACTTGTCCGTATTAAAACGCATCCTGTTCCTGTTAGCCCACCCCTGTAACCTATCCAGATCCCTCTGCAATCTCTCCCTCCCTGCTAGCGTGCTCACCTCCCCCCAAATTTTGGTGTCATCAGCGAATTTAAACAGGTTACTATCCACCCCATCATCCAGATCGCTGATGAAGAAATTGAACAGTGCAGGCCCCAGGACTGAGCCCTGGGGGACTCCACTACTCACCTCGCCCCAGGTCGAATATGACCCATCCACCACCACCCTCTGAGTGCGACCCCTCAGCCAATCTGCAATCCATCATGTGTAGTCCCTGTGTTTACAAGCCATCATATAACGCAGTCATGTCAAACTCATTTGCTTTCCTGGGACAGATCTAGACTGTGGGGCTCCTGGTGGACCAAATCTGGACCCATTTTTAGTGGCAGGGTGAGTAGCAGTGGCACATGCTGAGTTGAGTCAGGGGTTTGCTGGGGCTAATTGCTTGCCTCCTTCCCAAATTTTTAGTCCCTCTAACTATAGGCACATGAAGGCACAATAACTAAAACAGTAAGAGATGGTGCCCTACCACTGCAGTAATAGCAATGTAGCTAGTTAGTATATGGTCAGGAAAGTACATAGTAGGAATGATCCTAGGAAAGGATGATGCCCACATTAATGGGGAAGGCAAAACCCCTCAGAGTCCTTGCCAATCTGACCCAGGGAAAAAACTCCTAGCTGACCCCAAATTTAATGATTGCTGTGACCTCAGGTAGAAGCACAAGTGCATCTATCTAGGAATCTCTGGGTTCCGAGCATCACAGGAACATCAAAACACTCCAGTCAAAAGTCAATATCCAAATATTTCAAAGGAAGGCAATCTGCCTCCCTTGCAAGAACCCAGTAGCAACCCTGAGAAGAAAAAAATTCCTTCCTGGCCCAACTGGTGATCATAACAGTCCTGAAGCATGAGATTACCAGACACCTTCCATGTTACATGATCATACACTGTTTAATTTCCACAGGATGCTTGACTCACAGACTCCTGACTCAGTCCTTCCCAAATGAACTGTCAGAGGTTTATAATTTAGACAAATTTTGCATATTTTCTAAAGGCCAGCAAAAGGCATGTCACTAGGGTGATCTTCCTCCCCCTGCTGCTGAGTTTCCAGTTTCTAATCCAAAGTATGGGTATGCTAGAGCATTATCAGGGAAACTGTTGAAAGAATTGTTTTAATGTTAGCAAAACTATATAATTTTTCCTTAGTTTTGTTCCCAGAAGCACCTGAACAATTCTAGTAGAAATTATAAAACTATTCAACCTGAGTCAGACATTTTGCATGGAAAATTTCAGTTTGACAAGTTAGGGTATGTACATACTGCTCCTACTGGGCTAGGGAGTGCCACAGTGAAGCACAACCTGTCTTCCTCTTCCCCCAAGCACCCTACACTAAAGAAAAACGCAAATTAGCTGCTTTTTTATGCATACCTAATGCTACACTTTGTCTCAGGCCTGGTTATTGGCACTCTCCCAGTACTGTTCTAATGGCTGCTACACTATATTTTCTTGGGCTGTAGCATATGCAGAGTAGCATATTGAGCTTCACAGTGATGCTCCTTAGCATGTCTGGAGTTAGTACACACATTCCCTGACTGCCCTGCAGAGCTATACACAACTAGAAACAGGGGCTCAGAATAAAAAATGCCAGGCAACCATATCCGTTGGCATTGCTACCTGTTTTATCAATACGTAGTGGTGCTCATGCATGTGAAAAAGCTTTCTAGAAGGATGACTGAGATTGTGATCCCAGGCAATGATGGGGGAGTGGGGACAGACACAAAAAAAAATACTGTGCCCCATGTGTATTGTTCACACATATAACACACAGCACACATACATACACATACACACACTACTGGAGAATATTGTTCTGGTATAGCCAAATGTTTAGCAAGCCAAGGCTGGGGTTTTTGATACCTGGTCCAAACACAAAACAAAAAAATAGTCTAAAGAACTGCTTGAATTCCCATGAGAAAGAAAAAACACAGCTTTCTGTCTAGCTACCATGTTTATATTATCTGAGCCTCTCCTCCCCATCATACTGGATTCACCCCAGTAAGGGAAAGAAGAATGAGACAAAGAAAGATTAAGGACATAGTTGCACTGTAGCAGCAGAGTGCTCAATGACACCTGTGAGAAAATAAGCCCTGCCCATATGTTCCTGCTTCAGATGGGCAAAGTTTATCGTCCTGGAAGCTTGACTGAACTCCATTATATAGACATATCCTTGGTGACTGCAGAGATGTTTATAAACAGCACATGCAAGAGTGCTAGAATCCAGCACAGGGCAGCTCTAGGGCCCAGGACAGAACTGTCCCAGCAGCCAATTCCTGTGTCCCTGTGAGCCAGGGCTGAGTGAAAAACCTGTGTGCTGCTCAGTGGGGTGGCACACAGGGTTTTAACAATCCCAGTGTATAGGGATCCTAGGATTAGGCTACAGCATCCTGATCCCAGGGACCCTGGGCCTATGTGGAACTGAAACCCTGGCTGGGGCTTTGACAATCAGCTGACAGTCAGCTGGGGTAGGGGACCTGACTAGTGCCAGTTTCAGAGCCTGGTTCAGTCTCTGGCCCCAAGTGACAATCAGGTGACTGTTGGCACCTGGATTTTAACTTGCTGATGCAGGGGGAGCCCAGGATCATGAGGCCAGGCCCCCCCCTGAACTGACAAGTAAGGTATAGTGGGCACATCTGATCTGGTCCTGGGCAAAGCGGAGGACCTGGTGAGTAATGTCAGGATTGAGGGGAAGCTTAGTGACAGCGACTGTGAATTGGTCACCTTCTTAGTTCACCGAAGAGCAAGCAAACCCCTCAGTAAAACAGAAGTCCTTAACTTTGGGAAGGCTGACTTTTGCAAACTCAGAGACTTGGTCAGCCAGGCAATTAGAGGCCATACCCCTCTAGAAAAGGGAGTGCATGAGGAATGGTCATCTCTCAAAAACATAATCCTAAAAACACAGGGGAAGCCATTCCATCTCACAAGAAATGCAGTCAATGGGCAAGGAAGCCCCCTTGGTTGAACAAGGAACTGTTGGACCTCATTAAACTCAAAAGAGAAGCCTACGCCAGTTGGAAAACAGGAAGCATCACCAAAGAGTACTACTCAGCACTTGCCAGCATCTGCAGAGGGAGTGATTCAGAAAAGCCAAGGCACGAACTGAACTCAGACTAGCTACAGGAATCAAGGACAACAAAAAGTCCTTCTTCAGATACGTGGGAAGTAAAAAAAGAGAGCAAAGATAGCATTGGGCCCCTGTGAGAACCAATGGGGCAACTGACATCAATTGGCCAAAGAAAGGGCCAATTCCCTAAATGACTTTTTTGCATCGGCTTTTCACCCTCCCAGGAGGATCACACTGTCAGAAAGTACACAAACCATTCCGGGAGCAGGTGATGGCCCAAAACTGATGTGAATCAGATGAGGGAACACCTTGAGAAACTGGACATTCACAAGTCTGTGGGCTCACACAGGATGCACATGAGAGTCTTTAAGGAGCTGGCAGACATCATCACATCCCCCTTAGCAGAGAAATTTGAATATTTGTGGTGCTCGAGTGAGGTCCTGGAAGACTGGAAAAAAGCCAATGTGGTCCCTATCTTCAAGAAAGGGAGGAGGGATGACCTGGGGAATTATAGACCAATCAGTCTGATGTCTATCCTTGGAAAAATCCTGGAAAAAATTGTCAAGGGATCCATCAACGCCAATCAGGGCAAGCATCTGAATGCGAGCCAACATGGCTTTATGACTGGCAGGTCTTGCCTGACCAACCTCATCTCCTTCTATGACCATGTAACACTTGCCCTGGACAAGGGAAATGACATGGATGTCATATGTTTGGATTAAAAGAAAGCCTTTGACCTAGTTCTCCATGATGTCCTCATGGTTAAGCTGGGGAACTGTGGCACTGATCGTCTTACAGTCTGATGGCTAGGTAACTGGTTATGGAGTTAGACTCAAAGAGTACTAGTTGATGGGAGCAAATCAGTGTGGTGCAGGGTGACCAGTGGAGTCCCTCAGGGCTCAGTACATGGGCCGGTATTCTTTAACATCTTCATTAACTATCTTGATTCAGGAGTCAGATGCGAACTAGCCAAGTTCATGGATGATAACAAATTATGGGGGAGGGTGGTCACACCGCAGGACAGGCTGGGGATACAGGCTGACTTGGACATGCTTTCAAGGTGGACCGACCAAAACTTGACAGCCTTCGATGTAGAGAAGTGTAAAGTGCTGCACCTCGGTAGGAAGAACTTTCAACATACTTATAGTCTCAGCAGTGCTACACTCACTAGCACCATGACCAAAAGGGACTTGGGGGTCTTGAATGACCACAAGACGTATATGAGCCACCAATGCGATGCTGTGGCTGGCAAAGCAAACCAAACTCTGGCGTGTATCCACTGATGCATCTCAAGCAAAACTAGGAAGTCATCCTCCCATTTTACTTGGCCCTGGTGAGACCACAGCTGGAGTACTGCATCCAGTATTGGGCCCCCCAATTCAGGAGGGATGTGGAGAACCATGAGAGACTCCAGAGGAGAGCCACTCATATGATCCAAGGCCTGGAGGGCAGGCCATACAAGGAGAGGCTGAGGGTTCTGGGACTCTTCAGTCTGGAAAAGAGAAGGCTCAACGGGTATTTGGTGGCAGCCTACAATTATATAACAGGGGTACATCAAGGCCTGGGAGAACAACTTTTCACCAGAGCTCCCTGTTGCTGGTATGTGTTATAGGGTTTTGGCCCCTTCTTGGCTGGTGCCTTGCTCCCCAGTGATGTCAGGTTAAGATCTGAATTTGGCACTACCGAGGTGGTTCAGGTGCTTCTACTTTCCTGCCACATCTATAATGTTTTTATTCTTTTTCTTGGGAGGCAGTTTTCTGTAGGTGGTCTAAGGGGGTCTCAGCCCTGGGTTTCTTCATTGGGCTCCAGTCTCCCCTTTACCCCACCCTTACCACATCCATGGCCAGGGCAGACTCTGTTCTCTGCAGGTCTTGCCTTTGGATGATCCCATCTCATCCATGCCACCTGCCTTCAAGGGTCAGGCCTTTCTTTCTGTCCATCTTCCCAATGCCATTCTTCGTCTTTGGACTGGAGCCTGGGCAACTAAACACACCCCTGTCTGGGGTTAACTGTAACTTAGAAAAAACTGAACGTAAGGGGTCAGCATCTGCTGATGGGGCTCCTGGGACCTTGTTTCCCAGGGCCCCTTGGTTTTGTTGGGGACTCAGCCATCCCTCTTTGCCTATTGGGTGCCTGGGAGGGGTAGCTGCCCTGTGCCGGGCTCCTGTTGGCTCTCTTGGGGAAGCCTCCCTGGGGCTCACATCCCTTCCCCTTTTGGGAATATCTGACTTGCGGCTGGGCTGTCTGGGTCCCACCACCTGGTGTTGCTTGTCCCCCTTGCACGGGGCTCCATGCTTCTCTGTGCCTCCCTCACTGCTGTGTTGCCTGGGGCTGTTGTCAGTCCCTCAGGGCCATTCCCTGCCATGGTACCTGGGGCTTCTATTGGAGCCTCATCTACCCTTTGTGGTGTCCCTGGTTCACCTGCTGGTGTTCCTGGGGGTCACAAGTCTTCCTGCTCCCGTCCTCAGGGCTTGTGTCCCCTGGATCTTCAGCCAGTGCCTCTCTGCCAGCGTCCAGCTCTCCTCCTCCCTGCCAGCCTCCAGCTGTGTCCCCAGCTGGTTTTGAGCAGCTTGTGCTTCTCTCAGGCCATGCCCCCTGTGCCCACTGATTTGCAGGCTCAGGCAGCTCCAGAACTGCTGAGTCTCCCCAGAGTCTCTCTCCAGCAGCTGCTCTTTGCCATCCTTGCAGTAAATATTGGGGTGCATCGGAAGGGGGTCTGGGATGAGTCAGGGGGGCTTTTGCCTCCCCTCTCACACTCCCCAAGGGATAACAAGATCTAACAGCCATAAACTCCAGGAAGGCCAATTTAGACTAGACATAAGGAAAAAGTTCTTTAAAGTGTCCAGGGTCTAGAACAAACTCCCCCCAGAGGTGGTGCAAGCACCTACTTTGGAATTTTCAACAAACATGTGGATGTATTTCTTTCTGGGTTCACTTGATCCCAGCTGACTTCCTGCCAATGTTGGGGGGGCTGGACGCAATGATCTCACGTGGTCTCTTCCAGCCTCTAATGTCTATGAAATCTATGAAATCTACATTTGATGCTACATCACCATAGCAACGTGCTCACTCATTATAGTGCAGTGCTATGGTAATGTAGCCACTAAAAAGAATTATGTGCAGCCGGCACGGCACATTATGGGCTCTTACTGTGCCATCATTTAGTACTTCCAAAAGGAAGTACTAAACAAAGGCGCAGTAACAACGGCACCATACAGCCACATGTAGATGTGCTCAGTAGGGATCACACAATTGTTGGGATTGCAGCTTAGATCCCATGGCACCTTAAACTGAACATCTGTCAGAGACCTTAGTAAATCCTTTCCTGGCCTACTCTTCGCATGGAGTACCTGCATTCTAAATATTTAATTGGTTATGCTGCTCCATATGTCCAGATCTGAGCTCAAGGCCCAAAAAACCAGGAGGAGAGCTCTCACATGTTTTAACTGGAGAAACACAGTCCCTCCACATAGTTAGTGGATAGGGTCCTTAGCACGCAAATGGATGATGTAGGTTCTAGTCCCTTCCTGTCACCCTGAGAGGTTTTGAACATGTATTTCTTTGACTTTTTAGCACAGTGCTCTGGCCACATATCAGACATTATCCAGGCCTCTCTCCAACCCTCCTTTTGAACCCACCCTGTACCTTTTGCTTGATATTCTTTGCATAAAATGGATGACATTCAGTGGGAAAGTTTCTGGCCTTTTGGGAACAAGAGGCCAGGCTAAAGCCCAGTGCATCTTCTTTGCCAGAGTAGCAGTGAGCTCACTGAGCCACATATTCTCCAGCATGCATTCTTTTCCTGTGGCGTCACATATTTTTCTCTCTCAGCTGCTCAGGGAGCCAGTTACAAGATGAGATCCATAGAAAACAAATGCAATTCCTAACTTGTGGCCTGCTGGTTGGAACATTTGGCTTGGAAGTCAGATATATGCCAGTTCACATCCTCTCTGAGTCACCTTTTTCTTGGCCAAAGGCCCTAAATATTTTGCTTTTGAGGCTAAAACATGGAAAGAACCTTCTCCTCCTCCAGTATCAGCTACTAATCATGATTTTTGCTCAGTAGAAGTTTGTGACTTGTGCATGGCGCAGCACACACTCATATGGATCTGTGCACATGGCAGGCCCGTGAGTGGCCTACTGCACATGTTCAGTAGTCTTGTGGATGCTTATGTATCCACACTGCATAGGTAATACAATCTCAAACTGTGTGGAAGTTACATGGCTTGAAGAATGCCATTTTTGTGCACAAAGTAAAATGAATCTGCAAGACTTTGCAGCATTGTTTTCTGGGTTTCAGTCTTAAATAGCTTGCTCTGTGCAGTTCTTTACATCAGCCCATTGTTTTTATTTTATGCAGTTTTGTAATTTCCTTACTTAATTCCCTTCCATCAATAAATACTAAAAGGTTGTTCACCTCAGAACAGCCAACAAAGTAAAATCAGTTTGTGCTGTGAAGGCCTAGCCATTTTGGAGTTTCATAGCCCAAACAAATTTAGGATAATTTTAAATAAGTGAACTCATTTTCTGTTTCTTGTTTTTTAAACTTCTCAGAATACTCCATATAAGAGTGAGATGCAGCATGGGAAGCGTCTGAAGAACTGGCATCTTTTGTAAGAAATGAGCTTGTCTGCACTGAAAAATTTGACTTTTAAAGGGAAACTAATTTCAGTTTGAACTAGGGATCATTTTACTCCCACTCCTTACCGTACATTTAATTGCTTGCACATACATGTGCATATACCCACCTACGTATACTAGTAGAAAACAAAATCAGCGTTTCCTGAAGATGTAAAATGTTCAGTTAGTACTTTATCATACTTCAGTCAATGAGAAATGTTGCTGCCACATCACTGGTGCAGGATCAGGTCTGTAGGCAGGAATAATTTGAGGAATGTATTGAGAGTTATATTCTTTAGGTGTTCTCTCCTCAGTAACACAGACTGGCTAGTTGGGAGGGATAAGACACAGTTAGTAGAACCTCCCTCCCTATGTGGGCTCCAGTAGCAATCACGGAGAGGTACTTCCACCACGCCATACCTGTAATGGTAGGGAGAAGGTTTTAGTTTAGTCTTTATCTACATTGGAAAGCTCTGCCAGTGGAGTTATGGCCAGCAAACTTACACCATATGGCTGCTGAAAACTTAAGTCTGCTCAGCAAAGATAGTTTATTTCTGCTGGAAGAATTTCTCCAACCACAGAGAAGCTTTGGGTGTGAACATACTGCAAGTTTGTTGGCAGAACTGGAGTTTTGCCAGAAAAAAATTGTATAGTAGACTAGGCCACAGCCTCAGTCTTTGACAAAATCATTTATATAAAGCTCCTTCTCGTGGCTTGTGAGCTGGGGGAAAATTTGCCCAACCCCTTCCTTTTCAAGAGGAAATTATAGAGGAAGAACAAGTTACATTGACACATTATTCCAAATTTGGGCAGTGGACCTAATCCTGCTTTTGGTTAAACAGTCCCTCAGCTGAAAGCTATTTCAGATTTGCACAGCTGTAACACAGAGCAGAATTTGTCCCAGCCGCTAGTCTTGCTGTGCCGCTGGAGAATCTTTTAATAAAGCAGGGTTTTGCTACTTGGTACAAATTTCTTAAGATTCCTTAGCCAAGAAACAATACTTTATTATTAAATATTCACCACTGATACTTTCCCTGTATGTATTTTATACATTGTCCTTGGTTATTTCTTGCAGCTGCCAGTCTGTTATGTTTCTGACTTGTCATGTAGCAGGCTAAACACATTGATATAGAACACAAGACACAACCTGTGAGTTCACATTTTCCCCTGCAGTTTGGACTTGTTTTCAGATTACAGACACAGCTTTGCCAGTTGCCTGTGAAGTTGGATAAAACATATATGCAACGCAACCAACAATAGCAAATGCATATTTACCATGGCAGATTTTTCTGTTTGTGTGTGTTCTTTTTCAAAGCAGTAGTCTATACAACTCATACCAAACCCACAAAGACCGCACTTTCAGAGAATGGGATCTGAAGTGTGATTGTTGCATTTGTATATATGCATGTAGCATGTGCATACGCTCACCAGGCAGCAGTGAAACTGCTGGTTGAATGTGCAAGCTGACTTGTTTTTCCAAACACCCACTTACACACACATTTTTTAAGTTTATATTTATCATGATTTTTGCTTATTGCTTTCACCTCTATTCTTTGCAAATCCAGTCCTAGATGGTAAAAATTAAAATCTCTTTAGTGGCTGAGCAAAATCATGGTTACGCTCTGGCAGTAGCATGCCTGCAGGAGCAGGTGGATAGACCATGCTAGGGAGTGGCCTGGCCGGGACACACTATTACTATGTGGTAGACATGACCTAAGTTCTCTTTAGAATCAAGAAGGCCTGTTTTGCACAAGCAAAACTGAAAAGAAAAGAAAAGAAAAACTTCTGGGCACATAGGATCATAGAAAGGAAAATTAGGGAAGGTCTTTTAGTGGCTGTCTATACCACGGTGGCACCACATCCTGGTCAGGGCAGGCCTTGTGATATCTTGTAGCTCAGGAAAAGACAGGAAGACTTCTTGCTGTCAACAGGACTCTATTACAATTGCACGCGCGCGCGCGCGCACACTCACACACACACACGGCTGACAACCTTGTGTTGATATCATCATGTCAGCCCTCAGGAAGAGAGTTAACCCTTACTACTACATCCTCCTTTCTCAGGAGAAACTTGAATGTTTTCCAAAGAACTGCAAAATCATCTTGAGAGGACAGGTTACAATCAGATCATTCTCTTGTGAGTCTTTACCACTCATTTTCCTACAAAAAGAGAATAATCAAAACAGAAACATCAATGACCCTTTTCATTTAAAATGGATCGATTAAAAAATCTAGTGTATTTGGTGGAACTGATGCACGTCTTGACTTAGTGTAGTAAACAGGTGGATTATGATGGAGATGTTCTTGATTCTTGAGCCTTCTTGTCAGGCTCTGGCAATGCCCCTTTTCTCATGATCAGGTGCTCAACCTCCAAATCACCATAATTCAGAATGAACTAAGGGATTGTTTTGTCTGACAAGAAGGCTGTGAGTCCTGCCTGTCATAGTGGGGAAGACCGTGCTCAGCAACGGTTTCACTTGCTGATCTGGGACTGGGTAAGTGTGATGCCTCTAGGTATTATAAGGCTTCCTAGTACTGCCCTGAACTCGCCTGCCTACAGGCAGCGACAGGGTAGACCTCGGCTCCAGATCACCAGGTCTGCAGGGAAGTGGATCTTACGTTTTCTTGTCTGCCATGACTTTGATGACCTATATATTCCTGGGAGGCACTGCCCATGGTGATCCTGCCTGGTCTTAATCCCTGTGTCTTCTGTGGGGCTCTAATCCTCCCCTTTACTGCAGCCTAGCCTCTCCAGATGGTGTTTACGATATTCTTCCGCAGCCAGGTTGCAGTGCCGCCTGTTGTAAACTTATTCTGCTCCTACCCCAGGGTGTCCCAGAGCTTCTTTTGGGTACACCCTTCCGGGGCGGTCTTGGCCTGTGCTCAAAAATAATCAAAATAAAAAGCAACAACAACAAAAAAAATCACAGAAAACCCCCGCTGCTTCACAGCCTTCTTGTCAGGATCTGGCAATGTCCCTTTTCTCGTGATCAGGTGCTCAACTTCCCAATCACCATAATCCAGACAAAGCAATCCCTTAGTGCATTCTTTGCTGGTGCTAGCCTGCCCTGCACCTCTATGAATGTTCACAGTCTCTTTGGGTCTCCTCCTTATGCAGGAAGATTTTTTTCTTCAGACCCCCCTCTGGATCCTCTGTTGGAAAACTCCACTCTGCAGATTCTCTCAGGCCTTGTGGACTCCCTCACTCCAGATCCCCAGCTGGAATTCCACTCCAGAGATTACCACTAGCCGCGTGTTTGCAGGCCTCTGCCTGTCTCAGGGTTACTCCTGCAGCATTCCTCCTGCACATTCCATAGTTTCTGCCTGCCAAGACACTCAGCCACTCCTCTCTCCTTGTGGCCTGCAGGGAACTGACCTCCCTCTGCCTCTCTCTGGGGCCAGAAATACTTTTAAGCAGCCTCCCTTCACCAATCCTGAGTGAGATGCTGCTCCAGAAATTGGGTGGGTATTTTCCTTCCTTTCTGGCCTCCAGCTGCAGCCCTGCTGGTCCTCCATGCTGTAAGTTCTGTCTCACTCCTTCACAGTAAGTGCAAGGTTTCATAGATTCATAGACTTATAGATTCATAGACATTAGGGCTAGAAGGGACCTTGGAAAATCATTGAGTCCAGCCCCCTGCCCCAGGGGCAGGAAGTCAGCAGGGATCATAGGATCCCAGCAAGATAAACATCCAAATTTCTCTTGAAGGCATTCGAAGTAGGTGCTTGAACCACCTCCAGTGGCAATCTATGCAAAACCTTTGGGGCTTGGACATTAAAGTTCTTCCTTATGTCCAGCCTGAAACGGTCTTGGAGGAGTTTGTGACTGTTCGACCTTGTCATCCCTTGGGGCGCTCTGGTGAACAGTCATTCTCCCAGATCCTGATGAGCACCCCTGATAAACTTATAGGTGGCCACCAGATCATCCCTGAGCCTGCGCTTTTCCAGGCTGAAGAGTCCCATAGCTTTCAGCCTCTCTTCATAAGGTCTGTTTTCCTGACCTCTGATCATGCATGTGGCTCTCCTCTGCACCCTCTCAAGCTTCTCCACAACCTTTTTGAATGGTGGAGCCCAAAACTGGATGCAGTACTCCAGCTGCGGTCTCATCAAGGCCCAGTAAAACAGAAGAATGATGTCCTGGGATTTGCTTGAGAAGCATGTATGGATGCAAGCCAGTGTTTTGGTTGCTTTACTAGCCGCAGCATCACATTGAAGGCTCATGTTCATCCTGTGGTCAATCATGACGCCCAAGTCCCTTTTGTCCGTAGTGCTAGCCAGCGTAGCACTGCTGAGCCTATAAGCATGCTGCAGGTTTTTCTTCCCAAGGTTTAGAACCTTGCATTTTTTGGTGTTAAACACCATCAAGTTCTCATCCTCCCATTTCCTGAGCCTGTCCAGGTCAGCTTGGATCACCCTCCTGTCCTTAGGTATGGATTCTTTACCCCAGAGTTTGGTGTCGTTGGCGAACTTGGCCAGTCTGCTTCTGGTACCAATGTCCACATCATTAATGAAGATGTTGAATAGTATAGGCCCAAGGACAGAGCCTTGGGGGACCCCACTGGTTACAGGGCACCATGACGATTGACTTCCATCAACCACTGCTCTTTGGGTCCTGGCATGATGGAGCCAATTCCTCAGCCATTGCATTGTGGTGAGGCTGAGGCCACAGTTAACCAGTTTTGCTAAGAGATGATCATGAGATACCAGATCAAAGGCTTTTTTAAAGTCAAGATATACAACACCGATCTCTTTTCCCTTGTCCAGGTGATATGTCACCTGGTCGTAAAAGGAAATAAGATTTGGTCAAGCAAGATCTACCCGCAACAAACCCATGCTGGCTATGCCGCAGGATGTTGCCATCGGCCAGTCTGTTAAGAATGGCCTCTTTGATAATCTTTTCTAAGACCTTCCCTGGGATAGAGGTTAGGCTGTTTACAGTTTACAGTTGAGCTGCTACCATTCCTGGTGCTCCCTTTCAATCCCCCCTGGCTCTTTTACACATGGGCATAGGACACAGGATCCCAACCCAGGCCAAAGAAACCCCGTTCCTGGTGTGAGAGCAGGCCCAGACTGGAGAGAGGTTCTGGGTGCTGTTGGACTGTTTGTTTTGAGTTGCATTCCTATTTTTTGGTTCTTCCCTTCACAGAGACTTAGGACTACTTGGTTTTGGGGACCTGGTGGTTGAGTTGGACTAGACAGGGCCCACAGTTTGGGGAGGGCTGTCCTTGACCCTATAGGCCTGCAAAGACTTTAACTGCCAGCCCATGCTTTGTGTAAATAAGGAGGATTAGAAAGAATCTTGACACAGAGATGTGAGGGTTCAGAGGATTGGGGACAAGGTAAGTCTCATGTCCCTTTTCTCCCCTCCTAGTGAGTTTAAAGATCTGGCTAACATCAAAGGATATGGCTAGTTGGGATGCAGGGGAGGTGGAGCCCCACGAAGAAACACAGGTTGTTAGGCTAGAGTGGCACTCATAAAAGAGGAACTGCTTCCCAATAAAAGATAACATCAAAGTCATGGCAGGCAAGGAAGGCAATCCCAGAACTTCTGGGTGCCATAGGATGAAGCGTCTCTCACAATATATGTTTCTCATGCTGAATCACATTGGGGTAGTATCAGGCATTAGGTGAATATTGATTTTATCTTCCTGAAGGCTGATTGTTGCAGCAGACCCCAGAACCATATGTTCTTGTCACTTAAAAGGTATTTGAAAGGTTTTGTTATTGTTGCTAGGTTTGGCACAAAACAGTCCAAATATATGCCTGTTCCTAACAATCTGCATAATTCTGGGATATCCTTGGGTTCTGGTAAACCCTTAATAGCTGCAGCTTCTGCTGAACCTGGTTGGATTCCTTGGGGTTGATCCAATGTCCCACAAACATGAGCTGAGAGGTAGAAAAAGTGCACTTTTCATTAATTGTAAACCTGGCTTCTGAGTGTTGCATCCAGTCTTGCATCATGTTGTGCCTTGGTGTAGTAAACCCAAAAACCAAAAAGTCATCATCATGACAAAGAGCACCTTCTAGGCTATCCAATATCTGGGATATCTGAAGCTGAAAGAGTTCAGGAGTGGGTGAGATCCCAAAACGTAACCATTAAAGGCAATTAATGGTCTGGCTTAGTCCTGTGTCCTGATGCATGCAAATGCAAGTACTTAATTGTGAACTACTTTGGGTGTTGTTACATGTTACAATTTGCACATGATAACTGTATGGAATGTACTAAAATTAGAATGTGTTCTGCAGAGTTGTACGTTAAGGATTAATACAGTCTCTGACCTGCACAAATCTGACATCAGTAGAGGCTGGATGAGCAGGGCTGTAGCTAGGAGCCAGGAGTCCTAGCTTATATCTCTGCTCTGGGTGGGGGAAGTGAAAGAGGTCTCTGCTACAAGGAGACCCTTGAGCCAAGCCCATAGATTTAATAGATTTCATAGACATTAGGACCTGAAAGGGACTCTGTGAGATGATCAAGTCCAGCTCCCCTGCCAAAGGCAGGAAGTCTGAAAGGATCAGATGATCCCAGCAAGATAAACATCCAAATGCCTTTTGACTGAGTCCAGAGTAGGTGCTTGCACCACCTCTGGTGGGAGTCTGGTCCAGACCTTGGACACTTGGACTGTAAAAACGTTTTTCCTTATATCAAGCCTTAATCAGCCTCCTAGAAGTTTGTGGCCATTAGACCTAGTTATCCCTTGGGGAGCCCTGGTGAACAACTGTTCTCCCAGATCCTGATGCAACCCCCTTATATACTTTTAGGCAGACACCAGGTCCCCTCTGAGTCTTCTCTTTGCCCAAGCTGAAGAGTCCCATGTCCCTTGGCCTCTCCTTGTAAGGATTTTTCTCTTGGCCTTTGATCATAAGAATGGCTCTCCTCTGGACTCTCTCAAGCTTATCCACATCCCTCCTGAAGAGGGGGGCCCAAAACTGGACACGGTTCTCCAGCTGTGACTTCCCTAAGAGTAAAGTGGGAAGATGATGTCCCTGGTTTTGCTCGAGCTGCATCGGTGGATGCATGCCAGAGTTTGGTTTGCTCTGCCAACCACGACATTGCATTGAGGGCTCATGTTCATCTTTTGGTCAATCAAGAACCCCTGTCACAGAGTGGGGCCTAGGAGCAGCCGTGATCCCGCTATCGCCCCCTGCCATGCCAATTAGGAGATCCAGCACCCTCTTATTCTCGCCCGCCACGTCTTTGATCTTTTATAATTTAATATGGGAGGCTGCCTTTGATCTCTAGGTATCTATGGGTGACTTGGTGCACCC
>NW_017729017.1:224084-229746 GCF_001723915.1 Gavialis gangeticus
TTGATCTCCTGGTATCTATGGGTGACTTGGTGCACCCCCAGCCTTATGGGCTACGCGTGCCTCCTACCTCCCCTTTAGCACGCCCCAAGCCTCGCAGTTGTCCCGGACGTTCTCATGTCTATAAGACCTCGGATGGTCCCTCACCCTCTTCGGGCTGATCCTACCCTCTCTGGGCCCTGTCTTGCACACCCGGTCCTCTCCGGGCTCGTACCTGCGTGATCACCCTCCTTCGGACAATTAATGGCGCCAGCCCTGTCTCAGGCCTTCACTGGCGCCTGCCCTACTTTGGTTCCCATGCTGGCCCCTGTCCTTCTCGGGGTTCCCGGGTGTACTCGCCCTTCTACGGGCATTATCCGCGCTTCCCGCACCCCTGGCACTATTGCCCTCGCCAGGCTCCTGTTCCCGCGCTCTTCCCCACCTGGCCCCGATCTGCACGTCCGCCACTCTCCAGGCTTCCCTCGTGTGCCTGCCCCTCTCCGGGACTCTTAACCGCGCGCTCGCCCTTCCCTGGGGCGTCTATACAAAACCGGTGCTGCTCCAATCTTATGCTAGCCCTCCCCGGGCTTCACTCTTTCGAGCTGGCCCTCCCTGGGGTCTATGCCACGTGCTTCTCGCGCTCTTGCCCTCGCTAGGGTCTGTGTCCGTGCCTCTCACGCTCTGGCCCTCGCTGGGGCCTGTGTCTGAGCCTCTCATGCCCTTGGCTCTCTCCAAGCCTGTTCCCATGCTACTCGCGCCCTTGGCTCTCTCCAAGCCTGTTCCACACTACTCGCGCCCTTGGCTCTCTCCGAGCCTGTTCCCGCACTACTCGCGCCCTTGGCTCTCTCCGAGCCTACACGCCAGCCCTGTCTCGGGCTTTCACCAGTGCCGGGGCTCAGGTGGCACGCAGCCATGCCTGGCCCCCTGACCCTTCTCGGGGTCCTATGCCCTCACTGGGCCGAGTATTGCCCTCTTGGGCTGAGGTCTCAACCCCACACCCCGCACCACACCGGTGCCAAGCCGCCGTGCCTTCCAGCGCTGCTCTGTGCTCCAAACAGGGCACCCAGGAACACCCAGACTACTGGGGAACTCCCATGAGGCCTCCTCACACCCCTACAGCCTCATCCGGTCCTCCAGAGATATACACAACGGAACCATAAGCCAACCTGCTGTAACAAAACAATAAGCCTACCGGCTATAACATATAGTCCAGGCCCACCGGGCTCTCTTGCCAAAGCCTCCCGGTCAGGCTTCTCTTCATCCTTACCATCATGCAGCCCTCTGGGTGCTCAGGCTGCACTGCTTGGCCTAGCTCTCCTGCAGAGCTCCTACACCTCAGGCTGCCAGAAGGGAACTGCTAGCCAGGCTCCGGCCTGGCTGTTTATAAGGGCCCGGCCCTGCCCCCTTCTGGTCACCTGACCAACCTGGTTACTCCAGCAACCCGCACCTGAGATGCCCTGGCAATTAGCAGAGGCCCTAATCCCTACTTAGGCACGGGGCACCCGAGTGCCCCCATGACACCCCCATGTCTCTTTTGGTCACAGTGCTAGAAAATCTATAAGTATGATGCTGGTTTTTCTCCCAAGGTGGAGTACCCTACATTTCTCCACATTGAATACCATCAGGTTTAGGTCTGCCCACTTCGCAAGCGTATCCAGGTCAGCTTGTATCCCCAGCCTGTCCTGCAGTGTGACCACCTTCCCCCATAGTTTAGTGTTGTCCGTGAACTTCACCAGTCCGCATCTGATGCCCAAATCCAGGTTATTAATAAAGATGTTGAAGAGTACCAGTCCAAGCACCGAGCCCTGCGGGACTCCACTGGTAACCTTGCACCACATTGATTTGTTCCCATCGACTACCCTTTGGGTCTGACCCCTGGAGCCAGTTCCCCAGCCATCAAACCGTGAGATGGTCGAGGCCACAGTTCCCTAGCTTGGTCATGAGGACATCATGGGAGACCAAGTCAAAGGCCTTCTTGAAGTCCAGATAAATGACATCAACCTCATCTCTCTTGTCCAGTCAATGTGTCACCTGGTTATAGAAGGATATGAGGTTGGTCAGACAAGACCTTCCAGTAATAAAACCATGTTGGCAGGCATTCAGTAGGTTGCCTTCTGTTAACCTATTGCAGCTGGATCCCTTGATAATTTTCTCCAAGATCTTTCCAGCTGGTTGATCCCTGCCAACCCAATCTAGTTTCCCTGTGCCAGAGGCCAGGCACCCAGCCTTCCCCAGAGAGGGCTGCATCATTTGCCTGGAGCTGGAAGAAAGCTTCAGAAAAGTTCAGTTAACTGTGATTACAAATGGGTAATTGAACTTTTCCAATGCTGCTTGGCCACAATTTCCCTGAGCTCCCCTGGCACTCCCCAGGCTGTTTCTCCCCTGGGTTCCTTCCACAGCCCCTGAATTCCTGTCCTGGGGTGATCTGGAGAGGGCTGTGTTGTGGAGAGGCTGTGATTTTGGTCTCCACAAAATCTGGGGCATGGAGACACTGGAGGAAGGTTTGCACAGAGTGTCATGGGAGACAACGGGAGAGAGAGGGGATAAATGGGAGAACTAAAGAAAAAGAAAAACACCACTTACTTGCAACAGGAGCCACAGCACAGCGGGGAAGAGAAGAGAAGCCCACACGGCTCATCAGCCATGTCTTTAATCAGCTGGGACCGGCCAGTGATGTCACCAGTGATTGCCAGCCGGTGAAAATAAAAATGGTGGTCGGCAGGAAAAGCAGGAGGGAGGAAGTAGACTGCAGAAGTGTGTGCCCTTAGGACCCCTGCTGGGAAGCCTCAAGGAGTAAGAGAGGGTTGGTTGAGGAGTCAGAAGAGACTCCTGGCTGTAAGCCTGACAGCAGCAGCAGCAGCAGCAGACCAGCCACCAGTGTGAGAAATGGGCTGAGAACTGCTTCTGCAAGCTGCGACCACAGCAACAGCAGAGCCCAGACAGAAAGGCGTGTCAGAATCTTCAATACAGCAGGTGGGAGTATTGGGCATGGTTGGGAGGAGGAGGAGGAGACCATGGCAGAAGAAGCCCTGCAAGAGCCCAGGAAGGGCGCCGGACAAGTAGAGCACCTCCAGCACTTATAGCAAGGTGACCAACCCTGCGCAGAGGAACGGCGGAACTCCTGGAGAGGGGACGCCATCAGAGGAAGAGAAGCGAGGTGACATAAGTCATTGTTAGGAGCTCGGAAGGAGAAATAGATATCCCGTATGGGTATAGACTAGGAGTGTGCTAGAAAGGGGAAGGTTTCCCCTAGATATGTTATAGGGGAGCTAGGCCTCCATGGCCTCTACCGTGAGGAAGCAAGGGAGGGAACGTTCCTGATTCCTAGTGATGCGACAGAGGTAGTGTTTAGTGTTTTTGTTACGTGCGTTTCTTTTGGTTTCCCCGAGTGAAGGGTTTGAGAGAGAGAGGGCTGGATAGTATAGTCCATAGGATATCAGGTGATGATTCGAACCTGAGGGCCGGAGTGCTCAGGGTAGAGGGTAGGTTCCTTGATCAGGACCTCTGACCACAGAAGGCCCACAAAGGGGTAGGCTGAACAGGCTCCAAGAACGGGTCTCCAGTAAGAAGAAATCCAAGAGGCGCCATAACCGTAGGAGTGAGGGGAAGTAGCTGGGGATATGGCTGGATCCATCGAGGTGGTGTGAGGCCGGGGTGCAGGAGTGGTGGAGCCCCATGAGTGACTGTAGAGCCCACTGTAGGCCACAGAGAGACCCAGGACAGTCAACCCCCTCACTGGGAACATTCAAAGTCGTGGCAGGCGAGATAGGGGAAGACAACTCCTGGAGGGAACAGCTACTCTGCCACTCACGGGAGCTGGTGAAACATACATCTCCCCTCACTCGGACTAAAGTCGCATGTGACAGGGTGCTGGAAGTTCGGTGGTCACACAGAGGAAGCATGGAGCTTCCAGGAGGGAGGAAGTATGCTTCATGCTCCCACTGTGCTAAACCTTCTCCTGGTGGTTGTGGCTTTGCACTCATAGGGGAAGCTGCCAGGAGGTTTGGGGCAGTGGGAGCATGGAGCCATAGGGCAGCCATGCCACTATCTGGCTTATGGGCTTTAGGTTGCTGTGCTACACAGGGGCTTGGCTGAGGCATCCCTATCAATGACAGGGCCCTGCCTTCCCCCAGGTAGTACAACACCTTGGGGAATAGTGCTTGGGAGGGTGACTAGGTAGTTCATGCAGTGGGATTAGGAGTGGCAGGGAGCAATGCCTACTAGGGTACTGGAGGACCCAAATTGCTCATTTTATCTTTGTGGGTGCCAACTGACATTACTAAAACATAAGCTAGGTAACATGACCCAGAGGTATTCTTGCCTGATATGTCATAACTTTGAGAAGCTAAGAAAGCACTTGGAACACATTTTCCCTTTTTAACATGTTGATGCTCATGTTTTAAGTGCCTTTATCATGGCCTAAGAATACCATGGGCCTTAGATCCTATTCATGCCTTGCCTTGCAAGAGTCATGCCAGAGATTGGGTATAGAGCAATGTCAAGGGTGTGTCTGACTTTAGATCCAGGCTGCTATGGCATTCGTGAGAGCCCAAGCATGGGGACAGTTAGAGAACATACAGTGGGGTACAGTATTTTTTCCAATGGGAACAGAGTATGCCGCTCTTACCTAATGTGATCAGGACATCACAGCTCTTCTGTGTGGCCTAGTTACATCTCCACATCAATACACCACAACTGTTGGGTTTTCTTCAGTCTCTCCTCGCTATTCTGCACTTTCTATTTTATTTTATTTTATTTTATTTTATTTCCTCTTTTTCTAAATTAAACAGTGTTTTTGCTCTCACCTCATTTATGGAACTTTCTAGTTCTGTTTCTTTAGACCCTGACAATTACATTTAATCTTTTCTTCAGATGTGAGCCCAGATGAGCATGTAACAGAGGGCAAACAACTCAACACAACACAATACAACACCCAGAACAAAGTACTTTACACAAGAAGTTAGAATCATCATTCCATTTTTTCAGATAAGAAAAGTGTGGCACAGAGACAGGAATTGAATTGTCCACAGTAATACATCAGGCTAGTTGCAGAGCTGAGAATATAGCCTGGGTCTCATTTATCCACTAAACAACCTTGTTTTGATGTAGCAGCATTTAAAAAATGGACCCACCTGAAAGAATGGGAAGGGCTGCCCGGCACAGAGCCACAGTTTGTCCCAGCGGGGCCACTGTAGGCTCTGAGGGCAAGTGAAGCTGTTTTGGGAGGCAGCCCTGTTGGAAGTGGTAGGGGTGACGTAACCCCAGCAAATTTTTGAAAGAGAGCCGTTAGCAAAAGCCTGGGAAGGGCTCTGGGCTGGGATTGGCTGAGAGCCTTGGATAAAAGGGGAAGCAGTTTTCCTACGGGAGGGAACAAGAGAGAGAGAGTTGGGCGGAGGGACAGGTGGAGACTGGAGACAGAGTCTCAACACAGCAGTTCCTCAGACAGACCCTAGGAATGCCCTGAGGAGCAACAGAAAAGGCTGCCACAGGAGAGATACAGTATCCAGTTCCTCTCGCCAGCCCGGGAGACTGCGGAGGCAGGATCAGAGAGGGGCTGATTGTGTGGAGACTCCAAGCCAGGAAAGACCTGCCTGCAGCCTGGTGAATGGCTGGGTGAGCACAGCAGAGCCGGGGGGGACTGCCGGAGTCTACCCTGTTTTCCCTGAGGAGTGAGGGGCTCCAGGGG
>NW_017729017.1:234746-235997 GCF_001723915.1 Gavialis gangeticus
AGGGGAAGGAAAAGCCCAGGGAAGGGCTGCGTTTGCCAGGCTGTGAGGCAGGAGTTGCTACAGCCTGCAGCTAAGACACTGCTCCCTGCTGAGCGAGGGAAGGGGGTGAAAGGCAGGGGAAGGCTGTCTTGCAGGGACTGAAGAGGAGGAGCCGCTGCCTGATGCCCGGAGACCCTTGCTGCCCAGGGACCCCAGGAGCACGGAGATGGACACCAGCACCAGGGAGTGTCCACAGACCACGTGCAGGGACATAGACAGTTCCGCTCCCTGAGACACCCCGCCAGGAGCAGTGCACACGGGATGCCCAGTATGCCGTGTGCAAGTGAGAGACTGTGTAAATAATTTCTTGAGGGTTTATTAGTTGGTATATCAATGTGTTTATTTAATGGTTATTTGTTATGTTGTAAAAAATTAAATCTTGTAAATAGTTTGAGAATTGTCTGCGAGGGTGCTTGATTGTAAGGGGAGGCTATCTGCTCAGGAGCACTGCAGCAGCTTCCCAGGGGGGCTGGGCAGGGCTACTGGCTACCAGGTACCCCAGGATCCCACTATTCAGGTGAGGTCACGTGTTGTGTCGCGCCCAGGGTTACATTGTGGGGGCTCATCTGGGATTTCTTGGCAGTGTACCCAACTTAACAGGTGCCATGTACCCATAGCTGAGTGTCTCCCCCACCTTGCAGCAGGCTTGTGTTTTTGCTTTGATTTGCTTGTCCCAAATAATTTTCACCCCACTGTGGGAGTGTTGGTGTGAGGGTTCTCAAATGTTATGGCTATGGCTGAGCTTCTGCAGTGGTGCACAGAGCTGCAGGTGAACCCAGAGAGGGTGATTGTGATTACCACCATCCGACTACTCAGGTGAGGGCGTGTGTTGTGTCACGCCCAGGGTTACATTTATAACACCTATCTTATTTTTCCTAAACATCTATGTGTTGCTGGAACTAGGTGCTGCCTCCCATGGCTTTGCCTGCAGCCTGTCCACTCCTTTTTCTCTTTACATATGTCTTTTGTGGCATTGAAGACTGATGGAGGTGATGACAGTGGTGGGTTTTACATTTCTTTTGCCCAGTAGTGGATATCTGCTCATGGAGGCTTCTTTCCATGCCGTCTGACTGGGGCAGCCCCACCTATTACGCGTTCAAAATTAAAAAGATATTTCAACTTGGGTTTCAAACAGCACTATTAATTTCATAGATTTCATAGACATTTGGACTGGAAGGGACCTTGGAAGATCATTGAGTCTAGCCCCCTGCC
>NW_017729017.1:236008-239666 GCF_001723915.1 Gavialis gangeticus
AATGTCCTGGATGTGGGCCCCTGGGAAGCAGCAGACTTCCCAGAAATGATGATTAATGATTAATACTAATGATTAATACCCAGGAATTTTACATGATTTTCACCATTAACACTTACTGTTTTCATGTTCATTTGATCTTTCCTTCCATATTTATTTCATTCATGCATAAATCCGTTCCTCTTTTGTTTATAGGTAAGAAATGGGCACACAAGCTATCATGAACAAAAAGAAGGTGAAATTGGGTGCATCTACATGAGGTGTGACGTCACCATAGCAACAAGGTACAGCATTGTAGCTTGCTGCTACAGCAACGTAGCATTGGAGGGCACTAACAGTGAAACTGCCACTACTGCACGGTAGCTAATGTCTACTGCACAGTAAGGTCAAAAATGACCTGCGTGCCACTGGAATTGTGCAGTGCTGATGGGAATGGTGCAGTACAAACTGCACAGTGAGGGGCATGTACAGACATGCCAGCTGTGTGTCAGCTGCTCCCCAAAGTTGGTAGTATGTATGCTCTTACTTCACTGTAAACTAAAGCCAACCTACATTAGTGTAGCACTGAGTAAAATATGGGTTATCTCCCATGGATTAACTTTTGTCCATGGCAGAGTATGTGCATGCCTATGGCCAGTTATTGCTGAACACTTAACACATGGTAGTCCTGTTCTTTTTTGCCTCATGATAACTTGTTCATGTGCGCGCTCTTTCCTGTTCAGTTTTATGGTGCTACTCTAGCACAATCCTGACATATTTGGTTGTGAGCATGACAGGTATTTACTTTTGTATTTAAAAAGCCACAATCAGCCATCCAAACCCTAAAGCACTTTTACCTTATAAGTAAAACAGCATTCTTTTTTCAAACAAGAAATATATGTTGCTTATTTATACCTTTTGGAACAGAGCTAAGTTCCACTGACAATGTTTCTTCAAACACTGTTAGAAATGCTTTGTGGGTCCTCTTCCCCAAATAGGAAAGGCAGACATCCCAAGCTAACCAGATGATGAACGTGCCATCCTATCGTAGCTACTCAGTGCATTAAAGAAATGGCAAAGGAAAACTTGCATATGGTGGGAGATGTTTCAAACATGTTTCCCTAGCATTTAATTTTAAACATCTGTTCTGCTGTTAAGGTTTTCATCCAACAGGACACATTGTCTGATGGGCAGACCACAGTTGACATTAGTAGGCGAGGCAGGTATCTGGCTGTGCACCAGCATGTCAGGAGAAGAGAAAATGAAGTTATAGGTTGCTGAGTACTATCCAAATGATTAATTTTTTTTGTTATTTGCCAAATATTTGAGAAATAGTATTCAGCCAGTGACAGTCAGTTTAATAACGAAAAACTAATTTACTGCATGATTTATTCACTAAATAGCAGCAAAATTCAGTGAATAAAATATTGGTCAGGTTATATTCCAGCAGCACTGAGCAGACTCAGTCCCGGGAGAAGAATTTTGTCTACATAATTCATTTTATAAATGCTGGGGCAAAATCATCTCTCAGCTATCCTGGTAGAATGCCTCTCACAAATATTTTAGTTCATTGATGCAACTGAAAGAGATTGTGTAACTAATTCAGACTAATTTTCAAACCTGTGTTTTGTGCCTGTCAATTTATTGAATGTTAAGCCAACAAAATGGCTCCACCTCAAGAACTGAATCATTTAATTCTACCAAACTAACATTCAGGTTATTTGTAAATAAATCCTTGACTTGGTTATGGTCGATATAGTAACCCTGTATTCTCAGGGTTTTCAGTTCATCTCTGCTAGTTCAAGCATGTTGTTATTTCTACATTAATATCTTATTTAAAATAGGCAAGCAACTAGGAACAGACAATTTTCCCTGTTATCAAATGATAACTTAAATATTTGTGTTGAAAATTTTGAAATAGACATGGCTCAAGATATAAAATATTTGTTCAGGGCTGCACAGCACTTACCCTTCTTTCTAATTTGGATTTGCTGTTCTGAATGATTTCAATGTATATTGACAGAGAAATATGAAGCATTGAGAGTTGAACCACTAATAAGGCTACAAATTCTCATAGGCAAAAAATTCTAATCAAAGGATTAAAAAAAATAATGATAGTAAAATTATATCTCTGAAGTCAACACCAGTTCTAAGTTGATTATGTTCTTTTGGAGTCATGGAATAAAGAATGAGTACGTTTCTCTGTGAACCTTACTAGTTTTGTATTCGCAGAAGAACCATGGATTCGAGAAAAGAGTTAAGCTGGGAATCTGAAAGGATGCAAAAATCTTTAGATTTGCATATACAATATTGAGATCATGAGAATGTCAAATTTAAATGCAAAACTCACATGTCTTATGAATAAATCATGAATGGTAGCAAGCCTGATTTATTCTTTTTTTTCCAATTGTTATTTCTCTCCCCCCCCGCCCCTCCTACACATGCTCCTTCAATAGGCTCTAATCTGCAAAACAGACTATTTCTTCTTTCCTTCTGTAGGAAATGCATTGATAGATGTGACAGTATAGGAAGCTGTGGGCTCCTTCAGTACTAAAATGTATGTTTGTGTATGTATATTATTTATACTTGTTTAGGAAGTAAAGAAACATCATTTCCTCTTTTTTTCTCAGTCTCTTATTCTCTCTTTTTCTGTCTCGCTCTCTCACTAAAGAGATACCTCAGCACCATGGCAACAGCCTCCAACCCTTTAAGTGTATGATACAACCAGATTTGGAAAAGGTTAGCTGTGTGTTGTAATCAAATCCAGGCAGATCAATCATGTAAGGAGATGACTTTCAATGTACTGTGAAGTAATGAATGACTAGATCTCACAGGACTTTTTTCTGGTGTATGAGATAACTACAGACATTTTCCAGGTTACTGTCAAATAAATATGGTACTGCAGGAGTAGAAGAATGTAGGGGGGAAGGAATAAGAAGGGGCTATGATATAAAAATGGACCTTGTTTGTATCTGTGGAGGAGCAAGCGTGGGCGCAAGGAGAGGGAATGGAGATCACCGCTTCTGGAGCTGTTGCCTTATTAGGATAGAAGCTCCAAGAGAGGAGGGGAGCAGCGGGACGTGAGGTCTGAGAGAGAAGAGGGAGGATGAAGGAGAAGAGAGGTGAACGAAGAGAGATCCTCCAGAAAATCTGCAGAGAAACTGATTGTGATCGCAGTAGGTCCTGGAGGGAACGGAATGAGGGGCGGAACCCTGGAAAGACTCCAAGAGATGCCAGACATCTGTCCACAATAGTAAGAAGAAAAAAAAAGGGAATTTGTATTAAAAAACCCTCTATGTTAAAGACTGGTTTTGTTTGGTCCCCAAGAGGATTCAAGCGTACAAGTTAAAGATAAGGCTGACTGGTGGCTCTGGTATTAATACAGATAAAAGGATTTCATGCATAGAGACCTGAAGATATAAGACCTCTCTTAAAATGGGGAGACATTGAATGAAATAAAAGAAAGGGAAGAATATTCTAGGAGAGATCCAGTTCATTAATACTAAGTTCAGTTAATTCATGTTAAAGAGTAAAGTCTTTTTGTGTCAGAAGAGTTACAAAGTTAATACTGTAAGAGATATTTGAAAGAGATGCAATGAACATCTTCTGTCTATGTGTGGAACTTGAATGAATTTGTAAAAGGAAAAATAAAGAAAAGTTAATGATCTTAACCAGACTGTGG
>NW_017729017.1:244666-271973 GCF_001723915.1 Gavialis gangeticus
GTCTATGTGTGGAACTTGAATGAATTTGTAAAAGGAAAAATAAAGAAAAGTTAATGATCTTAACCAGACTGTGGCTGGATATCTAACTTAGAGTTTGGTCATGTATAAGTGGATCGAATGACATATGCATCTTGTGTGTGAGCCCCATTCAAAGCTTATAATAAGAGCAAAGTAACGGAGAATAACCCTCTCGACTAATAATATTTAAAATTAATATTAATAATAATAACATCAAAGAAGTGGCAGGTGGGAAAGTCAGGGCATACCAACAGCTCATAGAATAGCGGCAAGCGCAGACAAGGGAACCATAAGCCAAATCACAACAGTATCTTTAATAAGTGAAGTAAAGAGGTTAGAGGAACAAAATACAATGCAATAATGTTGGACATTCTGTGAAACGTTCTCTTTGGCAGCATGCACTGGTTCCTGTTCACACTTACTATAGCTGTAGCATTTACACACCTAAGATGTTCTCCAATACTTGTGCATTTCATAGATTTCATAGATTTCATAGACATTAGGGCTGGAAGGGACCTCGTAAGAACATCAGGTCCAGCCCTCTGCCCAAGTCAGGGCAGGAAGTTAGCTAGGGTCAAAAGATCCCAGCTAGATAAGTGTCCAAATGTTTCTTAAAACTATCTGGAGTAGTTGCTTGCACCACCTTTGGAGGGAGTCTGTTCCAGGCCTTGGGGGCTCAGATAGCAAATAAGTTTTTCTTTATGTCCAGCCTAAAATGGTCTTGCCGGAGTTTGTGACCATTGGACTTTGTCATCCTTTGTGGGGCTCTGGTGAACAGTTGTTCCCCAAGATCCTGATGTACTTTATGTACTTACAGGCTGCCACCAAGTCACCCTTGAGCCTGCTCTTCTCCACAATGAAGAGTCCTATAGCTCACAGCCTGTCTTCGTAAGGCCCGTTCTCTTGCTCTCTGATCATGAGTGTGGCTGTCCTCTGGACTCTTTCAAGCTTCTCCACATCCTTCCTGAATTGTTCCGCCCAGAACTGGATGCAGTACTCCAGCTGCGGCTTACCAAGGCTGAGTATAGCGGGAGAATGACATCCTGGGTCTTGCTCAAGATGCAACAGTAGATGCAAGCCAAAGTCTTGTTCACTTTGCCAGCTGCAGTATCACATTGGTGGCTCATGTTCACCTTGTGGTCAGTCAAGACCCCCAAGTCTCTTTTGGTCATGGTGCTACCGAGTGTAGCATTGCTGGGCCTATAAGTGTGATGCGGATTTTTTCCCCTGAAGTGGAGCACCTTGCATTTCTCAATATTGAAAGCTATCAGGTTTTCACTCATCCACTTTGCAAGCCTATCAAGATGAGTCTGGATCACCAGCCTGTCCTCAAGTGTGGACACTCTTCCCCAAAGTTTGGTGTCATCAGTGAACTTAGCCAGTTCACTTCTGACATCAGTGTCCAGATCATTTATAAAGACATTAAAGAATACAGGTCCAAGAACGAAGCCTTGGAGGACACCACGAGTCACTGGCTGCCACATTGATTCAGTTCCATCAACTACCACTCTCTGGGTCCTCTAGTTTCTCAGCCATCAAACTGTGGAGTATTTGAGGCCACAGTTGCCCAATTTTTCCATGAGGACATCATGGGACACCAGGTCAAAGGCTTTTTAAAAGTCCAAATACATTATATCAACCTTTTATCTTTTGTCCAGGTGATACATCACCTGGTCATAGAAGGAAATGAGATTGGTCAGGCAAGACCTACCCACAACAAACCCATGGTGGCTATCCCGCAGGCCTTCTGTTAGCTTGTCAAGAATGGTTTCTTTGATATTCTTTTCCAAGATCTTTCCAGGGATTGCCATTTCCCAATTTGACCAGGAGGACATCACGGGAGACCAGATCAAAGACCTTTTTGAAGTTGAAGTATATGATATCAACCTCATTTCCTCTATCCAGGTGGTGAGTAACTTGATCATAGAAGGAAATGAGTTTGGGTTGGCATGACCTGCCCATGATGAAGCCATCTTGGCTATCCTTCAGAATAGTGCCTTTAGTTAGCCTATGTGTGATGGTTTCTTTGATTATTTTCTCCAGGATTTTACCTGGGATTGAGACCAAACTGATTGGCCTGTAGTTTCCTGGGTCCTCCCTTCTCTCTTTCTTAAAGATAGGTACCACGATGGCTTTTTTTCCAGTCTTCTGGAGTGCCACAAGTCTTCAGATAACTTTGCCATTGGTTGTGCGATGACATCAGCCAGTATTTTAGCACTCTCAGGTGTAGTTCATCTGGTTCAGCTGACTTATAGACTTGTAGGTGCTCCTCCACAAGATCTACCTCCACTATGGGAGGGTGGCCACCTCTACCATGGTCATCCTGTATCCTATCAAGCAGGCTAATACCCTTGGACTGGTGGAATACCAATATGAAGTATTAATTCAGGAGTTTGGTTTTGTCCTGGGTGTCAGTTAACAGCTGTCCCATTTCATTTATTAGGGGCCCTATGCTTTGCTTGTTCCTTTTGTGACTTCCTACATATCTAAAGAAGGACATTTTGTTATCCTTGATTCCAGTTGCCAATTTATGTTCAGCTTGTGATTTCACTGTCCTGATCTGCTCCCTACAGGTGTGGGTGGCTTCTGAGTACTTCTGTTTAGTAGCTGTTCCTGACGTTCATCCCTTGTAGGTTTCTCACTTTAATTTCAGGAGGTCCATGACTTCCCTGTTGAGGCAAGGGGGTCTCCCTGTTATGCAAATAATATAAATACCAGCTTGATGTTAGGTAAATAACATGGAAATAGACTTTTGCCTATTGCTTTTAATCTTATTTATTTTCTTGAGTTTTGCATTGCCATAAGAAACTCTGTTTAGTATTGCTCTGTAGCTTGACATAAGTGCTCAAACTTTTACTCTTTTGTATACTGTATGTGTGAGAGTGTGTTTGTGGAAAAGGAAAACATCAGATGGTGACTGGCTGAAGAATGCAGACAAATAAAAGACCAAACAAGAGGAATACACCCCAGAACAGCAAGAGAACAACAACAATTGACCTTCAAGAAAGAACATAGTGATAACCCAGCAAAAACCCAGAGGACTGGGTGACTTGACAAGGCTATAAAAGATGGAGAGAGACATATCAATTCTGGGTCTTGTTCTGCATGGCATCCTGGAGCATCAGTTCATCTGACGAGACGGACTGTCAGGAGCCAGTCCAGCTGCTCCTACTCGTGATCAACTTGGCTGGCCACTAATTTGATCCGAGCACCAATAAGACTGGTAACATATACGAGTGCAAAACAGAAATAGGGGTATGAATGTGGTGTGTGTGTGTATGTGTATCAAGTTGTTAATCAATAAATGTGGCATCTTACCTTATCCTCCCTCATAAGGTCTCGCTCGTGAATTAAGCAATTGGCAATTTGTGTAATGTCCTAGTTCTTTTTCTGCCTTTCTTGTGAGAAGGAATAGACTTTTGTTGAGCTTTTAGGATTGCTTCCTTCAGGAAAGAACACTACTGGCTGTTTTTCCTGGCTTACAGTGGATGGAGAAAGTGATCATCTTATGGTCTCTGTCGCCTAGTTTCCCTTCAGTCAGCAGGTTGCTCACTAGATTGTCCCTGGTCAGCTCATAGACTTCCTGAATTAGATAGAGCTCTTTGACACAAGTGAGGAAGCTTTGTGAGCAATCAAATCTATCTGAGTGCTTATCCCATGAGATGTCTGAGTAGTTGAAGTCATCAATCAAGACCGTGCTCCATGAACGTGCAGCCTCTGCCAATTCTCTAGAGAATTCTTGGTTGAGCTGTTCCTCTTGGTTCAGAGGTCTGTAATAAACTCCTATGATCAAGTCCCCTTCCCCACAATCTCCCCATATCTTGACCCAGAGGGTCTCAAGTCTCCCTTCTTTGCATCCAATTTTTACCTCAAGCGAGGTATAATGTTCCTTTACATACAGAGCAACTCCTCTGCCCTTCTTCCCAATACGATCTCTCCTGTACAGGGTGTATCTTTTTATGCCTGTGATCCACACATAGGTGGAGTCTCACTAGGTCTCTGTGATCCCTATAAGATTGTATTGTTTGTTGGTTAGTATGATGGCCAGTTCCTCCTGTTTGTTCCCCATGCTTCTGGTGTTAGTGTACAGGCAACTAAGCTTGCAAATGGAGGCCATAGGCTTTCTGATAAGTAGTCAAATAATGTGTCCATTGACTGGTGTCAGAGAAGGCTTCCTATTGTACCCTGGGATGCTGGTTTTGAGGTTGCCATTTCTCAGGCTTGTGTTGGTGGTTGATGGCCCATCCCCCGACAATGTCAGTTTAAAGCCCTATCCATAAATGGCATGTATTTCTACTCTTACTCCACATTTACACTTAAGACATAATTAACCAGTTAATCACATCTTAAGTAATAACCCAGACACACATGCATGCAATTAATGGCATGATAAAAAAGGGAATAAGTCACAAAGTTTTCATAAACAATGTGTGTATTCAGGTCCCATTGTGCCTGAAATTGAATGTGTGGCTAGGCCAATCAGCTGACTGGTGCTACTGGCCTCAGGGGTGCACCAGAGTCAAGCACTCTAATGCTCTCCTAAGGCTAGAAATGATGATCATCTGACTGGCATGCCAAGCTGGGCACACTAAGTAACCAGCTTGCTGCTTGCCATTTCAGGGGAAGCCCAGGAGCCACCTGTAATAGGGTGTGACTGGGTTCTGATCCTCAATCCCATAATAATGCCTTCTTCCATACATATATAGCATAGCCAGAGGTGCAACCAACTGTTGGGATTCCATCATGCCTTTAATTGGCCAGAGGCCACAGGAACACTTTGACAAAGGTATGTCTTTGTTTCATTCTAAAATCATTCATAAGCCATTCCTGAGTTCTGCATGTATATTTACTAATTATACGGGTCTGCTATATAATATGGATGAATACTATTTCATTTGTGTGCTGCTCACTATGAATGATATTTGTGATTTGTTCAGTTTGATTGGTCACATACTATACTTACTGCATACTGATGTTCTGTGAAACTGTGATTCTATAATTGGCTGACTAAAACTTCTTTCTACGTATAAAAAAATGACAAATAGTGAATAATGCACTTTGAGCCCATTTTATAAAACATTCAGAATCTAAGAACCTCCTCATAAATACCAATGATTTTAACTGCATTAAGAGGAAATGAATATGACCCTGTGAAAAAGTGCTAAGCTACCACAGTTCAGTTTTCATGAAATGTGGAGTAAGAGTGTAAATACTTGCCATTTCTATTGAGCAGCTGACATGATAAATACCTGCCCATTTTCCCCTCATGGCAACTAGTTTGTTTTCACATACTCTTTCACATACTCCGTAATTGGCAATTACAGTAGAGAACACAGATAAACCATTTCCTCCTTCAAATTCACCACAAAATATCTCTACCTATGCTTGTGATTTCTACCTATATTTCTGACCTGTTTTATTTGGGGGGTGTCTCTAGTGATAATCCTCAATTAGTGTAAGTTGGTACAACTTTATTGACTTGAGCAAAACTATACTACTTTATAGCAGAGGAGCATCTGGCCTTATGCCTATATATAATATTATATCTGTGAGAGATTAGCCATGCCTGCAAAATAAAATCACAATCTCTCACTTATAATACACAGGGTAACCTCTTTTATTTCTCACCTGCTATGACTTTCATGGGGAAAAAAGGTACAAAGATAAACAGTTCTGAGAGACAAGGTTGGTGTTGTATCTGTAGTTCAGAAGAATGACTCCTATTCACAGGGCTCTACCATCCCCATCCCCTGCCCTTACCACATCTGGTATTTCTACTTCACATTTATTACGTTTCTCGTGAAGAATTAACACACACAATGTACTTTGTTTCATCTCTTTCTCAGAACACTCTTGCTCCTGCTTGCTTGCCTCATTCTTCCCCGCATGGGTTTCAAGCAGACTGTTCTTCCATTCCACCCAGTCTTTATCTAACAATATCTGAATATGAGGGGTCACCTTTTGTGACTCACCTCCCCACTCAGTTTTGACTCTTTCTTTCTCTAGGTTCCCTGGAAGGTACCCAACATCCCTTGGTTTCAGACTCACTGACCTGGTTGTCCCCACCGTTTCCTTTCTCTGGCTTCTCCAGTAAGTCTGTCTTCAGGACTCTTCTTCTTGTCCCCTCTCCTGGCCATCTGCCGTTGCCCTCCCATGTTCCCACAGATCTTTTTCTGGGAGTTTTTCTTTTTTCAGGAGCCAACTACAAGTCTGAAGAAATTTCTGACTTGGTATTTGTATTGCATGCATTAAAACTCTAGGGTCACCTATAAATGAACTCTGAAGCATTCCATGTTCTAATTAGAATTCTCTAGCATTGCCGCAGCATCATGTGTATAAGCCCCTGAAGATTTAAAAATGGCCACTGGAGCACTTTAGCTAAAGTTTATTGAATGAGCTTTAGTTAAAGAGTCCTGTGGTTATTTTTAAATGCACAGGGGCTTGATACACATGTCACTCTGGCATTTTACTCTGGGAACCACTCTAATTAAAATGCCCCCACCCCCAAGCATGTGTACAAGTACAAGTACAAAAGTCAATACAGTTCAGGGTCCAATTATAGGTTAACCTTATATGCAAGATCAGTACAGTTTTTATGGTTCTTCTGGAGGAAAAAGTAGAGAGATATAATCAGAACAATATAGTGCTGTGCTGTACTATATTATACTATACTTCCTAGACCAGTGACTCTCAACCAAAGTGATGCTGTACCATGGGGCACCTTCAGATCCTTTTAAGGGGTGCCATGCAATATTAGCACTGCTAGGTATACAAACATGAGTCACAAGATAAAACTAGAGATTTCAAATAGGAATCCATAGTGTATAAAACATTCTGACCTGTTCTGGTCTCTGTGAGTTCTTTGCAGTAGAAGAATTGCACTACTATTTTTCTGTACCCAAAAAACAAGTGAAAAATAAGGGCTGGCATTTTCCAAGGGGTGCCTCATGCCTATTGAGGGGTGTTTTGAATTCAACAAGGTGGAGAACCACTGTTCTAGACCTATGGATAGCCACAGCCATCTTCATAGTTGTAAATCTAAGTAAATCTATATATACACATTCAAATATTAAAAATTGTAGTAAAATACATTAAGACTGAAAGTCAAATACCCAAAAGATATTTTATACAAACTCAGTCTAGTTTTCCTAGATGTATGCCTGAGACACATACATAGCAGAAAAAAATTCAGCCCTAACATTTAAACTTCAGCAAATTTGCAAGCATCTGAAGACAGTGGTCTTGCAATGGAAAATATTTAGGTACTTTATGTATACGTGATGTGATCAGATCAACCTATAATGTCTTAATTATCACACAAGCCTTCTTCTGAAATTTCTTCACATGATCCACATCAATTTTGGGCTGTCACCTGCTCCTGGGATGGTTTGTGTCCTTTCTGACAGTGTGATCCTCCTGGGAGGGTGAAAATGCAAAAAAGTCATTTAGGAGATTGACCCTTTCTTGGACATTGGATGTCAGTTGCCCCATTGGATCTCTTGGGGGCCCAATGCTATCCTTGTTCTTTTTCTGACTTCCCACATATCTGAAGAAGGACTTTTTGCTGTCCTTGGTTCCCGTAGCTAGCCTAAGTTCATTTTTTTCCTTGGCTTTTTTCGACTGCTCTCTACAGGTGCAAGTGAGTGCAGAGTAATCCTCTTTGGTAATGCTTCCTGTTTTTCAGCTGGTGTAGGCTACTCTTTTGAGTTTAATGAGGTACAAGAGTTCCTTATTCAGCCATGGGGGCTTCCTTGTCTGTTGACTGCATTTCTTGTGCAATGGTATGGTTTTGCCCTGTGCTTCAAGGATTATGTTTTTAAGAGATGACCATCCCTCATGTACTCCCTTTTCTGGGGGGTATGGCCTATAATTGCCTGACTGACCAATTCTCTGAGTTTGCAAAAGTCAGCCTTCCCAAAGTTAAGGACTTCTGCTTGACTGAGGGGTTTGCCTTCTCTTCAGTGAACTAAGAAGGTGACCAATTCATGATTGTTGTCACCAAGCTTCCCCTTAATTCACAGATTACTCACCAGGTTTTCCCCATTGGCCAGGACCAGATCAAACAATGTCCCTCCCCTAGTCAGCCAATAGACCTCCTGAGTTAGGTAGAGGTCATTGATGCACACGAGGAAGCAGGGATGCATAGATAAATGTAGGGTACATAGACAGACAGAGGGGGTAGGTGTGTTGTTAAGTATTTTTACCAAGCCACATGACTGGTCACCTAAATCATATGGTATTAATTCTGTTCGCTAATTAGATACCTTAAGTTTTACAAACAGGAGTCTGTTCTTTTCCTGCTCCCAAGTTATCCACAAACAATGCTATTTGTTCTACATGAATCTATTGTGTGGATGATAATAATCATAGTAATAAAAACAGCTTTGCATGTTGTCTATGGGAACCCTTCCAGTATAGATACTCCGGTGAATAAATATTCACACTGGTATTCAGGAGGCGTTTGCTTCCTGCAAATTTTGTCCTGAATAAAATCTCACCTCACCTAACAACTTTATGTCAACCTTTTTTATCTGCATTTGTTATTTAGACAGGGGGCCCTGATTCTCTCATGTTCTGCACCTGGTGTCATCATCATTTATAACTGTGCAGAGTGCATGTAAAGTACCACCAGATCAGAGTTCTGTGCTCAGAACCCTGTCCATGATTTTGTGCCTGTGAAAAAGCCTAAACCATGTAATATTGTAACCTCCCATCTAGTCAATTTATGTTAAAAGACACGTTATGTTCATGACACTGCCCACGGGCAGCTGTGTATGATTGTTATACAGCAACCACTGGCATATAGGTGGAACAAGGGGGAGAGGCAGTGGCTCTGGATGATACAATTTAAAAAACCTTTACAACCTTCCTTACTGTCTGTTTTCTATGCTTCCATGTATTTAATCATCTCTTGCCAGTTAACTCCCATTTGTTACTTTTAGAAATGTGTTTAGCCCTTTGTAGATAATTAAAAGGACATTGTCAATTACCCTTTGTAGCTTTTAAAATGTTTTACCACATCCAGGATCCCTTGTTGGTTTCTTTTGGTTCAATGGGAACCCTTGTGGTGATAGCATCAGGCACATGCTTCCTGATTCAGGAAAGTCCTTAGGCATGTGCTTAACTTTAACCATGAGATTAAGTTGTACTGATTTAAAAGGGACCTCAGCATGTCCAAAACAGGAATACACTCCTAAATTTGATATGTAATGAGCATTTCGTAAAAGAAAAATAGACGTGATTATTCTGTGGAACTGTGTGAGGCAGGCAGTGGCCCTGCTGAAACACTCTGGGTCAAGGTAAGAGGGAATAGCAAGAGTGATGTCAAGGTGAAGGAGGTGGCAAGACTCTTGTGAAAAACTAATGAAAGAAACCAAATCACAGAACCTGGTGCTAATGGGGGACTTTAATTACTGTGATGTCTACTGGGAGAGCAAAACCATTTCACAAGTCATGAAGGAAATTCTTGGAGTATGTTGGCTATAACTTTTTGGTAAAGGTGGTGGAGAAGCTGACTAGGGAAGAAGCTCTTCTCAATTTTTCACTCACAAACGGTGAACTGGTTGAGAACATGCAGGTGGAAGGCCAATAGGGTGACAGTGACCATGAGATGATAGGGTTCAAGATCCTGAAAAAAGAAAGGAGAGCAGCAGATTTAAAACACTGGTTTCCAGAAAAACTAGGCTTTAACAGACTCAAAGAACTGGTGGGCAAGACCTCCTGGGAGACAAGTCTGCAGGCAGCAGGAGTCCAGGAGAGCTGAGTATACCTTAAGAATATATTAAGGTCAAGAAGGAATCCTATAACAGCATGGGAGTTTGGTCATATTTCTAGGGAGAAGTAGAAAACTATCAAAGGCATGCTGAGAGAATCAGAAAGGCCAATGCACAAACTGAGATGAAATTAACAATGGACATAAAAGGCAATAAGGAAGCATACTACAAGTATGTCATAGAATCATAGAATAAAAGGACCAGAAGGGACTTATGAGATCATTAAGTCCGGTCCCCTGCCACAGGCAGAAGGTAATTGGGCTCAAATCAGCTCAACAATGTGCTTGTCCAGCCTCCCCTTGAACACCTCCAGGGATGGTGACTGCATCACCTCTGCTGGGAGTGTGTTCCAGATTGTAGATACCCTTATGGCAAAGAAGTTTTTCCTTATGCCTAGCCTAAATTTTTCCTCAACTAGCTTGTGCCCATTGGGTCCTTGTGCTCCCAATGGGTGCCTTTCTGAAGAGTTGCTCCCCTAGATCTTGGTGTTCACCCCTAACATACTTGTAGGAGGCTATCAAGTCACCTCTCAGTCTTCTCTGACTTAGACTGAACAAACCCAGTTCCTGGAGTATCTCCTCATAGGGCCTATCCTCCAGGCCCCTAATCATATGGTGGCCCTTCTCTGTACCCTTTTGAGCTTATCCACATCCTTTTTGAAGTGTGCTGCCCAGAACTGGGGATAGTACTCCAGCTGTGGCCTCATCAAAGCCAAATAGATGGGGAGGAGCACCTCTCTGGATCTGTTGGCAACACATCAGCTGATGCACGTCACAGTTATATTTGCCCTGCTGGCGACTTCATCACACCATTGGCTCATATTCATCTTCTGGTCAATTGTCACCCCCAGGTCCCTTTCAGATGCAGTGTCAACCAGTGGACCACCACCCATCATATAGTTATGGTGACGGCTCTTCCTACCCAGATGAGGGACCCAGCACTTATCCCTGCTTAGCCTCATTTGTTTGTGTTCAGTACATAGGAACAGTCTGTCAAGGTCATCCTGGATCCTTACCCTGTCCTCAGATGTGCCTGCATTTCCCCACAGCTTGGTCTCATCCACAAACTTAAACAGTGTGTTTCCACTCCCTCAACCAAGTCATTGATAAAGATGTCAAAGAGCATGGGCCCAAATACTGATCCCTGGGGGACACCACAGTAGATGGCCCTCCAGGATGAGGCCATCTCATTGAGTACAATTATTTGGGATCAGCCTCTGAGCCAGTTACCAACCCATGTCACTGTAGACTGGCCTAGGCCAGCACTCTCCATCTTAATTGAGAGACTGTCATGGGAAACAGTATCAAAGACCTTACTGAGTCTAGGTAAATGATGTCAATGTCATGTCCCATGTCCAGCTGGTTACTTGCCTGGTCATAAAAGAACACCAGGTGTGTTAGGCATGATCTCCCCTCTACAGAGCCATGCTGGTTGCTTCTAAATACTCCACCAGTTATGAGCTTGTGATTGATGGCCTCCTTGACAATTTTTTCAAAGGTTTTTCCCACAACCAAAGTCTATAGTTTGCAGGATCATTCCTCTACCCTTTTTTTAAAGATGGGTACCATTTTAGCCTTTTTCCAGTCATTTGAGACCACTCCTGAATTCCACAACTCTTCAACCAACCTCATAAGAGGCACCATTATGAGCTCAGCCAGTTCTTTCAGGACTCTTGGATGCAGGTCATCAGACTTGAAAACATCCAGATGTTCTAAGAGTACTCTCACCTGTTCAGAAGTAAGTAAAAGACTAAGGAAAGTACTGGTCCCTTACTAAACACATAGGCAAATTTAATAATCAATGATTCAGAGAAAGTTGAAGTCTTTAATGCATTTTTACTTCAATCTTCATGAAGGTAAGTTACCAGAGTGGAAGCACAGTTGGCATTGGCAGAAAGGATAAGGTAGGAGGTAACTTACCTAGAGTAGAAGAGCAGGTTAAATACTACTTGAAGCTGGATATTTTCAAATCAAGATGGCTAGACAAGATACTCAAGGAATTGGCTGATCTAATTTCACAGCCATTGACTAGTCTGTTTGAGAACTGATGGAGGTCAGATTTGTTTCTGGCCATCTTAAAAGGGGCAAATAAAATACCCACCTGTTAGAAAGGGAAGAAGAAGAATCTGTGAAATTATAGACCAGTCTTGATTCATGGAAAAATCATGCAATTTATCATCAAGGTATTTATTTCTAAGCAACTAGAGGAGAAAAAAGGCCACAGTTAACATAGATTCATCAAGAGCAAGTCATGCTTGACCAACCTGTTTTTTTTCAATGGCAAGGTGAAGGGCTTTTTGGATGTGGGGAAAGTAATGGATGTGATATATTTGACTTTAGCAAGGATTTTGATACTATTGCTCATGACGTTTCCATTAGTAATGTAAGGAAACAGAGACTAGGTGAAAGTTCTGTAAAGTGGATACAGAATAGTTTGGATCATCATGCCTAAAGGCTAGTCATCAATGGTTCACTTTTTAGCTGGGAGGAGGTATCAACTGGGATTCCCCAAGGGTGTGTTCTGGGTCCATTACTGTTTAATATCTTCATTAATGATTTGGAATATGGGAATGAGTGGGCAACTAGCAAATCTTCAGATTATACAAAGTTGGGTGGAGTTGCAGATACTCTGGAGGGCAGGTAAACTGGAGAAATGATCTGAAATTAATTGAAAGTCATTAAGGAGAAGTGTAAGGTTGTCGCTGGTAGGTGCTGTAAGGCTTCAGCCCCTTTCTGGTCGGTGCCTTCCTCCCTAGCAACATCAGGGTGAGACCGCACCTTGGGCCACCTAGATGGTTCTGAGCGCTGCCCCTACTTGCCTGTCATGACTTCGATGTTGATTGATGGGGGAGGCAGTTCCCTATTGGTGGTCCCAGAGGGGTCGTGACCCTGGTCTTTCTTCATGGGGCTCCAAAACCTCCCCTTTACCCCACCCTTACCACATCCATGGCCTGGGAGGACTCAGCTCCTTGTAATTTTTCCCAGGATGATATCTTCTCATGCAAGAGGACCGCCATGATTGGGGTCAGATCTGTTCGGCCATCAAGCTCTCCGAATTGATCCCTTGTCTTCAGACCAACTTTCAGGTAATGAAACATGGCCCAGCCTAGGGTTAACAATAACTTAGGAAAAGGCTTAACTCAAAGAGAAGATGTTCAGTGTCTGCTGATGGAGTGCCAGGGATTCTGGCCTCAGGACCCTTCTGCCTCCCTGGGATGGGAGAAGGAGTTTCATCCATCTCTCTGGGTACTCTTTCCAGGGACCATCAGACTAGGAGTTAATCACTCCTGATCCCACCACGTAGTGGAACTTTCCCCTTCCCTGCTGGGCTCTGGGCCAGTCGCTTCCCTCTTCACCAGGCTGCCCGCAAGGTTTTGCTGTAGCTCTCCACCCTTCCCCGTCGCAGTACCTGAACTCTTTGGAGCAGCCTGGTCTTTGCCCATGATGGTGAGGATGCTCTTCTTCTCTCTGATGTGACCTTTCAGCACACTTCGGCTCCCTGAGCCCAGAACTGGGGTTTTCTCTACCAGGTTTCCTCAGCTGCTGCTGGGGCTTCTCACCCTGTGCCACGCTCCACCGTTCCTAACAGACTACACTGCCTGCATCTCCCTGCTGGCATTCCACCTCTCCCCGCTGGCATTCTGGTCCTCTTTGCCCGGCTCTGCCATCCACCTCTCCCCACTGGTGGCTGGTTTTCCCCTGCCAGCATTCTCTTTCTCCTTGTCTAGGATGCTGCATCTCTCCCCAGCTGGCTTTTGATGAGACCTTGCTGCCTTTGGGCCTTGCCCCCAGGGCTCACCAATCCACAGGCTCAGGCATCTGCGGAACTGCTGAGCCTGCATCGGCTTTTCCCTGCAGCTGCCGCTTGTCCCAGACCCTGCCGTAAGTATCGGTGTTTGTTGGGCGGGTTCCTGGGACATGTTGGGAGGGGAGCTTCTGCCTCCCCTCTCACAAAGGTCTTTCACTTGGGGCATAAAAATTGCATAATTGCATATACAGTTACAGACTGGAGAACAACTGGATAGGCTGCAGTGTAGAAAGGGATCCACACTGTATTTTTGCTGCAGAAATAATGCTTATATTGCAACAGTGTGCTCATGTTGCAAAAAAGCTAAGAGCATATTGGATTGTATTACCAGTAACAGAAGTGGCACCTCCTAGTGAATGGAAGTGATTCTTCCCATCTATTCAGCATTGGTGAGTCCTCTCTTGGAATAGTATGTCCAGTTTTGGGCACTGCACTTCAAGAAAGACATAGATAAATTGGAACGAGTCCAGCAGAGACCAACAAAAAAGTGTAGAGGTCTAGGAAACATGATTTATGAAGACAGATTAGAAGAACTGGGATTATTTAGTCTGGAGAAGAGAATAGTGAGGGGGAATTTGATGAATCTTCAATGATCTGAAAGGCAGTTATAAAAAACATGATGATAGACTATTCTCTATGACTGCAGGGGATAAGACAAGGAGTAGTGATCCTAAATTGCTGGAAAATAAATTCAGGTTGAATATTAGGAAAAACATTCTCACAATGAGGGTGGTTAAACATTGGGGCAGGCTGCCTAGAAAGATACTGGGTTTGTTGGAAGCTTTTAAAGAAGGTGAGACAAACACTTCTCTGGGATAGTTTAAATAGGGATGATCTTGTCTTAAGCAGGAACTTGGACTACAAGTTTCTTCCAGACCTACTTTTCTATGATCTTCAGCTAACCCTTATCTTTTAGCAACACTTTAAGAGTTAATATTGTCAGTTTCAAATACCAGGCACCTCCTGCATTGATTGGATATCACTCAAAATCTCCAGGGATCAGCTACTTGGGCCACAGAGTACCTACTCCTTCCTCCCTCTGGGTTTGCCTCATTCCCCTTTAATTTTCCAAAGGTGTCTGCATTAAAGACTTGCTAGAAGACCAAAATTAGGAGGACATAGTTATATTTAGCTTTAAGACAAATTAGCCCATATTCCTATGAAGTCAACAGAAGCTGTGTACACTTATGCCGGTGATGACTTTGTCCCTTTTGCTTTTGCAAGATTTGATTATTTCTGTATTCATTATAGCAAGATAGATAGAAGTATTTATATTTCTTTCCTTGGCACTCTGCTACAGTTCTTTGATTAGCTTAGCAGACAGCACCGTTTCATTTTGACTTCTGTTTCACCATTTCAAAGGGACAATGTTTCATTTTTCTGTTTTGAAGCACTGTTCCATTTCATTTTGTCGAAACCGTTTTGCTGTTTTGATGCTGTTTTGACCTGTTTTTACATTTCACACATAGACTATAATGGGAAATCACAAAAATGCTTATAACTTTGTCATTTCTTGCCTGATTTGGATGAAAATTACAGAGATTGTAACCCCTTCTGAAGCCTACCAAGTTTCAAGGAGATAGTTGCAGGGGGTTTTGTGAAACTGTACCTCAAACTATTCAAAGCAAAACTCATGTAACTTGCTGGCAGTGGCAACATGCTGTCTTTCCACACGCAAATCTGGGGGCCTGCTCCCCGCAGGAGGAGTCTTGCACAGCCCTCCCGGGGGGGTGGGGAAGTCTGCGTGAGGGATGACAGCAGGCTGCTGCTGTTGGCTGGGACCAGCATGAGCACTGGGTTCTTCCCAGCGCTTGGTGTGGGCTGTGCTGGGCCAACTTGGGTGCTGGTGCTGGCCCCAGATGACAGCAGCAGCCTGCTGTCATCTGCAAGCTCCCCAGCCACTAAGCGCGGAGCTTTAAAAAAAAATAAAATAAAGCCCCACATTCACCAGCTCTAGCAGCAGCTATTGGGGCATCTGGGGACTCATGGCAGAGCACCCCCCCCATGCAGTGCAGGGCAGCAGGGGGCAGCGGAGATTCCCCCCTGTGCCTGGCACCCACATGGCAGCTGTACCATCACATGGGTGCAGTGTGGCTCGGCAGGGCACCACACACTGTCCTAGAGCTGGTGTGGATCCACCTGTCAGCCAGAGCTCCCAGTTCAATACCCCAGGTCTCTTATCATTCCCCCAGCTCTTCCTAGGGGGTGCAGCCTCTGAATCTGCACATGGGGTTTCAGCAGGCTGCTGCTGCTGGTTGAGGAAATATCCCAGAGCTCCCACCATCCCCAGCTGGCAGCGGCAGCTTGCTGTCATCCTGCATCATCTGGGGACCCATGCCCCTTGGGAAATGCTCGGGGAAGTGATCAGGGAGCTGGGGAATTGAATGAGGATGTGGGGGAATGTTCAGGGACCTGAACAAAGATTCCAATAGCCCCCAATTCAATACCCCAATGCCTTGTTCGATTCTCTAGCTCTCTGATTGCTTCCTTCAGCTCTCCGATCTTTTCCCCAGCTCTTCTTGTGGGGCATGGGCTTCTAGATCTGCATGCAGGGTTTCAGCAGGCTGCCACTGCAGGCTGGGGCCAGCGTCAGCATCACAGTCTTCAGCAAGGGCCCCAGCTTGCAGCGGCAGCCTGCTGAAACCCTGCACACAGATCAGGGCCCTGTGCCTTCAAGGAAGAGCCAGGGAAGTGATCAAAAAACTGGGGAATTGAACCAGGAGTTGGGGAATTGAACTGGGAGCTATAAGTCAATATGAGAGCAGTTCTTCCCACTTCTTTCCCCTCCCTCTCCTTAGTTTCTGTTTAGCTGCAAGCAAGCCTGGCTTTGAAACACAAAATGTTTTGAAACTTTAGAAATGTTTCCAGTGCCCTCGTTTCATTTTGAAACTGTTTCAAAGCCTTTCATTTTGTTTTGATTTTGCTGTTTCAAGCTCAAAATGCATCAAAACTGCTTCAAAATGAAACACCTGTTGAAATTTCGCATAGTCCTAATGTCTGCCCCAGCACTGCCCATTTACTTGCATTATAAGAAAAAGTATTTGGAATAATTTTGTTCCCATTTGGTTATGTACATGGAATTTTTGGCCCTTGTAGCCAGGGAGCAATCCTATTTCTCAGCAGTGCCAATGTGTAAATGTGCATGCAGACTGAATGCACAGTAGGAACCACACTGGCTGAACATGTATGTGGCTATGTGCAAGTGCTGCTTATACAAATTTATCTGTCTCTACATCCTGAAATGTAGGTGGCCCCAAACCAATGACTAGCATGTGTTAGACTACAAAGGAAAAGGAGGCCTATCCCATTGTAGCCTGGGTACACCGGGGGAGTGTGCCCTGTCCTCTGATAACAATGGTGGTGGTCAGGTAGGATGCTGAGAAAGGGGCCAGCTACTAGAGCAGCTTCCTCCCCTCTCTATAGAGCTAGGCTGAAACCAAGTACTTAACTATGTACAATTTATTACAAGAATAAATACAGACACTTAATATAAAACATATTTACAAGACTTAACATATAATACTATATATAATATTCCACAATTCAGATATAATACCAAATATGAACCAAATAACTTACAACCTATACAACACAATTAACACATAGGGATATTGACCTATATAACCCAAGTAAATTAACAATAATATTTTTTTAAACCTTCACAAATAACAATACCAATATACACATTGAGGCATTAAAACACATAAACCATATAACCCCCCTTAAAGAATACCCCTAGCTATATACCCCTTAACACAATGACAATCTCAAAATAGGGAGTGCACTCAGTACTTCCCTGAGGGGCTCTTTTAATTAAAGGTGGAGCCGCACTGTGGGGTTCCGGTCACTCAGCCTAGGGCTGGGGCTAACTTGAGCAGCTGTGAGCTGCTTCAAAGGCAGTTTCTCCATGCACTGACCTGTGCACTGGGCGAGGCCTGAGCAGCCACGAGCTGCTCCCAGGGCAGATTCTCTGTGCACTGACATGTGTACTAGGTGAGGCCCGAGCAGCCACAAGCTGCTCCCAGGGTGGACTCTTCATGTATTGACCTGTGCACTGTGTGGAGTGTGAGCAGCCTCGAGCTGCTCCCAGGTCCAACTCCCAGTGTGCCAATCCACACACTGCTGAAGCTCAGGTTGGGTCCCAAGGATGGCTGTCTCTGGAGCTCCTCTCTCCTTGCCATCCCTTGTCATCTCTCTCCAGCCTGCTGAACCTGGTTCCCTTTTATACTCTTCAAGGGCTCCACTCCTGAAGTTGTCTGGACCTGGCTGGCACCGTTCTGATTCAGGTCCAGCTTCTTCTTGCCCCCTCCCTTCAGAAAAGGGCTTGGTATTGCTTCTCTTTGCTTCCTCTGGATTGGTGGACGAGCTCTACCAATCAAACAGAAGACCCTCAAACCTGGGACTCTACCCAAGGCCCCCAAAAGGTAAGCCTGCTACCACATGACTTAGTCCTGCTAATTGAGTGGCTGGTGCACTGGCTTAAGGATCCTCCAAGCTGTAGTTAAAGTGCTGTCCTGAGAAGTTAAAGAGCTGCAGGTTCAAACCCCCTCTGGGCAAGGGAGGGCCTAGAACTTGCTTCTCTCTCTTCCTAGATGAGTGCCCAAAGTACTCAGCTCTTATACTAAAATGTGGGAGGTCTCCCCTCCTTAGATTTGCACACAGGTACACATGTACATAGTCATCTGTGGGGACAAAGTTACAGGTGCAGGAAATGGAGCCCCTATCTGTGCATAAGTATCCCAAACTTCACTTACATAACTGAAAAATTGCCAGTGAGACAATCAAGAGGAAATAGAATGCTACCCCAGACACAGCAAGGCCAGTGGGTAATACCAGCTATAACAGTAACAAAACTTAAATAACCAACAGTGTAACTTACAACCCATTTTATTTCATTTCCTGTTCTGATGTAGACAAAACTTACATTCATTTATCTTTCAAATGAATTGTTTGCTACTTGAATTTTTCAGAAATAATATTCCAAAGTCTCTAAAACTGCTGATTGTGAGAGATTCAAATGTTCACTGTGGGAATTTCTCTGAATAGTTCACATAAGGATTCTTATTGATCACAGGCTCTTCTAACGTCACACAGAATGTTATTGCCTTATTCTCAGAGGCCACAACTTGATCTTATTATTTTGCTTAATTTTCACCTCTTATATTTATCTGCTCAGCTATTAACATGTTTCTGATCACAGAGGTCTATGCTCTGCAGTGCCTCTTTTACCAGCAAATGAAGTTTGTATAGTTTTACATAAACACATTGTGATCAATAGTCATATTTCTGAGGGGGAGTGGGGTGAGGGCAAGGGGAGATTCATTGTTCATTTATGCCTTTTTTTATTACTCTTAAAGAATGTGTTGATTTCTACAATCCACACATACTCTCTGACTTTTTTTGCATCAGGACCAATTATAAAAGTTTAATTTTTAATGCCCTTTACCACTAAAATTTGTATGTGGAAAAATAAGGCATACCTCTGTTGATTGCACTAGAGCCAAAACCATACATGCCAGGTATCAATTTGGCACATAAAGTTAAGATTCAAGGTTCAAATACAAGATTTGGATTGAGCATCACCTCCATTATTCACCATGAAAAAAAGTAGGCTTGTTTATCCAAGAGACTTAAACTGGTTTAACTTAAAACTATTGGGCACTTGTACATGTGATGGGAGTTTAGTCCCCTAAATTAAAATGGTGGGTTTTTAATTACAACAATTACAAACCTACCATTTCAACTTAAGGGCTTCCATCACTGTTACAGTGAGGGGTCTGATCCTTTTTTTTTTTTTGTGGAGCCTGCCTGTGTCTCCCATGGCTGGGTGGTGAACTGCTGGTGGGCTGAGTGGTCCCTCAGCTGCAAGAAGGCCCCTGGCCTTCCCTCTGCAGTAGCACACTGCCCCACCCCCCCAGGGACAGCTGGGTGGGGTGCTAGTGGACCAGGAGCTGCCCCAGCTTGGAGGAGCACTGTCAAGGAAAGCTACACATCCTTGCAAGCTGACATAGGGTAACATAACGCCTCTGCGGGACGTGCTAGGAAATCTGGTGGTCACACCAGATGATAAAGATAACCTCTTTAACAATGTCTTTGCCTCCATTTTTTTGAGCAGGGATCCCCGATGGACCCAAGGGAGGCGCTGCCAAGCCCAGGGTCAGTGAGGACCTAGTCAGAGAACTTCTGGTGGGACTAGACATGTTCAAATCAGCAGGTCCTGATGATCTCCACCCCAGAGTGCTGAGGGAATTAGCAGAGGTCATTGTGGGACGCCTGGCATAGCTTTCAGAGCACTCATGTTGCTCTGGCGAGGTGCCGGAGAACTAGAAAAGGGCCAATGTAGTCCCCATTTTCAAAAAAGGGAGGAAGGAGGACTCAGAAAACTACAGGCCCATTAGTCTTACCTCAGTTCTAGGGAAGCTTTTTGAAAAAAATTATCCAGGAGCACATCTGCGAGGGACCAGCAGGGGAGATCATGCTTAGTGGCAATCAACATGGGTTCATTCAAGGCAGGTCATGTCAAACCAACCTGGTGGCTTTCTATGACCAGGTCACAAAATCCTTGGATGCAGGTGTTGCGGTGGACTTTAGGAAGGCCTTCGATACTTTCACCCCATTCTCATTAAAAAATTAGATGACTGTGGCATCGATGCCTAGACAGTTAGATGGACAGGTCTTTTTTGACCTGGAGGGATGTGGGCAGTGGGGTCCCCCAGGGCTTGGTCCTTAGGCCCTCACTGTTCAACTTCTTCATCAGCAACTTGGAAAAGGGGGTGAAAAGTACCTTGTTCAAATTTGCGGATGACACTAAGATGTGGGGAGAAGTGGGCATGCTGGAGGAGAGGGACAGGCTGCAACTAGATCTGGACAGGTGAGCAGATGAGAACAGGATGGGTTTCAATATTGACAAGTGCAAGGTATTGCACCTGGGGAGGAAGAACCAGTAGCATACCTACATGCTGGGGAACTCCCTTCTCATCAGAACAGAGGCAGAAAAGGATCTTGGAGTCACTATTGATTCTAAAATGAACATAGGCCACCAATGTGGGGACACAGTTAGAAGGCCAACCGCACCTTGTCATGCATCCACATCACGAGCAGGTCCAAGGAGGTCATCCTCCCCCCTCTATGTGACACTGGTCCGGCCGCAGTTGGAGTACTCCGTCCAGTTCTGGGCACTGCACTTCAGGAGGGATGTGGCCAGCATACTGAGGGTCCAGAGAAGGGCCACTCACATGATTGGGGGCAAAAAGGCAGGCCCTATGAGCAGAGGCTACAGAACCTGAACCTGTTCAGCCTCCACAAGAGAAGTCTGAAAGGGGATCTGGTGGCCATCCAGAAACTGGCAAGGGGAACCAGCAGGCTATGGGACAGTCCCTGGTCCCCCAAGCACTTCCGGGAGTAACAAGGAATAACGGCCATAAGTTGACTGAGAGTAGATTTAGGCTAGATATCAGGAGGCACTACTTCACAGCCAGGGCAGCTAGGATCTGGAACAAACTTCCAAGGGAAGTGGTGTTCACTCCTACCCTGGGGGTCTTCAAAAGGACGCTAGATAATCACCTAGCCAGGGTCGTTTGACCCCAGCATTCCTTCCTGCCCATGGCAGGGGGTCAGACTTGATGATCTGCTTAGGTCCCTTCCGACCCTACCAACTATGAAATTTTGAAACTATGACATTGGCACCCAGGGTGAATGACTGGAGGCCCTCTGGGTTAAAATTCATGAGGAACATGGCACAGGGACACAGTGATGGTAGTCTATTACAGACCTCCTACCCAGGATCAAGAGCTTGACCAGGAGTTCACCAGGGAATTGGCTGAGGCCGCATGCTCCCAGTGCATGGTTGTCATGGGAGACATCAACTACCCTGACATATTGTGGGAAGAGAGCTTGGCCAAATCCGAGCAGTCGCAAAGTTTTCTCTCATGTGTGGATGAGTTCTATCTGGTGGAAGAAGTCTATGGGCTGATGAGAGGTAAAGCACTGCTAGACCTGGTACTGGTAATGGGGGATGACCTAATCAGTGATCTTATGATGCTGGGTGACAGCGACCATGAGCTGATCGCCTTCACCATCCACTGTAAAGCTGGCAAGTCAGTCAGCAATACAGAAGTCCTTGACTTCAGGAAAGTTGACTTTCACAAGCTCAGGAGGTTTCTTGGCAAGACCCTAAGGGACCACAATCCAAAGGGGAGGGGAGTTCAGGAAGAGTGGTTGCTCCTCAAGGGAGCAATCCTGGATGCACAAGCAAAGTCTATTCTGTCTTTAACGAAAGGCAGCAAAAGGGCATAGCAGCCCCCTTGGCCCTGCAGGGAACTAGTGAACCTCCTGTATCTAAAAAGAAAGACCTACAAAGGATGGAGAACTGGATCCACCTCCAAGAGGAATACTCTGCACTGGTCCGGACCTGCAGGGAGTGAACCAGGAAAGCCAAGGCTGCGATGGAACTTCAACTAGCTACAGGTATCAAGGACAATAAAAAGTCCTTTTTTAGACATGTGGGGAGCCAGAGGAAAATCAAGGGCAAGATTGGACCCCCGCTAAACCAGATCAGACAACTGACAACTGATGCCCAGGAAAAAGCCAACTTACTAAATGGGTACTTTGCATCAGTTTTTCACCAGTCTGAAGGGGCACCCCTCCCCATTACGGGACGGGTACGACTGGGTGAGGGTGATTCCTTATCCTCCATCAATGCTAACCTTGTGAAGAAACACCTTGAGAGGCTGGGTACCTTCAAGTCAGCTGGCCCTGACAGCTTACACCCCAGGGTACTCAAGGAGATGGCAGGCATCATAGCTCAACCCCTGGCATGGATCTTTGAGAGTTCCTGGTGCTCTGGAAAAGTGTCCAAAGATTGGGAGAAGGCCAATGTAGTACCTATCTTTAAGAAAAGGAGGAAAGTGGATCCAGAAAACTACAGGCCCACCAACCTGACCTCTATCTCAGAGAAAGTCTTAGAAAAGATTTTCAAAGAGGCCATTCTTAACAGACTGGCTGATGGCAACTTCCTGAGGGATAGCCAGCATGGGTTTGTTTTAGGTAGGTCTTGTTTGACCAATCTTATTTTCTTTTACGACCAGGTGACCTATCACCTGGACAATGGAGAATCGATTGGTGTCATATATTCTGACTTTAAAAAAACCTTTGATCTGGTATCCCATGATCACCTCTTAGCCAACTCTGGCCTCAGCTTCACCATGGTCCACTGGCTGAGGAATTGGCTCTGTGGTCAGACCAAGAGGGTGGTGGTTGATGGAAGTCAATCGGCGTGGTGCTCTGTGACCACTGGAGTCCCCCAAGGCTCTGACCTTTGGCCAATACTATTCAACGTCTTCATTAATGATGTGGAAATTGGTGTCAGAAGTGGACTGGCCAAGTCCGTTGATGACACCAAAATCTGGGGTAAAGAGTCCACACCTGAGGACAGAAGGGTGATCCAGGCTGACCTTGACAGGCTCAGGAAATTGGTGGATGAGAACCTGATGGTATTTAATACCGATAAATGCAAGGTTCTCCACCTTGGAAAGAAAAACCTGCAGCATGCTTATAGGCCCAGCAGTGCTACGCTGGCTAGCACTATGGATGAAAAGGACTTGGGGGTCATTATTGACCACAAGATGAACATGAGCCTTCAATGTGATGCTGCAGCCAGTAAAGCAAGCAAAACCCTGGCTTGCATCCATAAATGCTTCTCGAGCAAATCCCAGGATGTCATTCTCCTGTTGTACTCGGCCCTGATGAGGCTGCAGCTGGAGTACTGTGTCCAGTTTTGGGCTCCACAATTCAAAAAAGATGTGGAGAAGCTCAAGAGAGTCCAGAAGAGAGCTATACGCATGATCAGAAGTCAGGGAAACAGACTGTATGATGAGCGACATAAGGAAGATCTTCTTTACTGTCTGAGCCCCCAAGGCTTGGAATAGACCGCTGTCAGAGGTGGTTCAAGTACCTACTTTGAATGCTTTCAAGAGACGTTTGGATGTTTATCTTGCTGGGATCCTATGAACCCTACTGAATTTCTGCCCCTGGGGCAGGGGGCTGGACTCGATGATCTTCCAAGGTCCCTACCAGCTCTAATGTCTATGAAATCTATAAACTCTTCCCTGAGCCTGCCCAGGGAGCAATGCCTGGAGAGCTTCCAGTGGACAGGCTTGGGGAAGAGTTGTATATGATGGGGTGCTGCCTCTGAGCTGGGGAAGCCCATGGCCTGCTAGCATCCTGCCTGGGTGGCCCAGGAAAGGACTGGGGCCCCCCACGGCTCAGGGGCTGTGCAGCCCACCAGCAGCTCATGCAGGCAGGCTCCAATGGAGAAAAAAAGCAAGGGGCCTATTCCTTTTATTTTATTTTGCAGAGCCTGCCTGCCTCTTCCACAGCTTGGGGGGTGAGCTGCCAGAAGGCCATGAGCTGCAGTGGGCCCTAGTCCTTCCCTCCACAATGGTGGCACCCCCAGGGGCTACCTGGGTGGATGGTTAGTAAGCGGGTGCTGCCCCAGCTCAGATGCCCATCCAACTCTTCCCCAAGCCTGACCTGGGGCAGCACATGGCCCACAGGCAGCCTACCTGGCCCACCCCAGGGAGCACCACCACCACACAAGGGAAGGACCAGGGCAGCCCGCAGCTCAGGGGCTGCTCATCCCACTGGCAGCTCGCCCCCCAGCCATGGGAGATGTGGGCACGCAGAAAAAAAAAAAAGATGGGGTCTCTTCTTTTGCCCTCAGCTCACCTGTCCCACAGTGTGGGAGGGGGATGAGCAGTCAAAAGTTTGCACCATTACAAAACAGCTATGTTGCAAACTAAACTACATGTGGATGTTGTTTAGTTTTCAATGTAACAAACTAATTTAAATCATAAACCCCTCTGTATGTGTACAGCATGTCCCAGTTAAACCCCCAAACGGGCAATTTTTGCCATGTGTACAAGCATCCATTAAAAACAACCAGGTTAAACTGGTGAAAACCCCTAGGTAGACTCATCTAGCTGTTTAAAACTGCCCTTTTCAGTTTAGTTTGTATTTTTACATTTACCAAACCAAGCCTTGACAATGTGAATCAGGTTTAGGCTGATTTGAGAGTCTTCACACATAAATTGCACTAGTTAGTTTAAGCACTTGAATTGGTTTAAGATCATACTTTTAGTTAAGCTTGTGATGCTTTGGGTATAGATGAATATAACACTTATAGTAATATCAAATTGTACTTGGGTGAGCTGCTATGATATAACGACTGTGTCTACATGATTCTGTATGTTTAAGGAAACCACTAGAGCTCTGACTCTCATTCAGGGCAAAAGTTAGTGCCATCTAGCTCACTGGTATTACTATAGGACCATGCATACCTAGTCACAGCTGATGTATGCTCCAAGTGGTGGCTTTCCCTGTCCTTTTAGAGCAGTTGCATTAGAAAGGTATGTTTGTCCATATCCTTTGTATGTAGGTAGGTCTTCCATGCATGTTTACCAACTGATGAGTGACCTACTTCACTGTTTTGGTAGCTTAGAATGGAATGAAAGAGTCCATGAACATGATTACAGGATAATGGAGAGACAATGGAATACCTTTCTGATTTCTGATCCATGGGGAAAATCTTATCCTTCTTCATAAAGATGCTTTCAAATATTTTAAACCCACTGTCCTCTTTGATATGATTCAGAAAGGGTGTAATCTTCTTCCTCTTAGCACATCTGCTGGGTCACTTTCCTGGACCTAAATGGTTTAAGAAGCTTTGCCACACATTTTAATTTGACTTAGATGGTAAGGTAAATGACTTCAGGATATAGTTTTCCTCCAGGGTGACAAGTGTCTGGATTTGACTCCTCCCTGTGCACTTATTAGTTCATAAACCTCACGCAATTGTGATTTATTTCATACTGTCAGGATTTCAGTAAGATTATCCTAAAGCTTGGGCCAGCTGCTTTTAGCCTTGATCTTTGGCTTTCCTAATTTATCAAAGGCTATTTTTAGCCCCTTGGTCCAATTTTAACCCACCTAGATAATCACTTCCTAGTACTTGGCAAGATGCCAGTAGGTTTAAAATCTGCTACAGTAACTTACTTCTGTTCCTCAAGAAACCAAATAAGCCAATAGACATTACTGCTAATTAACACCTCATTTGCAACATTTCTCCTTGGCTCTGCTAATTAGAAAAATTCTACCATTGTCCAGTCAACTGTTTAGTTACCCAAGGCCATTTGTACATGCCACGGTGTTTGACCCTCGTTAATTTACCATTGTCTCGGGGAGCCAAATAGTAAACAGGACTTACCGGCAGAACTGGACGACAAGCACACGATGCCGACGGAAAGACCTGCGTGGCGCATCAGCCACCTTCTTGTATAGATAAGCCCAGCTGGTGACGTCATACAGAGATGCCAGCCGGCAAAGTTAAAAGTGGAAGCTGCGGCCGTGGAGGGGGAGGATAGCCCCACGGGAGAGCAGTTACCGGCTCCGCCAGCAAGAGGGGCGGATAGCCCCATGGGAGAGCGGCTACCGGCTCCACCAGCGAGAGGGGCGGATAGCCCCACGGGAGAACAGCCACTGGCTCTGCCGGTGAGAGAGGTGGCGACTGTGATGGCTGAAGATGTAGAAGAGGCGCTGAAGGGGCGAAGACAGACTGCGTGGCTGGAGGCTGCTCAGGACGGGGAAGGAGCAGGAAGCGTGGCCACGGAGGGCACGACAGAGCACAAGACAGATGACAGTGTGGCCCACAGGGGGAGTGCCGGAGCGACGCTGCATAGGCTCAGCCTTACAAAGGGAGAGAAACCCCTGGAGAGCCCCAAGAGGGTGCAGCTGGGTGGGTATCGCCACTGAGCCACGGTGCAGTGAATCAAGGGAGGCACCAGGGAAGCTGGGGCCAAGCATGGCCCAGAAGGATCGGTGAGGTCCAGACAGAAGGCTCAGCAGGTCGAGGGGCTGAGTAGTGGGTTTTAGGTTTGTTGTGTTGCATGGGATGTCCCCGGTTGGAAAGAGAGAGCTAAGGTAGCATCCCTATAGAAGGGGAGGTTGATGGTGTCTTGGTGAGGCCAGAACCTGTGCGGAGACCCTGTCCAGGGTCAAACAGGGAGGAGGCCAGGGGGACCGTGGGCCAAGCTGACTGACAAGAACCACGACAGGGGCAGGCCAGGTGGGGAATATTACTCTACAGCTGAGGACCTAGACCCGTGGAAGAAGAACGCACTAAAGGTGGTGTGAGGCTGGGGTGCAGGGCTGGTGGAGCCCTGTGATGTGACCACTAAGGGATCCTGGGCCACGGAGTGTACCACGAACTGACCTTGACACTGAAAAACATCAAGTCGTGGCAGACGAGAACAAGGTTGGGGACTGGGGCGAGAGAGAACTGCTTCGATACCAAAGTGATCCCGAGAGGAGAGTGTCATCTACCTACAGAACTAGAACCACCTGAGAGCAGGGAATCGAAACCCGGCGGTCACAACCATGCCTTAAAAATTTTAACTCAGATTATTTTGATGTATTGTGTTCGTACTTGCATGCCATGGGCTTTTGAATGACTAAAGTCCTGTGTGTAATCCCCACAGATTCCAGCATGGGGAGACAAATACCAATCTACCCTCAGTAATGTCTTTCCTAATCAGTTACAGCAGGAGGTGCCCATTTGCTGGTAAACCATCTTGCCTCCACTGTCCCCACTCCCTACCCCACACTGGGAGTCTCATGCTAAGTCCCTTCCCCCCACTCCACTCCAGGCCACAGTC
>NW_017729017.1:276973-280119 GCF_001723915.1 Gavialis gangeticus
CTCATGCTAAGTCCCTTCCCCCCACTCCACTCCAGGCCACAGTCACCCCAAAACCCTGCTACTTGCACCTGCCTAGGCTCAGGCCAGTCTCCCAGCAGGTGACCCCATGGTGATCCCTATGACAAGCCATGTGAATCATCCTCTCCCATCCCTTTCCCTTCCCCCCCCATGTCACAAAGTAATATATGATTTTATTTTACTGTATAACTGATGTGATATCAGAAATATATGGGTTGAGAGTAGCAGGTGGTGCCACCTCAGGGGGTTGTCAATTGCAGTTGACGGTGGTGGTTAGGTGGACCAGTGTGTGGGCCTTTCATGTTGTGTTGCTGAAGCAGATATGTGCCGTGAACTCTTAGTGAAAATTAATGATTTACTAATAGTATAGTATGGTGTGTAGGGGGGCAGAGGTGGGCTGAGTGGCCCCTCAGCTGCAGGGTACAGTCTGACAGCTGTTAGTTTTCTGGCTTTTAGGACTACATTTCCCAGAATTCCCAAGGTGCCAGGGCTTGGAACAGTTTCCATGGGGAGACATCAATGGGGCTTCTTCCCCCACTCCCCTTCCCTGCCCATGTTCTACCATGAATACCTGCTGCCTTGTCTGTTTAGCATGGCATACAGCTTTTGGAGAGGCGTTGTGAAATGTTGTTGAAGTGGTGGGTTGTTGGTGGGCTTTGGGTAGACCATGCCCCCCCCCCACACTCCTAAGTCTGACTCCTGCAGGCTGCTCATACCACTCGCTCCCCATCTACCTGCCCCCCTCCCAGTTGCCCAAGAGGTATAATTAACTCATCCACAGGACATGGTTCAGGCTGGCTAGGCTCCAGTGTGTAATGAGTCTCCCCCTCCCCCTGACCCCTGCCAGCCTCCAAGCAACAATGCCCTACCCCAGTACACCTCCCCCTCATGCTCTACTCATCCTCCACCAGCCATCCACTACCTTCTCCCTCACACCTATGCAGACAGACACAGATGTTTATGTTGTAAATAGTAAAAGAATTCATTGTAATAAAAAAACCAACCACTGCTAGTTGTTGTCAGAGTCCATATCCATAATATGTGCTGCCAGGCAATCCTGCACAAGGGCCGCCTGACCAGCTTCTCCTTGTGGATATTTTCTTGGTCCCTGCGCTGCTGCCCAGCCATGTCTCCGTTTGGCCGCTGCCTATTGTGCTTCTTCAGCCCATGAGTCATTGAAAACTTCTCTGCAGGTGTCACAAATGTTGTCATTAAAAAGGCCAAGATATTTTCTGGCTCAGCTTGAGCTGGCAGCTAAGCACCCTCCACCGTTCTTTTAGTCAGCCAAAAGCACATTCAATGCCCATCCTGCATCTGCTCAAATGCAAGTTGAAAATCAGCTTCTGTCTTTAACGTTCCCTCCATAAGTCTTCATGAGCCAGGGCTTTATGGGGTAGGCAGCATCCGCTCTTATAAGCAGGGGAACGGCAACACTGCAGACCACTGTCTCATGGACTCTGGGTGCATAGTGTCCTTTCTCCATGAGGCCAGGAAGAGGAGAGTTTCTGAACGTGTGTGTGTCATGTGTGCTGTGGGCCCACATGGTAAAAATGTTCATGAACTAGCCCCAGTGGTCCACCATGGCTTGCAGGATCATGGAGGTAAATCCTTTCCTGTTTGTGAAAGACCTCCCTCTACCCAAAGGAGACTGCACTAGGATGTCAGTGCTGTCTAAAGCCCCTGTGCAAACCCCATGGCATTGAAGCCATTTATGACTTCCTGAGGATTCCCCAGGCAAATAAAATTGTTTGCAGTGATGTCCTGCAGCAGCTGGCATACCTCATAAGTTGCCACCCCGGCTGTGCAGGGAGCCGCACCGAACTGGTTTGTGATGTAGCAGAGGCTGGATGGGGTGGCCAGTTTCATGATAGCCATGGCCACCCTGTTGTCCAGTGGAATGGCCCAATGCATGTTAGTGTCCTGCTTCTCAATTTGTGGTTCCAGCATCAAGATGATATAATAAAATGTCTCCCTGGTCATTCAGAATGTCTCCAGCCACTGCTGATTATTCAAAGTGGTAAGCAAGATCCACTCTCACCATTCCAAGCTGCTCTCATGGGCCCAGACCATACAGTTGCTGCTCCTGAGGTTTCTCAACAGAGGCCAGTCAGCTTCTACTTTTTGCATGCCTCTTGGTTGTTCCAGTCCTTGTAAGGTACCTGTATGTGCAGCCTTATCGAAAGCTTGGAGAAACGTTAACAATGCATACATTATCATCGTTATCTTGTCCTGCATGCCAGCAGTAGTTAAATTAGCAGCAGTATCACCTCCTTCTCCTCTTCATCCATGTCCTCCAGATTCTCCATGTTGTGGGAGTCTTCACTCCATTGTTCTCCATTTTCCACTTCCAATTCTTCACTCATTTTGTCCTGAATCCCCAGTTGGTCCTCCTCCATCATCATACGCTTCTCAGATAAGCTGTTTTTAAGAACACCAACACCACCAACACTATCAAACAGTGGGGGGAGGGGGGTTGTGTTCTGGAGCTCTGTCTTGCTGCTGCATTCAATATAGATGACCCCTGCATCAACTGTTATCTTCATTTCAACAAGTAACCCCACCCAGGGCACTGGGTGTTTGCATAGCCTTTGTTTGGTGGGGGGTGTTGTTGGTGTTTCATAGTTGGTAGGGTCAGAAGTGAACCCGAGCAGATCATCAAGTCCAACCCCCTGCCATGGACAGGAAAGAATGCTGGGGTCAAATGACCCTAGTTAGGTGATTATCTAGCCTCCTTTTGAAAATCCCCAGGGTAGGAGCGAGCACCACTTCCGTCGGAAGTTGCTTCCAGTTCCTAGCCACCCTGACTGTGAAGTAGTGCCTCCTGATATCTAGCCTAAATCTACTCTCAGTCAACTTATGGCTGTTATTCCTTATTACTCCCAGTAGTGCTCAGGGTAAAGGGAACCTCCTGAAGTGCGGTGCCCAGAACTGGACACAGCACTCCAACTGCAGCCTGACAAGTGTCACATAGAGTGGGGAGGATCACCTCCTTGGACCTGCTCATGATACCTCTGTGGATGCATGACAAGGTGCAGTTAGCCTTCCTGTGTCCCCTCCCCAGGCGCAATACCTTGCTCTTGTCAGTATTGAAACCCATCCTATTCTCATCTGCCCACCCCTGCCACCTG
>NW_017729017.1:285119-292256 GCF_001723915.1 Gavialis gangeticus
GTAAGGGTTGCTTCATAACTCAGTGCCATGTAACACTGCCTGTCTGTCTAGATCTAGCTGCAGCCTTTCCCTCTCCTCTAGCATGCCCACTTCTCCCAACATCTTAGTGTCATCCATGAATTTGAACAAGGTACTTTTCACCCCCTTGTCCAAGTCGCTGATGAAGATGTTGAACAGTGCGGGCCCAAGGACTGAGCCACTGCCCACATCCCTCCAGGTCAAAAATGACCCGTCCACCACCACTCTCTGGGTGTGGCTCTCCACCCAATTTGTGACCCATTTGACTGTGTAAGCATCGACGCCATAGTTGCCTAATTTTTTAATGAGGATGGGGAGAGAGGCAGTGTTGAAGGCCTTCCTAAAGTCCAGAAAGACTACATCCAACACAACACCTGCGTCCAAGGATTTTGTGACCTGATCATAGAAGGCCACCAGGTGGCTCTGACAGGACCTGCCTCAGATGAACCCAGGCATGATCTCCCCTGTTGGTCGCTTGCAGATGTGCTCCTGTATAATTTTATGAAAGAGCTTTCCCAGGATCGAGGTAAGACTAACAGGCCTTTAGTTTCCTGGGTCCTCCTTCCTCCCTTTTTTGAAAATGGGGACCACATTGGCCCTTTTCCAGTCCTCCGGCACCTCACCAGAGCATCACGAGTGCTCGTAAAGCTGTGCCAGGCGTCCTGTAATGACCTCTGCTAATTCACTCAGCACTCTGGGGTGGAGATCATCAGGACCTGCTGATTTGAACATGTCTAGTCTCACCTGAAGTTCCCTGACTAGGTCCTCACTCATCCTGGGCTTGGCAGTGTCTCCTCTGGGTCCATCGGGGATCCCGGTGGGAGGGATGCCCCGATTCCTGCTCAAAAAGATGGAGGAAAGAAATTGTTAAAGAGGTTAGATTTGTCATTTGGTGTGACCACCAGATTTCCTAGCGTATCCTGCAGAGGCCCTACATTACCTGGTACTTTCTTTTTACCCCCTATGTATTTCAAAAAGGACTTCTTGTTATCCTTGATCTGGGTCACTAGTCCCAGTTCCATCTCCACCTTAGCCTTCCTAACAGCCCCCCTACAGTTTTGAGCAATGGAGGTATAATCCTCCTTGGTGATGGCCCCTCCCTTCCATTGGGTGTATGCCTCCTTTTTAGGTTTGAGACATTTCTGGATGCTTTTGATGAGCCATGAGGGCTTTTGGGCACTCTTGCCCCTGTTGTTCTGTGTTGGAATTGTCACCTTTTGGGCTTGGGGGATTGTTTCCAAGAGGAATGACCACTCTTCCTGGACTCCCAATTCCCCTCCCCTCCTGGACCTCAGTGCTTCCCCAATTAACCTCCTTACCTCATTGAAATCTGCCCTCCTGAAGTCTAGGGCTGTTGCCCTGCTGTATGGCTTTGACACCCTGCTCTGCATCATGAATTCCAGTAGGTGATGATAGCTATCACCCAGGTGGTTGAGCACCTGCAGTGCACTCACCAGGTTATTGCCCATGGCCAGGACCAGGTCCAACAAGGCATTTCCCTTGGTTGGACTCTGCACCTCCTGGGTTAGATGGAGGTCCTGTAACTTGGCTAGGAACCTATGTGAGTGGTCAGACCTGGCTGACTGCTCTTCCCAGCAGAAGTCTGGATAGTTTAGGTCACCCATGATGACCATGTCTCTTGACTTAACTGCCTCCGTGAGCTGACCTGAGAGTTCCCGGTCCAGCTGTTCCCCCCTGATTGGGTGGCCTGTAGTAAACCCCTACCATTAAATCCCTTTCCTCCTGACCCCCTTGTATTTGGACCCAGAGCACCTCAGTCTGCCCTTCCTCTGACCCAGTGCTGTTTGCTGAGGATGTGTATTGCTCTTTGACATAGAGTGCCACACCCCCACCTTCTCTCCCTGTTCTATCCCTCCTGTACAGCCTATAGCCCCTGATGTTTCCCACCCAGTCATCCATTGAATCCCACCAAGTTTCAGTGAGCCCCACTATGTCCAGGTTTGTGTTAGCTAGCAGGAGGACAAGTTCCTCCTGCTTGTTTCCCATACTACGAGCATTAGTGTAGAGGCATTTAAGGCCTCTTGAAGGTGTATGAACTGCCCCACTAATCCCAGGACTATCTGGGCCCCTGCCTCTTACTTGAATATTCCTTGAATGCTCATTGCCTGTCTTGACTGGGCTGTTCTTGTGGGTGGCTCTTGGTTCGGTGTTCCATGGCTCCCTCTATCCTCATCTTCCCCTTCCCCCAATGAGCCTAGTTTAAAGCCCACCGGAGAAGATCGGCCAACATGAAAGAGAACACATGCTTACCTTTGGGGGAGAGGTGAAACCCATCCCACCCAAGCATGTCTCTTGTCCTGAAGTATGTGTCATGGTCCAAAAAGCTGAAGCCTGCCTCAAGACACCATTTCCAAAGCCACAAGTTGACCTCCCTGATGCAGGTGTCATGGCATCATCTGTGTCTGCTCATTGGAAGGACAGATGAGAAGACCACCTGTGCCCCTGTCTCCTTCAGCTTGCTCCCTAGAGCTTGGTAGCCTTTCATCAGGTGATCAGAGCTGCTCCTGGCTGCATCATTAGTGCCCATAACTTGTTCAAGTCTTTTTTCAAGACAACTGTCATCAAGCTTTCAAAGATTTAATTCTGCAATGAGACAGATAAAATGTTGCTGTAGTGCTCTCATGTCAATGTAGGACAAGACAAACTGAACACTTTTGCGAGATCAGTGAAAACATTTTCTCTGTGCTTCTCTAGTTGCACTAATAAAAATTTGGCCTTGATTCTGTGCTACTAGGGGTAAACAGGCAAAAACACAAGCAGGTGTGATGAATTTTTGTAATATTATGGGGTATTAATCAGCCATTTAAATGGACAATGGCTTTATTTCACACATGCTAAAGCCCATCACCATATCTTTGTTGCTAAACATGATGATTCATCACCTTTGGGAGTTGTGAGTGTGGCAGGATGCCACCTTTGCTTCTCCCCAAAATCTCTGTGCTGTGACAATTTGATTAGGATGGGGCCAGCAGAGGAGACACAACTTTCCCCTATCTCTTTAGGTAACCTGAGCTGGATACATTCCTGAGGGAGGGGGGAAACCTGCTCCCTCTGCCTACATAACTGGTATCACCTACCTGGGTGAGGGGCTTCTACCTGGTGGGCTAGAGTCTGCCCGGCAACTAGTGGTGTATTTCAAATTGGTTGGCCAACAGCCAACAGGTGCTGGCCTCCATTGGACCAGGTGAATGAGGTCACAGGGACTATATAAATTAAGACTGCCCAGGAGGAGGGGGCAGCAGCCATGCAGGGGATTCAGATTTAGAGAGGAGCTTTACCATCTGAAACTGGCTCTCTCCTTCCTATCTCATGAGCTAGGAATGGCCTGCCTCCAGAGGGAATCTCCAACAGCCTCGGGATGATGCTTGTGAGTAAGCTACTCGAGATCTGATTAGATATATAGCAGGCAGTAACTCAGATGCATGATCAAAAGGCTACCTCAGCCAGACTGTTTTGCTCTATGGGATTTCTATGATATTGCTCTACCTTGTACCCTATTCTCACCCTACCCCTGTAATCAATAAAGTTCTCCTTTGTGACTGGTGTAGGAGACTTATTGAGGGGTGGGTCTAAATTATGCCTAAGAGGCCCCTTAGGTCTGCCGACTAAGAGAGACTTTCCTTTCTGGCCCCTGACTTGGGGGAGTGACCCAAGTGCTTATACTGGGTTGAGTACCTGTAGGACTATTAGCTCTGTGTTTCCCCGAGGACACAGGGCCAAGAGAGTCCCTCGCAGGGTGGTGGCAGCACACATTACCCTCAGACTCTGTGGTGGGGCTCGAGAACTGGTCTGCCAGGCCTTAGGCACCCCTGGAGAGACACGTGGAGTCCGGAAGGTGAACGGGCATAGTGAGGTGGGACGCTCAATGAAGGAGCTCCCGCTACTGGCCTGCCACAGTGAGACACAGGTGATACCTTCACAGTAGTACTTGGAATTTTCCAAAATGCTCATGTAAGCCATGTATATAAAGCTGACCCACAAATTTTGCCAGTGACCTTTCATGAATCCAGTTCCTGTTGGGCATGAACTGCTTCCCGATGTCTCAGAATACCAAGCCCAGCAGTATGCTGGTGACTGAGCAGGAGGCTGATACTTCCAACACCCATGGACACAGCTGGACCCAGCAAGAACTTCAGGACTTAATCAACATTTAATGGAAGCAAAAGATCACAGACCAGGTGGAAAGTAGGAGGAATAAGCCTGTGTAAGCAGGCATAGCAAAAGTAATGAAGGAACAAGGGCACAACTGGGACTGGACCCAGTTCTGGTGCAAGATCAAGGCCGTGAGATGCGCATTTCACTGTGCCAAGGACACAAACTCACATTTTGGGAAAGGCGCACAATTGCTCTTTTCTACAACCAGCTGTCCATCATTCTGTCCAAGGATGTGGGCGAGACTCCCTGTGTGCAGTCTTTCAGGACTGGTGCTGTGCTGGAGGATAGCACAATGACAGAGGCAGCTCCTCCTGAGCCAGAAACCATGGTGCATCAGTGGGGAGACTGCTCCTTGTTCCTGGGTGATGGGGACTGCCAAGAAGGGCAGTACACCTTATCTTGATCACAGCATCTTCCCAGGTTGACCACAGTATCCTCTTAGGTTCCATGGATTAGCACAGAAGATGAGGTGGAGGAGGATGAACAAGAAGAAACCTTTTCTGATGAGGCTTCTCTTCCCCACGCTCAAACATCAGTTTCTCTTCTCAAGACCCAAGAAGATGCACACCTGGTGATGTGTAAGTATCTTGGAATGTGCCTTTTGCCACTGGCAGGAACTACTCATGTTCATGCAGGTTGGGTTTCTGTGAGTAGGGTAGGGGAGAAATGCAGGTACTGCTGGAGATGTGTCACCATGCCCTTTTGGTGGTGGACAAAGGGTAGACCTCATTCTTTTTTGGGGTTGGATAACTGGTAATGTAACATGTAACAGGGTCTGTGACTGGAGCCCTGTTAGTTGTACAAACATCTGGATGCCATAAGTGAATTCTCCACCTAGCTCTGGTTTGGCCAATGGACCAGAGATCCCGGGAGTAAAATCAGAGGCAGGACCCGGGGAGAACGCTTTTGGACATTGGAAGTCTGGTAGGATGGCAATGGATGGATACTTAGCCGCTGCAGTTGGTCCAGAGGAGCTGAGGCTCTGCGACACGATCTGGTGGGAACTCTTTGATAAAAGGAGGGTCCCAGTTTGGGAGAGACCACTGTTGGCTGTGAGAAAACAGCCAGAGATGCTCCCAACTCCAAGGAGCAGAGCTGTAAACAGGTGTAACAAGTGCAGCCACTAACAAGTCAATTACCAGCAGGAAGTGGCAATGTGGATTGAGGAGATACAAGGGGGGGAATCCTTGAGAATGAGGGAGGCTGAGCCTAGACTGTACTGGGCAACCCCAGCAAAATTGGAAGGGGCTGCCCCTGGCAAAAGATGCCGGTGACAGGGCAATGATATAGTAACCATGCCTCGCTAATGAGTTAATTAGCAGCGCAGAGTCCCAGCAGCTACTTACCTTGAAGTTCTCGTGGGCAGGGATTCTCCCCAGAGCTGACAGCCAGTTCCAGGAGAAAATTGATGAGGCTGTTGCCTGCAACTCGAGCCACTGTAAAAGAAAAGGGATTAAATCAGTGGAATGACTTGACGTGTCTGGGGAGTTATTCTGTGAACACTAACAGTAACACAGTACCAATCTCCTTTCTCCCCACATAAGATCAAAGTCATGGCAGACGAGTATGAGAGGAAACAGGCAGTATTGCGCAATCCCAACAACATAACAGACACCGAACTAATTTTTTTTTGCTTGAATTGTTTGCAGCTAGCATGGGCAGTGGCAGGTAGTGATGTGACTCTGAACCAAGGACTTGTACATTTTGGGCACTGTGAATGGTGCCCCACTCTTGCAGGGTTTGTTTCCATGCCTGCAGGCCTTTTCCTCACTGTAGGGGCGAAGTAGGGGTGCGGAGTTTCCTCCTCTTCAGGGAAGGAAGTGTCACCAAACTAGGAACACTTTTTTTGTTTGTTTACCAGGTACCGTACCTGATGCTGGCCGGGCACATGCACCCGAACCTCAGACCCCAGCTCACACTACAGCAGAGTGCTCAAGGGATATGCACCACAGGCAGTGATGGTCCTGAGAAAGCATGATGGAGGCTTCGATGGAGTCATCATGAACCAGCGTGTCAGACGCAGAAGTGTGGTGGGATGAACTCTGGGCGTTGCTTTGTTCTGATGTGGAAAACATAAATGCCTTCTACAAGAAGGTGCTAAACCACATGGGGCAGTTGGTAGTCATTGCCACAGAGTGCTATGTTGATTCCAGGAGGTCATAGGGCTTGATAAGTGATATCCTGCAACTCTTGCTGTAGCGCCTGTTTAAAAAGCGGGTACCACCCCACAAAGGGCAGGCTAGGCTTGCCTCTGTCCATGAGGTAGCCAGAAGCATTACAATTTAGCCTATTCCTCCAAAAGCAGTGGAGTCAGGGAAGGGGTGGAAGACTGCCAGCAGGGCCTGATGGCCACCACTGTGATTCAGGGTGCCAGGGCCAGTTCAGGATGATGGTAGGTAAAGGCAAAGAAGGCCAAATAACTGACTGGTTATGATATTGTGTTACTTACAATAAAACTTAATGTTATCCTGGCTTTCTTCATCTGGCTCCATAACTTTCAAGGGCTGTCAAGTTGGGGTGTAAGAAGAGGAACTTATTCAATATGGATTCAGCCCAAACTGGGGGCCAGTGATTCAATTTGTTGATTTGGATCACCGTCCCAATTCAATTCAGCTGAATCTGAATCTGAAGATTCAATGCTGATTCAAAGAATCAGCGATTTGGCCATAGACACAGCTTTAAATGTATTTTTTTATATACCTCGAGGTACCAGGTGTGGCTCATGAATGCTGAGATGGTGGGGCAGATGAAGCGTCCCACAGGAGTGCGGGGGCTCACCTTTGTGTGCTCAGTGATGAATCTGGAAGTGGACCAGAAGTACTTCCAGTCCACTTCTGAGTCCACCACCAAGCGTGGGGGGGGGTGGGGGGAGAAGTGGACTGGAAGTGCTTCTGGTTCACTTCCGGGTCAGCCACCGAGCATGATGGGGCCCCCTCCTGCCAT
>NW_017729017.1:297256-300349 GCF_001723915.1 Gavialis gangeticus
GAAGTGCTTCTGGTTCACTTCCGGGTCAGCCACCGAGCATGATGGGGACCCCTCCTGCCATGACGGCCCTGTGGGACATTTCATCTGCCCCAACATCTCAGCATTCACTAGCCACCTGATACCTTGAGGTATGTAGAAAAAACATTTAAAGCTGTGTCTATGTCTGAATCATCAAATATCTCTGAATCTCTCTCAGTTGATTCAGAGGGTTCCAATTTGATTCAGAGAGATTAAAGGGTGTCCTGGTTCAATTCAGATTCAGACATTCAGCCACTGAATCAGACTGAATCTCTGTCAGATCAAATTAGTGACCAAAGCTTCATACAACCCTACTGTTAAGGTTCTCTCCTCACAGTGCTGGTTTGGAAGGTGGTGTGGGTGGGAGAGGGTCTGGCCTGCGTACAAGCAGTTTGTCAAGGCAGCCACTCTACAAAATCACCCAATGAGGCTACTCCCTGACCAGGCTTTTCTGACTGGCAGGGGGCTTCCTGGCTGGCTGGCTGGCCAGCTGCATCCCCCTCACAAGTCCGCAGTTTGCAAAGGCACCACAAGAATTTTGCCAAGGCGGCCACTTTGCAAAGGTCTTACAATAATTGTTCCTTACAGTAAAACCTCACGTTATCCTGGCTTTCTGCATCTGGGTCCATAACTTTGAAGGGCTGGCAAAATCCCCCTTCACAGTGCTGGCTAGGGGAGGAGAGTTTTGTACATTTTTTTAGTTTATTTTATATATTTTTTCATTTTTCTGCTTGCTGCATGGAGCACAGAGGAGAGGGGAGGGCAGTCTCTCATGCAAAGTTACACAGGGGGGATGGCTGGGTCACCCCTCACAAGTCTGGCTGGCCTGCACACAGTTTGCAAAGGCACCACAATCATTTTGCCAAGGCAGCCACTTTGCAAAGGCACTTTCCCCACCATTTTTTAAAGCTTTTTTACAGCCCAGCACCAGACTGTCTGGATTTTTTTACACCAAAAATAGGGTGTCATGGGGGAGGGGGCTGCCCCAATCAAGGCCTATAAATTGGGGGAGCAGTTATCAGGGTGTGTGCACTTAGGTTTGAAGTGGATGAGAGAGGGTAGCACACCAGAGACTCAGCCCAGCAGGGAGACCAGTGGTGAGAGTTGCCCCAGGGGGACACAGGAATGTGAATACAGTGTTCGAGAAAAGTGCAGGCTGCTGAAGTGGGGTGAAGTGAAGTTTTGAGTGTAGGAAGAGAGCCACTTTGTGGCATGGGACTTGAAAGAGGAAATCACAACGTGCTTCACAAGTGGCCAAACCTTATGCATTGGTAAGTGACACCTAACACTTGGCTGTGCACTAAGGGTGGGGGTGCATTGTTTACTTCAACTTTCATGTAAATTGTGTTGGTGAATTTTTTTTGTCATGAAGGAAGGTACACAAGGTGTACAAGATGTCCGGGCAGGAAGAACTTCATGGTGGTTTTCCAATAAAAATTCCTATGCTCTTTCTATGCTTCCTCCCTCTTATTTTTAGCTCCCATTGCTACGCTGCACTCCCAATGGTGAGAACAACAGGCATAAGAGACGAACCTCAGAAGGACCCCTGAAGCCATTTACTTCTGCAGTGTCTCAACTGGCAATCTCAACTGACAATGCTGCAATGTCTCACCGCCAGGTGCCTATTGCTACCGGTATTAGATTCATACTTAAAAAAGAATTGTGTGAGAGCATGCACATTATGATTAGTCATTATTAATCATGAACATTATGATTAGTCCTGATAATGGTAGTAAATAGTGCATGTATAAAAATTAAGCCTCTCTCCACTGCACCATACAGAGTTTATAAACACAGAGAAAAGACCTTACCCTGTGAACATAGCAGCAACTAAACATGCATGTGAAATAATGATTGGTTATTTAAAATATATATATATATTTCATTTTAATATTAACATGCTAATATTTATGAATGATTAGAATGTTTTTGTTTCTTGTCAGGGTAAGAACAGTCCATGGTGTGTGTGTGTGTGTGTGTGTGTGTGTGTGTGTGTGTGTGTGTGTGTGTGTGTGTGTGTGTCTTGCTTCCAGTGCTGACTGTCACTCAGCCTACCATCCTACATTGTACAAAATTTTGAAATGGTGAAAAATTACAAATCTTCAGGTAGTCCAACCAGGCACTTACTCAAATATGCTTCATTACTCTTTTGAAAGATCATGGATTCAATTTTCCTTTTCTTTGCTTTATATTTTATGTAAAAAAAAAAGCAGAGGGTAGTATACAACAGTAAATGGTAATTTGGGTTGCTCCTCCATCTCTTAAGTGCTAGGGTAACTAACATTTTGATTTCTTGTGATTATGTCAGCTGTGATATAGAACCCGGCAGAAGAAACATTAGCACCCAGAAGGTTTTTTGGGGTGCTTCTTATGGTTTTTGACTCATTTCAAGCTTGAAACAGCAAAAGAGGCATGAAAAAAAGGGCTTCAAAACAGAATTGAAATGAAATGAAGCCAGTTGAAATGGTTTGAAAGTTTTGAAATGTTTCAAATTTTGAAGCAGCCAGCCAGGTAGTGAAAGACAGGGGAGAGCCAGGGCTGCAGCCCCATGTAGCTCAGCCTGGCAGGGAGTGCAGCCATGACTCTCCCTGACTCCCACCACTGGGCTGTGCTCTGTGGGGCTGGTAGAACCAAGCTGAGCACAGTGAGGACTCTGCCCACCTCCCACTGATGGGCTGCACTCCTATAAGCTCCGCCAGCCCCATGGACCTCAGCCCGGTGGCACAAGGTAGGCAGATCCAACGCCTCCCACCACTGTGCTAAGTTCCACAGGGCTGTGAGTGGCTGGGAACTGAATCCATCTGAGGGAAGTGCCTCCCGGCAGTGGGCTCAGTTCCCAGCGACTCTCAGCGCTGGGGAACTCAGCTGGGCTGGGGAAAGATGAGCTGCACAGGATAGGAGTTTTATATTGTCTGTAGAAAAAGCAAGAGATAGGTTGCAAACAGAACAACAACTGCAAAGGCCCAGATTCTGACCAGAAATAGACAGTATAGTCACCCCAATGGGTGCACTAGAATTACTAAAGATTTGCACTACAGATTTCACAGACATCAGGGCTGGAAGGGACCTCGGAAG
>NW_017729017.1:302517-302787 GCF_001723915.1 Gavialis gangeticus
GATCAGCTCATGGTCACTGTCACCCAGCTTCCCATCAATAACAAGGTCACTGACTAGGTCATCCCCTGTAGCCAGTACCATGTCGAGCAGCGGTTTACCTCTCCTTGGCCTGTAGACTTCCTGAGTCAGGTATTGGTCATCCACGCATGATAGGTAGCTTTGGAACCGCTTGGATTTTGCTGCGTGAACCTCCCATGAGATGTCTGGGTAATTGAAGTCACCCATGACAACCATGGTCCTGGAGCATGCGGCCTCAGCCAGTTCCCCGGT
>NW_017729017.1:307787-311358 GCF_001723915.1 Gavialis gangeticus
GACAACCATGGTCCTGGAGCATGCGGCCTCAGCCAGTTCCCCGGTGAACTCCTGGTCAAGCTCTTGACTTTGTGTGGGAGGTCTGTAGTAGACTCCCACCGTTTTGTCCCCTGTGCCGTGTTCCCCATGGATTTTAACCCAGAGGGTCTACAGTTGTCCACCATGGTCGCCAATATCAGCTTACAGGGATGCATAGTTTTCCTTAACATAGAGAGCTTCACACCCGTCCCTTTTATCTACTCGATCTCTCCTGTACAAGGTATAGCTATCTATACCCGTGGTCCAGTCATGGGTGGAGTCCCACCAGGTCTCCTTTATCCCTATGACATCGTAATTATTTGTGTAAAGCAGGAGGATGAGTTCCTCCTGCTTATTGCTCAATCTCCTGGCATTTGTGTATAGGCAGGCAAGTGTCCCCTTGGAGGCTCTTGCCTTGCCCACAGATTGTACCAGGGCTGGGGCAGGGGGGGACTCCCTTAAGTGCCTTTGCCTGCTGGCTTTGCAAGGGTTGCTCAGTGGACCAGCAGTAGCAGTAGTCCCCTCATCCTCCATCGGGCTTAGTTTAAAGCCCAGTGGAGCTGATCAGCCAGTCTGGCTGAGAAGAGTCTCCTCCCTAGGGGAGAGAGGTGGAGGCCATCTCTTCCCAGCAGCTCACTGCCTCTCTTGACAAAGAGCGGGCTGTGTTCATGGAAGCCAAAGCCTTCCCGATGACACCAGCACCGCAGTCTTTGATTCACTACCTGGATCCTCCTCTCCCTCCTCAGGGTATGGGACCCTGAGACTGGGAGGATCAAAGAGAACACCACCTGTGCCCCCAGACTCTTTAGCCCTGCTCCCAAATCCCTGTAGCACCTCATGACCCAGTGGGAGTGCTCTGAGCCTTGTCATTGGTGTGCACATGAATAAGGAGCATGGGATAGTGGTCTGTGGGCTGGAGGCACTTGGGGATCTTCTCCACAATGTCTCAGATGTGGGCCCCTAGGAAGGAGCAAACTTCCTAGGCTAAGGGGTCAGGGCAACAGATTACCTCCTCAGTCCCCCTCAGGATGGAGTCTCCCACAACAAACGCTTTATGTTTTGTCTTTTGGAGAGTGAGGGCAGTAGCTGCATTTGGGCCTGTGTTGCGTGTGGGAGCTGGCAACTCAGCAGGCTGTGCTGGGGCTGCAAGAGGTTCATACCTGTTGCTAAGCTCCAGTTACCAATGTAAATGGCCCCTGTACTAGTATGATCTGGTGCCATGACAAAGCACTCTAGTTTTCTGCCAACTCTGTGACAATCACAGGGGCATCTCCCTCCTTTCAACTTCCAGCAAGATACACATGAGAGTCCTCTTTAACCGGATGGCCCATCATCTTGGTATGGGGATCAAGTACGACTTTGATGGAGACATATTCAATCTGTGGAGGCTCCAAGTGAGTTCCAAAGTCTAGACAGCCGTGCTTTACGACTTCCTCTTCACTGACAACTGTGTGTTTTGCACAGGCTCACAGGTTGACATGCAACTGTCTATAGACTTATTCTTGTCAGCCCGTGACAACTTCAGATTCACTATCAACACAAAGAAGACCAAAGTGATATTCCAACCTGTGCCTGGCACAACATCCCAGGAGCTACATGTCTCAGTTAAAGGCCAACAACTGTCAATGGTCAACAAGTTTGTCCATATAGGCAGAACGCTTTTCTGTGCTGTCCACATTGATGGACAAGTCAATGTCAGTCTAACGAAAGCCAGTGTGGCCTTTGGCAGACTCTGTAAGTTGGTCTGGCACCACACAGGAATTGGAATGTTGACAAAACTGAAGGTCTACAAAGCCATAATTCTTCCGACCCTTCTTTACACCTGTGAAACCTGGACCACCAACCAGCATCATGCCAAGAAACTAAACCACTTCCACCTGTACTTCCTGTGAAAGATACTAAAAATCAAGTGGCAGGACAAGATCCCAGACACTGAGGTTCTCAGAAGATCAGTTCTACCCAGTATTCATACTCTACTGAAACTGGTGCAGCTGAGATGGCCCAGCCACCTTTCAAGAATGCTCGACACTCACCTGCCAAAGTAAATCTTCTATGGTGAACTGTCCAATGGAGTATGCTTTTGTGGCACACCAAAGAAGCAGTACAAGGACACCCTGAAATTATTCCAGAGTTTTGACATTGACCCAGGGTCATGGGAGCAAGTCACTCACAACAGTCCAACCTGGAGGTTACCAATCGAGAACGGAGCACTGGCCTTTGAATAGTATTGCATGGCAGAAGCAATGAAGAAACATTTGGCAAGGAAAACAAAAACCTCTCATACCCAGTCCTTATTGCTCTCCTGCCCCTGCTGCTGAAGACTGTTCAAGGCAAAGATTGGGCTTAAAAGCTACCGATGTACCCACGTGAACTAGCCCACACCCCCTCCTTTCTCTTTCTTTCCTCCTTTTGTCTCCTTTTCCCTTTTTCTCTCCTTTGTCCTTCCTTTTTTTTCTTTTCCACTTCTTTTCTCTCTTCTTCCCCCTCTGCTGGATTTGGTTGTCTTTATCTGTGAAGGACAACAACACTGTATGGCTAGGCAGGCCCTGAGCAGATACCAAGATCTAAACTGTTGGGACTTCTGATCTGTGTAGTAGATCCATGTATCTTTCACTGAACCAAAGGTATCGCTTTAGTTACCCACAGCTAATCCCATGTGCAGTGCCTCTGAAAATGAGGACACAGAGTTGATTCTAAGGGTGCAGACACATATAACAAGTTAAATATCTGTAACCCTTCTGCTGAGCACCTGTTAGCAGCAGCAAGGGCTGGGTTCAATTTTCAGGTTACTAAATATATTTTACCATGTCTCAAGCCCCCACCCAGTCTACCTGGGAAACACTAAATGGATTACTATGGTGTCCAATAAAACCAACAACCCTTTTTCTCACAATCAGTGTAAACACAAAATCTAGATTTATTACAAAGCATAAAGAAAAGCAAAAGTAACTACTAACAATAATTTAAAAACACTACAAACTACAAAACAAAGTCTATAGGTGGCATCTTATTGGGGGGGGGGCTTTACTGATACCCAGGCAGTCTGGGACTTAGGACTCCCCAGTAGGTAGTTCTGGGGGCCTGCACCCTTATACATACCCTTGAACAATGGGCTGGAAAGGGGGGCCCACACCTGAGAGTCCAATGGGCTGCTGTAGTCCACTGCACCACAGGGAGCTGCTAAACAGCATAGTCCTTCTGCATTGCAAAGAGCCCCTTATTACTCCCTGCAAAACTCTTGTGCTGATCCTCAATTCTGCATCGTGCATTTGAGGGGTGAACTGCAGTTTCCATAAGCATATCATGCCCCAAAGTTTTTAGTCCTAATCCCAGCTCTGCTGCAGCAGGAAACTTCAGGAGAACTCAGAGAAAAGATTTCATAGATTTCATAGACATTTGGGCTGGAAGGGACCCCAGAGGATCATCGAGTCCAGCCCCCTGCCCCAGGGGCAGGAAGTCAGAAGGGATCATAGGATCCCAGCAAGATAAACATCCAGATGCATCTTGAAGGTGTTCAAAGTGGGTGCTTAGAACTGCCTCTGGTGGCAGTCTA
>NW_017729017.1:311379-319122 GCF_001723915.1 Gavialis gangeticus
AAATTTATAGGTGGCCACCAGATCACCCCTGAGCCTGCACTTTTCCAGGCTGAATAGCCCCATTGCTCTCAGCCTCTCATCATAAGGTCTGTTTTCCTGACCTCTGATCATGCACATGGCTCTCCTCTGCATTCTCTCATGCTTCTCCACATCCTTTTTGAATTGTGGAGCCCAAAACTGGACACAGTACTCCAGCTGCAGCCTCACCAAGGCCGAGTACAATGGGAGAATGACGTCCCGGGATTTACCTGAGAAGCATCTATGGATGCAAGTCAGCATTTTGGTTGCTCTACTAGCCTCAGCATTGCATTGCAGGCTCATGTTCATCTTGTGATCAATCATGACCCCCAAGTCCATTTCATCTGTAGTGCTAACCAGCGTAGCACTGCCGAGCCTATAAGGATGCTGCAGGTTTTTCCTCCCAAGGTGGAGAACCTTGCATTTTTCAGTGTTGAACACCATCAGGGTCTCATCCGTCCATTTCATGAGCCTGTCGAGATCCACCTGGATCACCCTCCTCAGGTGTGGATGCTTTACCTCAGAGTTTGGTGTCATTGGCAAACTTGGCCAGTTCACTTCTGACATCAATGTCCACATCATTGACAAAGATGTTAAATAGTATAGGCCCTACGACAGAGCCTTGAGGGACCCCACTGGTCACAGCACACCAAGATAATTGGCTCCATTGACCACCACCCTCTGGGTCCTACCATGGACCCAATTGCCTAGCTAGCAGATCATGGTGAGGTTGAGGCCACAGTTAGCCAGTTTAGCTAAGAGGTGATCTTGGGATACCAGCCAAAAGAGCCTGACCAGCAACCAGCACCAACCACACTGTATTGGTTAGGACACAGACACACAAAAGAAACATGTGCCAAGCCCAAAACATGCCAGGACCAGACATACAGTAAACAAATGTACAGCGGGGCTCAGCAATGCTGAGACACAACCTCTGCAAAACAATAAAAGGGGCATTCAGGCCTGTCCTGCACCCGGGTCTGAATATACAACACAAGAATGCCAGGCCTACTTGGCTGCGGCCTGGACATATAGTCTCAGCTACACTGCTGGCTGAGATCTAACAGCTATGAAACAACAAAGGCAGGGGGACAGGTCTATTTTGTCTTGGGCCTGCACTAGAACTAGTACCCAACCACAGTGCTTTGTTGGGGCATAAACTGCAAAAGGAACAAAAGAAGGCCTATGCTGGCAGGCCTACACCTGTGCCAGGTCACCTGAGTCGTGGACCATGAGGAGTATGTTGTCAACATATGCTGACAGAACCAGCTGCACCAGTGGCTCCCAGAGCATCAAGCCCACAACCTGCCTCCACCGGAGAATGAGGAAGGGCTCCAGAGGCAAGGCATACAGCTGGCCTGACAGTGGACAGCCTTGATGCACCCCTCTCCTGAACGGGATGGCCTCCATCAGGGTCCAGTTGAGCTTGACCAAACACTCTGCAGAGGTGTACAGCACTTGGAGAGCCCACACAAAGTGGGGCCCGAAGCCAAAGGCCTGCAGCATGCCCATGAGGTACCTGTGATCTACTCTGTCAAACGCCTTCTCCTAGTCCAGGGATAGGAGGGCAAAAGACAGACCCTCCTAGCACACTAGCTCCAAGAGGTCCTAAACCAGGTACAGGTTGTCCAAGATGGAATGCCCAGGCACTGTGTTCATTTGGTCAGGATGGACCTCAGGACCAGTGAGATGGCCCTTGCTGCCACCACATAATCCATGCAGAGGAGGGAAACAGGACACTAGTTCTTCAGGTTGTGGGAATCCCCCTTCTTTGGCACAAGGGTCAGCATGGCCCTCTGGTACAACAGGGGGAGTTCCCCATTTCTCTTGGATTCAGCCCAGACTGCAAGGTCTGGGCTGAGGATGTCCCAGAAGGCCCAGTAGAACTTCATGGTCAGCCCATTGATGCCCAGTGCCTTGTTGCCAGGCATCAGGGTGGTCTAAAACACAGCCAGACTGAGAGGAGCTTCTATCTGGTCCCTGTTGCCCACACTGACCTGCAGGAGTCTCTCCCACAGGTTTAGACAGGCTTCAGCATCTGTCAGATCCAGGGAGAAGAGCTCTTCATAGAAGGCTGGATCCATGAGTGAGGTGCTGTCACATGCCAGAAAGCAGGTGATGTACTTCTTGGTCCCCCACTTCCTCTCCAGGACACTGAAGAGGTGAAAGCCACAGTCCATCTCCCAATGGAGCTGAACACGTGGCTGGAAAAATACACTGTGGGCACGGCGGTTTTCCAGAGCACAGAGCTCTTCCCTCCTCTCCCGACACTCCTCAGAGGGATGGGTTGGTTGGGTTGGTGGCCAGGCTGCTCTCCAGCTCTAACACTTCCCACTCAAGCTGCTCCCAGACCACCTCCCTCTGCTGGGTGTGCCCCTGAGTGTAGCTGCAGCAAAAAAGCTGGATGTGCACCTTCCCCAGGTCCCATCATCTCTGAGCCAAGGGAAAAGCTGCCCCTTGCTCCCACCAGGCCAGCCAGAACTGTCAGAATGCTTCCCTGAAGCCCACATCCTCCAACAGACTGGCACTGAAATGCCAGTAGGTGGGCCCCAGGCACCAAGGCCCCAGTGTGGCCTGGGCCCAGACAAGGTGGTGATCACTGAAAGGGGTCAGTTAGATGCCAGAGGAGTGGGCCCGGGCAAAGTGTAACAAAGAGATATAAACCCAGTCCAACCAAGAGTGGCATCCTTGCTTCTCCCCCACCCTCACATAGGTGAAGGCAGGGGTGTTGGTAGGGTAACAGGCATGCCAGATGTGCACCAGGGAGTAGTCCATCAGGATCTCCCTGAGGATGCCCACAGAAGCCTGGTTCCACACATCTAGGGTGATGTTAAAGTCCCCGCTAAGGACCAGGCACTCACAAGGGCTGAGGGTGCTGATCTATGTGGCTGCCTGGTGGAAGAAATCCACCAACTGCAGGTGACTTGGAGGGGCATGCACATCCAGAAGGTTCAGGACCAGTCTCTGCACCTGGACCCAGAGGTGCAGCAGGTGGCCTGGCTCCACCTCAACATCCTGGAGAACTTTTGGCTGCAGGCCTGGGGAGAACAGGGTGGCCACCCAGCAACAGGTGGCCTAGAGGTGACTAAAAAAGACTCTGCCTCCCCACTCCAGCCGCCAATTAGGCTCATCAGCTGGAGTTGTCAGGGTCTTCGGCAAAAATACCGTGGGGTGCCCTCCCTCTTGAAGGAAGGAAAGCACCCGGCATCTCTGGAAACCCTTCCTGTAGCCGTGGACGTTGAGGGTCATGATCTTAAATGACCTCATGGCTGGGGGTGTGGAATAGACATTTCAGCAGGGGCCTCGCACATCTCAACACCCAGTGTGGGGCCCACCAGCTCATGCAGCATCCTCCCATATGTATAGAGGGCGTCTATGAAACCACAGGCCCACCTATAGAACCAGGTGTTGCAGCTTTTGGGCCTCTTGCCTTCCCCCACAAGTGCCCTCGCAGTGGTGAGGACGCTGTCAAAACCTTGCAGCTTTCTAAGGTAAGCTGTACCTTGCTGGCAGACCAGCAGGTGTAGTCATGGTCAAGAAATGCAAGTAGCTCACCCTTGGGTACATCCTTGGGGACCTAGAAGTCTGCAGGCTCCACAGAGCCTGCTGGTTCTCAGGTGTCCTCCTCCTGGTTCTGGGGCTCAGCGGACTCCTTAGGCACCATATGAACACCCCGGTCTACTAAGACCCCAGACTCTGGTTGGGATTGGGAGAGCTCAGGAGCCCCTTGGGACAGGAGTGGGGGTGCGGCTCCTTCACAAGATGGTAGGGTAGAGCTGGAGGCCTGGGAGAGTCTGTGCAGGGTCCACAACAAGATCGGCCTGTTGATTAGGGGACCTCACCATGACCTGCTCTGGTGCAGGACTATGGGCCAGGCTGGAGGTGAGGTTTTTCTAGGACAGGGAAGAAAGATACTCATCAGGCACCAGGGTGGCTTTGGCATCTGCCTCAGTATCCTGGGAAAGGGAACCTCATCCCTTAGGACTCACTGGGGTAAGCCCCAGGGCCTCTGTATCCCCCAGATTTTCAGAGGGAGGAGGCTCCACTACTGGGCCTTCCTTTTGGTAAGCCTCAGCCTCAGCCTTGACACCTGTGGTCTCAGGGAAGGCCCTGGTCAGCAGAATGAGTGGCTTCCTCCATGGGCTCCTGTTTGGGACTGTCTAGCAGCCCCCAAACCTTCTCCATGGGGATCACCCATGTGATCTTTCCTTGGGGTGGGGTGTCAGGCACAGCTGGGGAGGCCCCCAAAGTCTGGGCTGCTTCTTCCCCCTCCATGTGGTGGTCTTGGGAGGGGGAGAGGAGTCCTGCACATCAGAGAGCTCCAGCTGCAACTGGGCTTTGCTCTTGCCTTTGTGCCTGGGGGGGACCTGCACCCACTCAGCCATGGGGTAGTCTCCAGGTGGACAGGCTCCAGTAGGAGAATGTGAGGGTTGGGGGATGGGGCAACTACAGTGGGGGCATGACTAGGGGCAGGGGGCCCTGTTTTCCCTCTCCCCTTGGTTGCTGCTGCCCTCCCTGAGACTTGGCCAAACTTGTTTGGGAGGCGGGGTCCCCTGAGTTCATGGAGGGGCTCATGGTAGGGCCACCCCCCTTGCCATTGGGACCCATGGATGCCCTCCCCACCTGGCCCATGGGGCACTCATGATGCAAGTGCCCTGGGGCACAGCCCCAGACGCACTGCAGGTCCTTCAGTGTATAAAAAGGCCTCACCAGGGCCCCCTGAAAAGGAATTGCCAGGCACCCCTCAGCCTCCAGCCATGCTCCCGCAGCTAGCTGCATCATAACCTGGAGACAGAAAGAGTGCACATGGCAGGGGCTGGAGTCTCAGCATCCCAGAAGGAGGGCCACCAATGGGGGGATAACTCTCCCCAGGGTTTGGAGCTCGGGGAGCAGGGCCCAATTGGGGATATAGGGAGGGACAGAGCTTAGGGCCACCCTCGTTCCCAGCTCTTCTAGAGGCTGGAGGGGTACTCATGTGCCTTCCACCATGAGTCTCCTCTCCACCACCATTTGTGCAGTGATCTCCAAGGCAAGGAAAAAGACCCTCTTGCCATGAAAGTGTGAGGCCACCACAAACTTGGGGGCCCCCACTACCCAAGCAAGGGCCTGCACCCAGGTCTCAAAGTGCAGGTTCTCCCACTTGGAACTTCACCTCATGCCTGTGAGTGAATGCCAGAAAGGGGGCCTTGCTGCTCGAGCTAGAAGGGTCAGCAGTGGAGGGTCCAGGGTCCCTGGCTTTTGGTCCCCTACAGCTGCCTTTGCATAGCTGCAGTTCTCCCCCTGCCATGGGGGGGGCCCTTTCCCCCTCTCAGGGCCAGGGCTAAGGACAGGGACAGGCTGAGTGGGTCTGCTCACAGGTGTAGTGCACCTGTTCCCTTTGTGCATTGGTTTTGGGGCAGGGCCCTTGACTCTCCCACCCCCAGCTGCAGAAGAGGCTGAAGAGGACCCCTTCCCACTGCCCTTGCCCTTGGTCCCTGATGATGGGAGAGGGGGCTTGGGACCTCCTCAGGGGGGACTGGCCAGGGGAGACCCCCTGGCCCTGTTGGCTCCCTACCAGAGTCATGCCTGGCCCTGAAACAGATGTTGCAGGCTTCTTTACCCCTGAAGAGGATTGGTCAGACTCTGCCTCGGAGGTGGAGGCTGCAGGGGCATGCATCCCTTTGGGAGTTTGGCTGGGATCTGCCCCATAGTGGGGGCCACAGGAATCTCTGTGGGGGCATCTGCCCTCCCCAGAAGGTTCCTTCCCTGCCATTGTTTCACATGAGGGCAGGGAAGACAATTAAGAAAAACAAAATATCCAGTGTCCCTCGTGAATCTAGTAGGAGCAGGCTGGGATTGTGGGGGAGGAGGGGGATTAGGGAGGAAGGAGGCTGAAGCTCACCGAGACACAGCCCCACAGGAAAAAAACCAGGAGGGCTATGCTTTGAGAATGTGGGGGAGGGGGAAACACACACACAAGGGCTGGGGAAACTTGAACTGGCTTACTCAGCCACACAACAAACACCAGGGCAGGGGGAGTTGATCACAGGACTTACCACACAAGGGAAAGAAACACACAAGTAAGGCTGCTGAAGCAGATATAAAATATGGCTAGAGTGGTGGAGGGGCTTTGCTTGTTAAAGATCTGTCCAGGAGCCCCTCAGCCAGATGCTCAGCAACAGAGCAGTAGTCAGGAAGACTAAGCAGGATCAGATGCAGTGAGGTAGCTGTGGGGGAGGGCAGGAACTGTCAGTCAATTAAGGTGTGGTGTCAGGTAGTGCAGCAGGAAATCTCTCTCTCTGTGTCCTGAGAGGGGGCAGCAGCAGAACACTTTTCACACCCACCCTCCTCCCCCACTCTGTGTCTGCCTGACCCACTCCACTGGAGCTGTGCCCCAGCCATCATACTGGATGGGCATTCCTCCCTCAGCCTCAGGTGACTGGCAGTGTCAAGAGGGTGGAGGCAACTGGCGATTGGCAGCAGGCACCACCAGCAGTGCCTTTTCACAGGGGGTGCACTGCTATGCTCAAGGGGCTGGAGACTTCCCTTGCTGCCCCTAGACTCCTGCTCATTCTCCTGCCCTCTTCAGCCTCCTGCTCATTCTCTGCTACTGCCAGCGAGTATGGGGAGCTGGGGGAATGAATGGGGGCCAGGGGGAATGAACAGGGAGCTGGGGGAATGAACAGGGGTGGGGGGAACAAACAGGGAGTTGGGGAAACCAATGAGGGCTGGGTGGGGCCTCTCCACTCCTCCAGCCACCCAACCCTTTACATGAAGGTGGGTCCAGGTCCCTGCAGCTTGCACTGCTGCCTGACCCACATGGGCAGGCAGCATACTTCAGCACTGAGGAATGGGCCAACCACAGAGAGCTCTGGCAGGCTACCAGAGTGTCTCTGTGGAGGACTGAGCCTCTGGTTGCCTCCGGGTATGGTTTGGGACCATGACTTGTCCCATTTTTTCCCCCTGGGGTATTGTTTGACCCCTGGACATCCAGGGATCTAATTTTGCCCCCATACTGAAAATTTGCAGCATGGGGAACATCTTTTTGTTTGCACACTCATCTGGATATTGTTACCTGTCAGCTCCATGTTCTTGGGGAACCCTGACACAGGATGCAGATTGTCTGACTCACAAAGAATTGCCCCCCCCCAACAGAAACTGATTAAGATGCAGTGAGAGACACACCTAAAACCCTCCAGATGAAGGTGGCAAAAGTGAAACAACTGCCCTAGGTCTCATTTGCATCAGAGATGGGAACAGATGACCATTCATTTACATGAGAGATGGAAAACAGAAAGCCTGAAGCAGAGACTGCAGTGAATTCTGGGATCAGCGAAGCAGGGGAGCACTGCATGATGGGGAATCTGTGTTCCAAATGCTAATCAACCCTCATACCCAGCTCAGCACTTGTCAGACAAGTTGTAATCTGGATTTACAAAGGACTTTTCCTCCCCCCCCACCTCTAAGCAAAAGTAAGTTTACTAGGCATCTCGGGCCGTACATTCCCCGGTCCCACTATGGGAGGCCTATGTAAACTTAATTGGATAAAACTTGGTTGCCAGGTTAGGGAATGCTGAGGCAATAGACTGAGTCAGAGGGGGTATGGATAACATTTGAACAATGGTACAGGGTTCATCACAGAGTCCAGCCCGTTGGAGCCCTGTCCACAAGTGTTGTCATACTTTTCCAGAGATGACTGGTGGAAGTCCTCTCCACAACAGGTTATGAACACTCCAATAATTGCCT
>NW_017729017.1:319458-330982 GCF_001723915.1 Gavialis gangeticus
CCAGGTCAGGCGTGTCACGTTAATCTGTGTGTGTTTGTGTGTATGACTGATTTGGGGACTGGAGGAACCCAGCCCCACTGAACTGAGTCCTGCAAGATAGCTGCATTGGGGGTGAGGGCTTGCAGAAGGGAGAGATACAGCTCCGTATAGAAACACAAGCAGCACATTAATAGAATTACCAGGACCCTAGCCCTAATAAATGAGCACACCCCAAAGTAGCGGGCAAACTTGGTAACAATATGCCCTTGGTGTCCACATGAAAAGCTGAGCTGCTGTACTATGAACTAGTTCAAAGGAGTGCCTGATTTCCCAGGGTTTTAGGTTGTAGCTGTGTTGGTGTAAGGACATGGGCAGACAAGGTTGTTTGGGTAAATCTGATATCTTTTATTAGACCAACTAAATAGTTAGAAAAAAAATTTCTTAGCAAGCTTTTGGGTTTAAAAACAAGAAGACCACTCTCTCTCCAATCTCTCAATTCTCATCCTCAAAGGGAATCTACAAAACACTTCACAGATGAGCTTAAAATTTCACTTCAATCCCCTGGATACAAACAAATCATGGACTAAATATAGACATTGGATTTATGACACATTATAACCTGCCTGACATCTAACTCTCCAGCTGCCTCTCTACTATTTACCTGCTACATGCACCCCTCCCCACCCCACACACCTCTCACCCACTGAATTCTCGATTTACATCTTCACTGACTGGCTTTCTTGCATGCATACCAAGCTCTGGCTTCTTTACTATTCATTGCATCCAAGAAGAGCACACACCAACTGTAGATGCTTCCTCAGCCTGATGAAGGGTTTTTAAACCTGAAAGCTTGCTAAGAAAATGTTTTCTAACTATTTAGTTCGTCTAATAAAAGACATCAGATTTACCCAAAGAACCTTAATTTCCCAGATACAGTTTTGAACTATTGTAGGTTGTTTAAAATAGTTTAATGGCCTGTGTGTCTGGCTATTTCAGGCTTAAACCACATTTAAACAGGTCTAAGGGCTACATGTGTCCATGCCCTAAGCTATCTTTTTGCCTGCCTCAGTTGTGGAAGTAGCTGGGAACTGACCCAGATCCATGTGCAAGTTAGAGCAGCCTAAAGGACGTCCAGACTCATGCCAAAATGGCTCCCAGCAGCTCTTAAATCTGTACTCCGGTCAGTTTTCTCAGTGTTCACCAACATGCTTTTTTCTATTCCCATCCTGGCCCCAGCTCTCCTCCCATGACAGGTGCCTGGAGCATTAGCTATTTGTGGCTTTATAAACAGGAACCAGCATCTTGAATTTCTCCAGCAGTAGACTAGCACCTGAGGGTATCTGTGTAATATAGTCTGTGTCCTACTTTAGTCCAAAGGTTGGCAACTTCATTCTGAACTAGTCAGAGCTTCCAATCGCTTGCAGAGTCAAACTCAGATTTGGTGCATTATAATTATCAAACATAGAAGCCATAAAAGCATTAGTGACTGATATAATTTCTCTGAAAGGAAACATGTGCCATCTGCTCGGCTTCTGTGAATATGAAGCAACATGATGTAGTGAGCAGGTCACCAGACTGAGATTAAGAGAACTGGATTCTGTTTCCAGTCCAACACTGATTTATACCTATGAGCAAATCACTGCCTAAATCCCCCGTACCTCCATGTAAAACAGGAAGAATAATCTCCCTCCATATCTAGGGATGGGCAAATGGAGCACCAGACCTAGGCACTGATTTAAAGGCTGTGCTAGACTGATAGCCCCTGGGGAGCCAGTGCCACAGTGTTGTTGTAGCTGGTGTGAGGTGAGCCCATTTCTTCAGCTGCAGTAGCCTGTGGTTGAGCTGCCACAGCAGTAGCAGCTGCCACCAGAGTGTTCAGAACCTGGGCTGTGGCAGGGAAGACTCCATCCCCCATTATCTTCTCCTCCTGTCACTCCTCCCCCTGCTCTCCAGTGGCTGGTATAATATCCCCTTTCCCTCCCCACGTGTGTCCCCAGAGTGCTGAAGGATTTTGCTATATCTCTGATTCATCCCCATTTTATAGCACCCCTCCAACACAGGGATTTTGAGTGACACATAAACAAGGAACCCATAGCTCCTCACACTGAGGCTCCCATGGACAACTAATCAAGACCATACTCCACACTTGTGCCATCTTGGCCTCACCCCACTTAGGCAAACCCTCTAGGGGGAAGCTATATGGCAAGGTGCGTTGGGAAGACTGTCTGCATATGAATGAATTTTATGCTAAAGTTTAAGCTGAACTAAAATGGATAGAGTAGCTGTCTAAAGACCATGATTGAGTGGAACATCTTTGTATTTGTATTTATGCCCATAGTTAGAACAGGCAAAACAGGGGGATGAATGTGTCTGCTGTTTTTGTTACATGAGGTTGAAAGTTTGTACTGACTAGCAACTGAATCACATAGTGTAAGTGATATGCAAACCTCAGGACCTACAGAGCAACTCTTGGGGCCTTTGCACACTACAGCCACATTCATTAAAACTGGATAGAGTTCAAAAGCTGGTAGGGAGCTTTTCAACAATACTTTTTTTTTTATGTCTCAGAAAGATGCCAGTTTGTCAAAACTGAAACTTGTAATAAAAATGTACTGGTTTTAACAAAAGATCCTCACATCTAGTTTGAGATTTCTTCTCAGAAGCAGAGGCTGAGAGAGTCCCAGGATAGCAACCTAAGACTTGGTGACCTGACCTGGGATGTGGAAAACCTCAACTAAATCCAGGGATTTGAACCTAGGTTTCACATACCTCAGGGTCAAAAAAAGCCACTAACTACAAGGCTATTGACTATTCAGGGCCAGAAAGATTATTTCTGTGGTTTTGACCATGGATTCTATAATGGGCCTGAGAAAAAAGATCCATCATAAACTTGTAGAAGGCTGTTATGCTTCATTAAAAGTAAGAAATTAAATTCTGTTTTCCAACATTAGAGGTGAGAGCTGTGATCCCTGGGCTATAGAGGTAATCTTTTCTGGCCTTTGGGATATTTAATTATTTATACAAGGGAAATAAGTCACAGAGGAAAAAGTGAGTGAAACTGACTATAGCTACTGATTAAGACACTCAGCAGTTTTAAGTACTTAATTCTAATCAGGTGAAGCTGCAGGCTTTAGCATTTGGGCAGCAGTGGTAGCTGGGGTAGCAGTGGCAGTAGTGGTAGCTGGGCCCAAAGCAAAGCTGCTGCTATATTTGCATTCCTCCTTCTCTGTGTTAGTGCCTAGGACTGGTACCCCAGTCTCCCCATCTTTGTTACACTACTGGACAGATCAGTAACTTGAACCCAGGCCTGACATATTCTCTTTGAGAGGAAAAACTAATACTGAAGTCTCTAAATTTACCATAAAAGGGAATTCTTATTTTTCAGCCAATCCTTATGCTTACAAACCTAGTAAACAGTTGTGATAGGTCATTACTTCTGGAAAGCTGTAAAACTCATTAGCACAAGCAGTGAGAAGAGGCTTTCCCAAGATGCCAGTACTGTCTGGTTCTAGCCAGGCCATGGTCCTCAAGATAATTGCTTTCAGTGTTCTGGTTGGTATCAAAACCTCTGTTAGAGAAGCATGGAAAAAAGTAAAATATTAGATTCAGCAATCTGAGAATGTCAGCAAAAAACCTGAGGTTCTGAATAGAGGCCAAGGTCGGGCCTTAATTTGTTACTATCAGAAGGGACTACACCAGCTTTGCCCAAAGTAAGTCCTCAAAAGTCTTAAGCAGCTCTACCCAATGGCTCTCCCCTGCCTCCTCCCAGTGGCTCTCCCCTGTCTTCTGCCACCAGGCTCAGCTCTGTGTGGCTGGTGGAGCTGGTCAGAGTGAAGCCCTGGCTCTCCCCCACCTCCCACCACCTGGCTACACTCCACTCGGCTTTGCCAGCCCCACAGAGCTGAACCTGGCAATGGGAGGTGGGAGAGAGCCACTGGCCAGGGCTGTGTTTGGATCCAGGGCTGTGCTCCAAGTGACTCCACAACTGACTCTCCCTCCACCTCCTGCCACAAGGCTGAGCTCCATGGGGCTGGTGGAGCCACTCAGAGTGCAGCCCTGAAGAGTGCAGCCCAGTGGCTGGAGGCTCTGCAGCCCCACAGAGCTGAGCCTGGCAGCGGGAGGAGGGGGAGAGCCACTGGCCAGGGCTGCACTTGGAGCCAGGGCTACACTCTGAGGAGCTCCACCACTGGCTCTCTGATACCTCCCACTGCCAGGCTCAGCTCTGTGGGGCTGTAGAGACTCCAGCTGCTGGACTGTGCTCACCAGGGCTGCACTTCAAGTAGCTCTGCCAGCCCTGTGGAGCTCAGCCTGCTGGCAGGAGGAGGAAGGAGAGCCAGTGGTGGAGCCTCTTGCAGCACAGCCCTGGCTCTGAGTGCAGCTCTGGCCACTGGCTCTCCCGCTGCCTCCTGCCGCCAGGCTGAGCTCCATGGGGTTGGCAGAGCTGCTCAGAGTGCAGCCCAGCAGTGGGAGGTGGGGAGAGCAAGGGCTGTGCTCTGAATGGCTCCACCAGCCCCATGAAGCTCAACCTGCCCTCCCAGCAATGCCAGACTCTTCCTGAGGGTGTGGGCCCCCAGATCTGTGCACAGGATGACAGAAGCCTGCTGCTGCTGCCTGGGGCCAGTGGCAGCACTAGTCTTCCTGGACTTGGGTGTGGGCTGTGGCCACTGCAGGTCTCAGGCAGCAGCAGCAACCTCCTGTCATCCCGACAGCAGATTCAGGGCCCTGCACTCTTGGGAGGAGTCTGGCACAGCCCTGCAGCCTTCCCAGGGTTGCAGGCCCCCAGATCTGAACCTGGATGACAGGAGGCTGCTGCTGCTGCCTGAGGTGAGTGGCAGCACCAATCTTTCCACCACTGGGTGTGGGCTGCACCCAGCACCTGTCCCAGGTGGCAGCAGCAGCCTCCTGTGATTCTGAGCACAGATCCAGGGGCCTGCACCCCAAGAAGGAGTCTGGCACAGCCCCACAGACCTCCTGGGGTTGTAGACCCCCAGATCTCCATGCGGCATGACAGGAGGCTGCCACTGCTGGCAAGTAATAAGAGTTTTGCTTTTTGCAGTTTGAGGTGCAGTTTCCCAGAAACCCCTGCATCTGTCTCCTTGAAATTTGGCAGGCTTCATGCCCTCAGAAGGGGTACCAGCCCTGCAATTTTAATCTGAATCAAGCAAGAAATGACAACATTATAGGCATTTTCATGATTCCCCATTATAGCCTATGGGCAAAACATTGAAACATGTCAAAACAGCTTTGACTAAACGAAACATAACAGTGCTTTGAAATGAAATGAAACACTGTCCCTTTGAAATGGTGAAATAGAAGTTGAAACAAAACGGTGCTGTTTTGCACAGCCCTACTCCACAGCCCCACGGAGCTGAGCCTGGTGGTGGGAGGCGGGGCAGAGCCACTGGCCAGGTCTGCGTTCGGATCCAGGGCTGCACTTTGAGTGGTTCCACCACTGACTCTCCTGCTGCCTCCCACCACTAAGCTGATCTGCATGGGGCTGGCAGAGCCGCTCAGAGTGCAGCCCTGGCTCTCCCCTTCCTCCCACCACTGGGCTGCTTTGAAACTCGAAATGTGTTGAGTGCCCTCATTCTATTTTGACACTGTTTTGTAGCCTTTTGTTTAATTTCAATTTTGCTGTTTCAAGCTCAAAATGCATCAAAACAGCTTCAAAACAAAACACTTGCCAAAATTTTTGCACAGCCCTATTGCACACCTTGTCTGTGTAAAATGTGCTTGGGGAAAATCCATTTGAATTCCTCATTTCTCTTGAGAGAATATTTCTTAGAGATCCATACAGAGGGCCCATTCCTGTTGTCAGTAAAGCAGAGGGGAATTTGGGCACTAACTTATGCTGGACCCCGTAAAAGACAAAGCTGGGGATTGTTTTGCTTAAGCAATTGATGTAAAGTTAGATAAAAAATCCTCCAAGGCTAGTGAACCTAAATCCTTGAACAGAAAAAACAAGATTTTTGGCTAGTTGAATGGAACATCATCAAGTAGCGTGTCAACTTTCCTATAATTTTGCCAACATGAAACTGAAAAATGGGTAATCCTGCTATCCTCATTAAAGCACATTTCCTACTGAAATCACTGGCAGTTTTGCCAGGTGAGCATTGCAGGATTGACCCAGAAGAATTATCCTACCACAGGGAGCTCTTCCATGACCTGTGAGTCTCAATAGAATTTTTGCAGAGATAAGTCATTTAGCTCTGATTTGGTCTTCAGTGCAATGAACTATAGCTTTAGGCTCCTTGTCTCCTTACTCTGCGGGTATGGATAGTTATGTTACCATAATTGCTATCTTTCAGTCACTGGTTATGGGGGAGGTATATCTAGAAGCATAAAGCCATCATACAAATATTTTATACTAGGAGAGGGTTAATTTCCTTCTGAATGCCAAATGTCCTCATGGGAATGGAATGTGTAGTGTTTGTAAGTGGTTGTGCCCCAGAATCCTTTGAGAATCTACTGACTACTGAATGTTAACGATTGGTATTATTAAAGAACAATTGATGGCTTGTAACCAAACAACAGAAACTAATTACTGGAAAACTTTTATTGTCCTTTAATTACTGGGCCTCTTTGTCAATTAGCAAAAGAGGGGGAAAGAGAGAGAGTGAGAGCGAGAGAGAGAGGCTTATTATATAGCAACAATACATTTCCTAGAACTACAGTCATCAGCAGCTTAAAAAGTGAGTATATGAATGCACAATATTAAAGCGTGATGCTTAGCTACTAAACGAAGGTGTTTTTCTTTTTAAAGAGTATAGAGATCTCTGATCATTGATTAGAGTTTTCCTAGCACAGTGCCACTGTTGTCTGACATGATAGCATTAATTTTCAAAGTAATTTTAATTCCTAATACAGGGGATTCCTTCATTGGGATTCCTTTAGTAGCCTGGCTATGTGCCCATTGCAACATCTACGCAGCACAAAGTAGCTAATTCATGAGAAAAAAAGAGGCCAGAAGCTTTAATGGGTGGGCAGATAGCACTGAAGTTAGGGGCTGCAATGTGGAAAAGACCAGTTCAGTACTCACCATTATAAACTTTTTTGTTAGGAGCACTTGGCTCCATCTCACTTTTAGAAAACACATCTATAAGGACACAGATATAATTGTGTAATAGGGTCCTGGTACATTAATTTGCCTTAGCTGGAAAAGTCCATTTGTTGGTAAATTCTTGCCTCTTCATTTAAGCACTTAGTACTAAAGTTTGTCCAGTAATATTCACTAGTAGTCTCTTTAACTGTTTTTTTTCCCTCCTCGGTTACTGAATAAATTATTTGTGGACATGTTTTCCTCATTATCTAATCAGCTTTGAGGATATTCAAACTTTAACCATCCAATAAATTAGCCAGAATTTTTTTTTTTTGTCATTCAGTGAATAATTTATTTACAAATAGCATTTTTCTATTTGACTGGCTTGCCTTAATTACTTATCACTTGCCTTCTTGAAGGAGGTATAGTAAGGATAAATAAATGAGAAGCTCATAGTCTCCTGTGTCTAGCTCACTGACATTAGTGGAATACAGAATAATTAGGAATAGAGATAATTTGGTGCTGTATTTGTAAATCACCAGTGATGCATAAGATTTTCCTAGTACACCATGCAAGAATGCTCATATAAAGTACCCCATAAGGAATCATCATCACTATTGTTATTGAAAATCAGTGCAAGGGAGCTACAAGTTGACACAATTGTTGATATTATTAATGTCAGAATCAATATAAACTGGGTCTGTACCTTTAGGTTTCAGCTAGACACTTTGGTAGCTGCATTTTGAAAGCATAAAGAAACAGCAGACTTAAGATTTTGTCATGGACAGGATACCCTTTATTAAGGGATAACAGACAGAACATGTTATTGTGAAGAAGAGAGAAAGGACCTTTCCCTACTTGCAACAGCTGGAGACTCACCTGCCATGCTGGGCGCACAAAGAATGCCACAGGAACCACATTTCACCAGCAGCTGTTTGATCCAAATCAGACTGTCCCACAGCTGTGCAGGTATTTATGGCCTGCTGCAGACACCAGAGGATAGAGGAGAGCCAAGAGACCAAAGGGGCCAAAGAAGAGGCCCCAGAGGAAGAGAAGCTGGCAGCTGCTCAGCATAGGAGCTCCAGAGAGCTCCAAGATGCCGGGAGACACCAGCTCTGAGCCCACCACCAGAAAAGTGGCAGGAGCTGGCAGGAAGCCACAGGAAAGGGGAGAGATGCAGGCTGAATGCCTCATCCTCATCTACAGACCCACCACCAGTTAAGGGCTCAAGGGAGGCCCACATACAGAGGCATTTAACCCCAGCTGGGAGATGCCAGGCCATCATGGAAGCGCCCAAGACTGGAGCTTCTGTATCAAAATGAGACAAGCCCAGCTAGGGTTTTTCTTTTGTTATCCTTATGGTCCAGAATGGGCCAGCACAGCAAGGAGGGAAGAGCCTCCATCACCCCCCCGGGCCTTATTGGACAGCAGCAGAGGAACTCTGTAAGCTGCTGGGCTCAAACACTGGGGAAGCTTACCTTGGTTCAAGTTAATTGTTCTATATTCTGCTTAATTCTTTTATGATGCTTCAACAGAGGGCTGTTCGGGCCCAGGTGGCCATCCTATGGAGGAGACTGGCTCTAATAGACCATGATCCTAGAAGCCTAAAGAAAAGAACAGAAGTCACCCGGTGAGATACAAAGGCAAGATTGACACTGCAATATTAGGGTGGTGCAAGGTCAGTGTAAAGGGGAGGTAGAAGCCCCAGAAGAAGGTCCAATCCCAGCACATCAAAGACAAGCTGCGGTGGAATGAAACACCTTCTGAGTAAAGTACTATCTGACTTCAAGATGTGGCAAGAGAAAATTGGGCAATTCTATGGTGTGACTAGATCAACAGCATTCACACCCCCATGGCCCAGTCTGGTCGGGCACAGGGCTGACAAGTCCCATGGCCCTATCCTGTACCGTGCTAACAGTTATGTCCAAGAATAGCATAGTTCATTTTCAGGGTCAGTTTCAAAGAACTGCTCAAGAACTGCTGTACTTAGAACCCCTGTACTTAGAAAACAGTGGATGTGGCAAATCAGCCACTTAAACCCTAAATCAGCACGTTCTAATCCTTTTCCAGAGAGGATATATGGTTTAAAATAATTGAAACAAGCAATGTTTTCCTAAATATGACTTCCTGCCTAGGTCTCTGTCTTCAAGATCACTTCTGAATGTTCAACATATTCTCATGACTTAAATTTGTAGTTGTGGCGGGATAAGCAAATAGGAAGAAGCTTATAAATTCGTCACAGCCTGTCTCATTTCATGTTACTTGAATAGATTGGATTTAAAACTATCTGGAGAATCCTGACTAGCTCCTGCAGGTGACCTTAATAGTGACAGTAAACTACAGTCTTTTGACACTTCTATACATAAATGATGATAATAAGGAATAATTAATTCTATAAAGAGCAAGCCAAGCTAAACATGATTGTTGGAGTATCCCACAGGGTACTTTTATGGTGAGGTTGAGGTGCATAAATTTAACTTCTAAAATACCTTGTTACCCACCTTTTCAAGAGGATTTGGAGCAGGCTTTAATAAAAAAAAAACTATGCAGAAGTTTTCCACCCAAACTCATTCTATACATTGATGTACAGGATGTTCAATATCTAGTTAAATGTGATATAAAAGTGGGGTCCACCCAGAACAATCTCTACTGTTATCTTAGATGACAGGGATGTTTAAGGGGTTAATGGTGGCATCTTCTGAAATTGCTTAGGCATCATTGCTTAGGTATGCTACTTGGACAGGATATAGTCAGGAAACTAAAATGAATGCAGGAACTAGAACAATCATTAAAATTAACTCACCAGAAATGTGCAGTTATTTGTTTTTCCCCTGCTTTCAGCTCCCTCTTTCTCTTTCTCTAGTAGCATAAAGTGGCTCACAGGAGCCAGATCCAATGATGCCCACCAACTCTTCTCCTTCCTGAACCAAGTTCATGTCACATTTGCATCTGTACACTTTGCAATAAAATGTGGACCAGTTTGTGTTGGGCTGTGCCATCGAGGGAGCCTTCTGCAAGGTGAAAGATGGACAGCTGGTCCTACAGGTTTGACCCCATGGGGTGCATCCACACATGCAAGCACATGAGCTTGCAGCAGCTCAAATACAAGCAGTGAAAATTTGAGATTGAGCTTTTTGTCCAAGTCCATGTGCTAAGACATGCACTTTGTTGTGGAGCAAATTGTGCTACTTGGGGCAAAATAACCCTGCCTGGCTCCTCCCGGATTTGCAGCCAGGGGGAGCTAGAGCCATATAAAAAGCTGCCCTGGCAAGTAGCTTCTGGGCTACTTGCTATCAGGAGCTTCTGGGGCCTAGCCAATTGGTACCTGGGGACTCTACCCCTTGTGCCAGCTGGACTGCTGAAGCATCCCTGAGAGTTCCCTGCATCCTCTATCCACTGTAGTAGTCTGGCAAGGGGGGCTTCTGCCTGGATGTGACCTGCTGCACACCTGTCAGACCCAGATGAGGCATCTGCCCCTCTGAGATGCTGCCAGTGGGCTGTGGCTACAGAGTTGGCCTTTGTGTGGCCCTACTGCCATGTATGCCCCCTGGCTGGCCATCTGGGCAGCTATTGCTTGGAAGTTGTTCTCGGTGTGGTTGCGTGCTTTGAACTGTCAAAGCATGTCCTCCTGGCCCAAATTGGCCAGGATGTCAGCCACAGCCAGCTGGATCCAAGGTGCCAGCTCTGAGCAGGCAGGGTCCTGCCACTGGCCTTCCTAGCAGGAATTCTGGTGTTCCCTACTGGAAAACTTAATCCCTGATAAAAAATTCCCGAAGTCACTCTGTAAAATGCCCCCAAATCCATGTTCTTCCACAATTAAAACAAAAGACCACTATAAAGAAATGGAAAGAGTGAGACAGAGAGACAGTGATCAGTTGGGGAATGTTTTAGTGATATCACTACAATGTTAAAGCAATGTGGAAGTCTACCAGTGTCTCTATGATAATAATAAAGTGAACTCAAAACACATTTCATGAATTCATGAATACATAAATATTTTGCTCCCCCACTCAGGGGCTACTGTCCTCCCCTCAGGAGCTACAGCCCCCACACAGGGGCTATGGCCTCCCAACATGGGCTATGGCCCCTCACAGGGGCTACAACCCCCTCACAGGGGTTACAGCCCCCCCACATGGGACATGGCCCCCCACAGGGGCTACCCCCTATGAAGGGCCCATGTGCTCTGCCCCACCCCTGCTTGCTCCCCCAGCACCCTGGATTGCTGCCTTGCCTGGCCCCATCCCCTGCCAGCTCCTGTGGCCCCCCGATGGCTGTCCCAACCAGCCCCACCCCCCACTTTCCCCAGACTCCCCAATGGCTGCCCACTTGTCCCCATCCCCCACTTGTGCCCCCAGCCCTCCATAGATGCCCCTGCAACCCCAGCCTTTGGCACTTAAAAAAAACAGAAAGGAAAAAGAAAAGAAAAAAAGCCTCTACTTACTGAGCAGGGGTTGGGGGTGGGCTCTGGGGCCTCCTGGTAGAGCCCTCCCAGGCAGCACAGGGCAG
>NW_017729017.1:330993-332260 GCF_001723915.1 Gavialis gangeticus
GGAAGGAATCAGGGGGCTGGGGGAGTGGGTGGGGATGGTGAAGGTCCCCCCATGATCCCCTCCCCCCTCCTCCAGGCTCCCGACCCCTTACTTACCGGCAGTGGAACCTGGGTCCAGCTCCCTGCTGTTGGCATGCTGCCTGTCGCATGCTTCAGTCAGAGCATCTCTATGGAAGAACTAGCCTCCGGTTGCTTCAGGTTGTCCCACTTTTTTTCTCTGTGGGTTTTTTTGACCCCTGGATATCTAGGGGTCTAATTTTGCCCCTGCACTGCAAACTTGCAGCATGGGGAACATTTTTTTGTTCCTGTATGTGCCTCTTGCAGTGTCCCAAAGGGGTTTGAGATGCTGCAAGAAGCACATGCAGCCTCATCTGGATGTGCCCATGAGGGCCATGGGTGGGAGTGGGCTGCAATCTCCAATGACATAGATTTTTTTTTATTGCTAACAAGTGTTTCATGCTCAGTCTCTGGGAGGGCTACACACCTTTGCACTCTCACCAGTTGTTTTTAATATTTCTATAATAAAGTTTTTAAAAGTTTCTTTATCTCATAATTTCATTCTTTTAATTTTCCATATTTTCTTTCCTTTCTAGCCAGGATTCATTTTTCTTTTTGGATTCTTTCCCCCATTTTTTCTCTTCCTATCTTTTAGCTTTTCTCTACCTTTAAAAAAGTAAAAGTATTACAGCACCCCTGTTTGTTCTAACTGAATCTCTTGGTATTAATCTCCAGGCAGACTTGACAAATTTTGCCTATGTGACAGTGTACTCATTACTTATGTACCCTATTCAAGTCTCCTGAAGATGGTACAACCTCTGAGGTGTGGGTCAAGTTGTGCAGGTAAAAACGTGCACATACTGGTTTAGTTTATACCCATATGGAGAGGGGAATATTATAATTGGCACCTTTACACATGCAATTAATGTGCACAAATAAACTCCAGAGTTTGTTGCTCCAGCATATTTTGCTATCAGGCACACCATATGCACATGCACCTGGGAGCAAAAAACCTGAGTATATTGCTCCAGAGTTTATTCATGTGCACACTGAGGCTGGTATGAGTAGCCTCGGCTGGCAGCAGCTGAGGGGTGGCTGCTCTTAACTGAACTCAATGTGCTGTGGAGGGGGCATGAGAGTATTTCAGTGCAGGGCTTTCTGGCAGGCAGACCTTGCACTGAAGCACCCTCATGCCTCGGCCAGCTGGGCAGTGTCTGTTGGCTTAGAAAAAGGTATTTGAAGGTTTGCTTTTTGGGAATTGGCTTATAGGT
>NW_017729017.1:337260-341723 GCF_001723915.1 Gavialis gangeticus
CAGCTGGGCAGTGTCTGTTGGCTTAGAAAAAGGTATTTGAAGGTTTGCTTTTTGGGAATTGGCTTATAGGTACAGCAAAAGCTTTGTTATCTGGCACCCATGGGGAATGGGGTGTGCCAGATAACCAAATATGCCAGTTACCTGAGAGGCCCGAACAAGCGTCTTTACCTGTTTGGGACACCACCTCTCCCATCATGTCTGGTGCGCTGCCACTCCTCCCTCCATGTTGCCACCCCTTCCGCTGTATCAGTGTGCCAGGGGACAAGGAGAGGGCCCCCATGCAGGCTGCTATGCCCCAGGCCATGTGGGCTTGTGAAATCGGAAGTGCCATGGTGGGCACTTCCGGTTTTGCTTTTACCTTACAAGCTGGCATGCCAGTTAATAGAGCATGCCGGTTTGTAAGGTGCCAGACAATTCGGATTTTACTGTATATGTATATGCATTAGGGCTGTGCAAAGCCTCAGTTGCTGATTCCATTTGGCAGATTCGACCCAATTCAGCAGCCAGATCTCTGAACCCAAATCGAATCAGAAAACTCTTTAATCACTTCAAATTGGTACCCTCCAAATTGATTCAGAGAGATTTGGAAAGAGTCAATGTTTTGGACATAGACACAGCTTTAAATGTTTTTTCTGCATACTTCAAGGTACCAGGTGGTTCATGAATGCTGAGATGCATGGGTGGATGGAGCGTCTCAAGGAAGTGTGTGTGGGGGGTCCCCAGTGTGCTCAGCAGTGGACCCAGAAGTGGACCAGAAGCACTTCCGGTCCACTTCTGGGTTCACCACTGACCACGTGCCCCCCCCGTGGGATACTCCATCCGCCCCAGTATTGCAGCATTCACGAGCCACACCTGGTACCTCAAGGTATGTAGAAAAAACATTTAAAGCTGTGTCTATGGCCAAATCACTGATTCTCTGAATCAGCATCGAATCTTTAGATTTGGATTCAGCCAACTCAAATTGGGACGCTGATCCAAATCAACAAATCAAATCACTGTCCCCAATTCAGGCCGAATCCAAATCCTAATTGAATACAGTCTATTTTGCACACCCCTAATATTCATTAGAATGGTTTAGGATGGGCAGCAGGGACTAATTGATTTCTATGAGTCTGGATAAGAGTCACACAGTTTCACACAACCTTCAAAGGCTGTTTAATAGAACAAGGCCAACAAGGAAACATTAGCCATGTGTAGACAAAATGAGAAATGTGTGTGCACACTACTTTAAAGTGAGCTAAATGCTTTTGCACCGCTTTAATGGTGTCTGTTTGCATGCATTGGCGGCCCCCTGGAGCCTGCCTGAGCTGCTTGGGGGCCCAGTGCTTCCCTCCATGGCTGTGGTGCCCCCTGGGACCACCCGAGATGGGTGCCTGTGGGTGGGTGCCACCTGGGGGTGGCTGCTGCTCCCATGGAGAGAAGCACCAGCCCCCTCCCCACAGCCCAGGGACCACTCTGCTCCCTGGCAGCTTGCCTTCCCCTCCTTGCCAGAGAAGCAGGTAAGTCAGAGGGGTGCATGCATGACACAGAGTTTAACCAGCCCTAAATTCAAGTGGTGTTTTTTAAAACCCACCACTTCAATTTAGGGCCCCCGCTTCAACTACACATGCCCATATTCTGGAAAACAAAGTGGGCATGTATCACACTTCCATAACACAAGAAAAGGGTGGAACCAGCTAACAAGGCCCCAGAGCAGTAGGGCTTGAGTTGCAGTTTTGGGGGAACAGACCAAATTAGGAAAGGGCCCAGAAAAACCAAATTAGTATGTGTGCATGTGATGGGCTATGTTGACATATGACAATAACACAGACAGACCAACCAGCGATAGCTCCTCCCTAGAGGGGTCACCATCCCTGTCCCCTGGGAAGGGTCCTTAAGGCCACCAAGGACAGAAGGCCACCAGCCTGTCTCAGCCACCCCACTAGGGGGATGGGGGATGTGGGCCTCAGCATCCCACCTGCAGGCTGCTGACATGCTGACATCTGGCACCTAAGCGAGAGCCTCAGAGTGGAGCCTTTGTCCTGGCCAGAGGTACTTTGACTCTGATGACATCCCTAGGATTTGGTAGATATATAGAGAGGTTTGATTGTTTGTATTGTTTCTTTACTGTTATCACTGTGTATCAATAAATTTGCCTTTTATTAAATGGAAAGGTTGTGATTGGTCTGGGTCCTAAATCCAGAGCCAACAGTGTCTACATATGAGCTTCTGTGCACAAAAGTCTCCAGAGCAGGCTATTACTTGTATTTATTTATAAGTACTACCTTGCTCTGGAGTTTATTATTTTTATGTGCCTTAATAGGGGCACATGTGTAGATGTGGACATTTACTGCAGAGCTAATTAGGTAGTTCTGCAGTAAACATCTCATATGGATGTGCCCACTGTATCTAAACTAGGGTTTTTACCAGTATAACTATTCCAGAAAAAAAATCTTCTAATTGAGATAATTATACTGGTACAAATTTTAATTTTAAATCAGGGTTGAGTGGTCCAATATACCTGCTTGTCCATGCACTTTCTTCTTGATCCATGATAACATTTATTCCTGAAGTAGATATGGACATCAGGTTTTTCCCTGTGGCCAGGAACCCTGCAAGTATTGAGAAATTTTATTTTACTCAGAATAAATGCATTCAACCTACTGTCTGGCAAAATACTTATGCATGTGCTATCCCCCAAATTTGGCTGCATGCTTAAGCACTTAACTTTAATCATATGCATAAGACCCATTGATTTGATGCATTTAAGTGCTTTGTAGAATTGGGCTTTCTAATTTTTGTTTTCATAGGAACATGATTCTGCCTTGCACACAAGCTAGAACACAACGATGAGAGTTGGAGAGTCTGCAAGGGAGCTGATCGTTCCCTGTTACCTTCTGGGCCCAGGTTAAGCTATAAAGGACCTCTTTGACTAACTAGAGGTGTCAAACACATGGCCCCTCCTATGGACTAACTAGAGGTGTCAAACACATGGTCTCTGGGCTTGGATCTGTATCAGAGAGGGGTTGGAAATTGTGGGGGCATGTTGAGTAGAGGGACAGGGCCGGCCACCAAAATCCAGGGGTGGGAGTCCCATTATGAAGTATGTCTGTAGCAGGGAAAAATTTGCAGAAGTGTTAACCTCTATGGTATCACTACAGCTCACCCCACTCTTGCCACATCCAGATCTGGCCTGTAAGGAGGGATGTTTCTGACATGAAATAGAAATGCCTTGCTTTGTCATGCTTTTTGCCTATCTTTGACATTCCCCTCCTGTTCCTTACACAGGGGTGGAGTTTCTGCATTCCCAGGCAACCTCCAGCTGCCTTGGGTCCATTTTGTCCCTCTTTAGGTTGCCATTTTCAAAATAATATCAGACAGGGAAGATTTATTGTATGTAGAATGAGCTAAAGAACATGAGAAGTATACGGCACTGGCCGGGCAGGTATGCACATTCTTTTAGGCAAGCATAAACCCTGAAAATGTAGGTATGGGGAAGAGCCTTCTCCTGTCTTATCCCAATAACTTAATGTTTAGGGCACTTATCTTAAGAAGCCAGAGATGTAGGTTATAGCCTCCCTCACCCAGAGTCTGTATTTCTCTAACTTTGCAGTCATGTTCTAACAATCACACCACAGGTCAGATATAATTCTAGTCCATTCTTTGGCCCACCATGTGAAGTTGGCAGTCAAGAGAGAAACATATGTTTGGGGAAGAGGGAAAGCAAGGGGGTGTATTGTTCAGTGGGCTGGATCTTGCTATTGAAGTGAGGAGGACCTGGGCTCTAGCTTTAGCACTGCCCTCCATCCATTTTATCCAAAATACGGTAAATGTAAGGCACAGTTTCTATGCTTCAAGAGGAGGGCAGGAGAATGGACTTGAAAATGTTCAACCTGTAGCTGATAGCTAGAGCATGATGCTGGCTGAAGGGTGAGGGTGTCCCAGTTCTCCCACTTCTGGGATGAGAGCCCTAATACTTAAGCTGTTGGGCTAAAACATGGGAGGGCCTTCTCATGGTTTTGTCCAGGCTGCAATTTGGGGATATATGTTGAGGTAGGCATGTATGTCTGTCATGAAGAGAGAGAACTGGTGATGGCATGAACTGATCACCAGCAAGAACCAAGAAAGGAAAAGAGGGAGCTGCACTTCCAGAGCAGCTGCTTGTTGAAGCTAGAGTGGCCCTGGAGAGAGAGGGAGGAAAGAGAGCCCTGGATGAAAAAAAAAGGGGTGTGGCACATCAGAATGAGAGAAGATCAATTGGAAAGGTGGGGTGTGGCAGGGCACTGTAGGTACCTGCCACTTTAAGGGCCTGAGCCAAGCTGCCAGCAGATGCCTGATTGCAGCAGCCATTTTAGAGCCCTGGCTGCCTTTATAACCTGACCAGTTCCCTGCTGGCAGGAGAAGCAGCATCATCGGCTGGCTGCAAGGCTGCTGGTTTCACTTTGGAGGTAAGGAAGGAGCTGTAGGGGATGGCTTGGAGGCTC
>NW_017729017.1:341872-352290 GCF_001723915.1 Gavialis gangeticus
GGTGAAAGGCGAGTAGGGGTGCCTTAACCCCAGCCCTCACCTTCAGGTGGGTTGAAAATAACAGCAATTGCCAAGCACAATGACCTACTTCTCTGGGGGGGTCAGAGTTCCTGTGAGACCCTGGAGCACCATTCATGGTGTGTGCAAGGGGAATATCATCAAAGGAGGAGTAGAGGCTGTGGCGGGTGCAGAGATCCCACCTCAGGAACACAGCTGGGTATTCGTATCCCTCTGCTGTTTCCACCATGTGAGGCAGGCCAGTAGGGGGTGCTCCTGCGTTGAGCCACCCACCTCCCTGCACCCGGCCCGACCACCTGCCAGGCTCCGAATGCCTCCCTAGGGGCGCCGTATGTCCGGCCGACCCCTCTCCCGGAGCACACTCGCTAGTCTGGGGGTAACGTGCCGCCACCACCCCAAGAATGGACTGTCTCGCGGCCCTGTGTCCTTGGGGTAACACAGGCCTAAAGTCCCACGGGTACTCAACCCAGCACAGGCACTTGGGGTACTTCCCCAAGTCCGGGGGCAAAAAGGTATAGTCTCCCTTAGTCCACAGACCTAAGGGGTCTCTTAGGCATAATTTAGACCCACCCCTCAATAAGTCTCCCACACCAGTCAAAAAGGAGAACTTTATTGATTACAGGGGGTAGGGTAAACTAGGGTACAGGATAGAGCAATATCTAGAAATCCTAAAGAGCAAACAGTCTGGCTGTGGTAGCCTTTTGATTACGCATCTGTGATACTTCCAGCTAAATATCTAATCAGATTGAGTAGCTTACTCACAAGCATCTTCCAAAGGCAGGTGAAGTTTCCCTTTGGAGGCAGGCGGTTCCTAGCTCGTGAGTTTGGGGGGAGAGAGCCAGTTTCAGATGTTAAGGCTTCTCTGTCCCCTGCCTGGCTGCTGCGTCACCTCATGGCCGGAGAGCCGAGACCGCCTCCTTCCCCGTCCTAACTTATATAGCCCCTGTGACCTCATTCACCTGGGCCAGTGGAGGTCAGCCCCAGTTGGCTGTCAGCCAACCAATCTGAAATGCATCACCTGTTACCGGGCAGATTCCAGCTCCCCAGGTAGAAACCCCTTACCCAGGTAAGTGATGCAAGTCACGTAGGCAGAGGGAGCAGGTTTCCCCCTCCCTCAGGAATGCAGCCAGCTCCAGTTCCCTAAAGAGACAGGCTGAGGGTGTGGTCCCCTGTGTGCTGGGCCCATCCTAATTGAATGGTCACAGCACAGAGATTTAAATCACAGTGTCACAGGGCAGAGATTTTTGGGAAGAAACCAAGGTGGCTTTCTGCCACAGAGGCCAGGTAAGTTTCTGGAAGCTCCTGAGCCAGTTGGGAAGAGACTCCACAGGGCCAGGCATGCTCCCAGGAGCACCTGAACTGGAAATTGGGAACCCCACTGCAGAAAGTGCAGGCAGGAGGCAAAGACCCCACTGAGGGACTCGACTGGTCAATGCTGAGGTCAGGACCTGAGGGTCAGAAGGGCCAGGGGCCCACCGCGAGGGACGAACACAATGAACACAGAAGCTCGGAGTCCTGACTGGGCCTGAGATGGAGCCAGGGCTTACAGACGCTAAAGGTCCCCACGGTTGAGGGCCACAGCTAATGGGTGAAAGTGAGGGTTCAGCTGACTGTCTGAGATGCCATCTGTGAGGCTTGAGCCACAGTGTAGGGGTGGAACAGAGCTGCAGATAGCCCCCCTCCTAATATCAGGTTGCAACAAGGGGCAGCGTGCCAAGAGGCAGGTGGGGAGCTAGATGCGGCTAGCCAGGGATTCCCACATCGCCACTCAGCGGTGAAGAGGAGTTGGGTGTCAGCTGGCTGGGAAAGAAACTGTGTTGAGTTGGAAGTCAGGAGATACCGACTAAAGAATCATTGCTGGGAACGCAATCTGGGAGATAACATGACTTTGAGGAACAAAGAATCAGCCAAGAAGAGGTGTCAGTGCCCTACAGTGTCAAGTAAAACTTTTCTTAAATTTTTTGTTTACAAGGTTGGGTCAGGCTGGAGCACCACTGTAAAGAAGAAACATAAATGCAACAAGCCCGACACCATTTTGGATACTTAAAAGAGAACCATTTTGTGAGAGTCATATTCTCGAAGAAAATAAAAAGGGAAATTTGGCTAGGCAAACTCAAAAGACAGGATCTTATCTTTGTTTATACTACCTGAGTTTATTTTTTCAATGTGTAAAGAGGGTAATGGACATGATACTTACCTCGACTGGAGAAAGCATTAATCAGTAGCTTGTGGAAAAGGCTCCTGTCATTTCTTTCAGCCCAGGAGATGTGATACTTAAGAAACAATATAAGAAAATCTGATAGATTCCTAATATAAGAACCTTATCATAAAGAACACACTGTGAATTTTCATGTTTCTGGTCAACCAGATCATTTTATGAGAGTTAAAAACCTCAAGGGAATAGATCAGAACTTCATTGCCCAGTGGTGTTTAAGTTGCATCCTCCCAGTAAAAACCTTTTAACACCAAGACATGGCAGGTGAGATCGGGGGTCACAACTGAAAAGAAAAAAAGAAAAGAAATGAGTAATAATCTGGTAACTTGAGACCTAATCTGGGCAAGGGTGATTTACAAATGACAAGAGACTAGACACAACCCACCATGATGTCTTTACCATCAATACCCAATTCTTCCACCATTTTCATTAACTCCTGATACTTCACTCTATTAAAAGCTTTGATCTAACCAATAAAATACAAGAAACGGTCTTTTCTCATTTCTATTGCCCTCTCTTAAAGCATTCGTACCATGAAAATAGAATTTCTTGTACCTCGATCTTCAACAAAACTGCATTGAACTTTTGCAATCTCCAGTCTTAATTCTACTTCTTGATCTCATCATCATCAATTTTAATAGGACCTTTGTCATATAGTTCATTAAACTGATGGTTCAATGGAGTTCACATTCAATGGCTCCAGGTCTTTTGGGAAGTGCAATAAAGATCAATTTACTGAGGTCCTCCAGTATTTCTCCACTTTCATAAATCTCCTTTATAACAGCTGTTAACTTTGCTAAAGAAAACTTTTCCAAACATTTTACTTGTTCTATTGCAATCTCAACTGGTCCTGTAGCTTTAATGGTTTTCATTCATTTGATAACCATTCTACTTCTGACTTATGCATTTTCAAACCATCCATGTTCTTCTTAATAGATGGCTTTTCTTCTCAACTGTCATGGAATACCTCATCATTATACTCTGTCCATATTTTCAATACTTGAGTATTTTATGAAACTTCTATTGGGACCAAACTGCAGCAGTGAAGATTGGAAATGCACTAAATGATTTCATTCAACTTGAGAAAGGCATGAGGCAAGGCTGTGGTTTTTTTACCTGACTTGTTCAACTTGTGCAGAGGGGAAAATACTGAGGGACATTGAGGATTTACCAGGGCTGAACATTGGTGGACAGAATTTGAATAACTTGTGTTATGCTGATGACACAGTCTTAATAGTTGATTCAGAAGAGAAGGAATTTTAGATAAAATTGTTAGTGAAATGATCTAAGTATTAATTGTAGGAAAACAGAATGCATGGTAATTACAAAGAAGAAGATAATTCCAGTATGCAACATCAAAGTGAAGAAGAAACGGATAAGGCAGGTTGTAATTTTAACTACTTGGAAAGCTGGATAACATCAGATGGTAGATATGATCATGAAATAAAATAGAGAATAGGGACAGCAAAAGACACATTTCTAACAATGAAAATGATATTGACAAATAATAAAGTTTATATGGTGATGAAGTTAAGAGTTTTGGATTGCTATGTTATACCAGTCCTCATGTATGCATCAGAATTCTGGACAATATTGACAAGTATGGAAAAGAGATATGAACATAGGCAACTCATAGAGGAGGCACAGGGGGACATGTGCTCCCCCTGAGATTGGCTGCTGTCACCGCCATCGCTGGCTTCTGTGGGCAGTTGCTGCTTGCCACCCTCCCCACAACATCACTGCCATTGTCTTTGGGTGGTCCCCGCTTGCAGCTCGCCACCTGCCCACCCCTCGCTGCTGATGTCACCCCCAGAATGTGCGGGCTGTCCCCACCCACCACTCACCATTTTCCCCAGCCACCAATGTCTGCAGGCAGCCCCTGATTGCCACTGATGCTGCTGCCTTCAAATGGTGTCCCCCCCAGTCTCGGGAGACACCAGTCATTCATGGATTTGAAGCAACTGAGATGTGGTTTATGAGGTGCATCTTGAAGGTATGTTGGACAAGTCTCACTTCAAATGAAGAAATTTTGTTCAGAGCAGGTTGCAGGAGGAAGCTGCTGATTAACATCAGAAAGAGACTGATGGAGTTTCTCCAACTTGTTATGAGGAAAGAGGAAATTGAAAGTCTGGTCATAATTGGAAGAAGTGAAGGAAGGAGAGATTGTGGAATACAGAGGTTGACTTCTGTCAAGAGTCTATCTAAATGGATGAATGTATGAACATTGGAAATTCTGTATGCCTCAAAGAGAAGAGATCTGTGGAAGACTAGGATCACCAACATCCTGTTTGGATATGGTACCTAGAGAGAGAAAGAAAGACGCATATATGGAGATGACCTGCCTGCCCAGCCAAAATCCAGGGGTGAGAGGGGATTTGTGTTGAGGTAGGCATGTATGGCAGGCTACTTACCTGCCTACCTGGAGCACGGCCTACTCTGCACTGTGTGCAGGAGAGTCAAAAACTGTGTACGAGTGCTAAAAATGACAGTTATGGAGTTGAGCATGTGAAGTGAAACAGGATTCTGCCCTAGTGCATGTCAAGCACTTTTCATCAGTAACTCTCTTTACAAGACAGTCAGTACTTTCATCCCTGCTTTACAGGTGGGAAAAAGACTTTTCACTTGTCTTTGTTTTCAGCTGGTTGATTATAGAGCATTGTTCCAGTCTCTCCAGGTCAGGCTGGATCCTATCCCCACCCTCTGGAGAGTCTGCAAATCCACCCAACTTTGTGTCATCCACAAATTTGCTAAGTATGCAAATCATTAGTTAAAATATTAAAAAATACCAGACCCAGGATAGACCCCTGGGTAACCTCACTTGATACCTCCTCCAAAATAGACATTGAGCCCACTGTGAGACTTGCACATAGGTCTACTAACCACAAGTTGAGTTATTTACCCTAACACCTACACTTTCTCCCTCCGTACATTGTTTCCTTTCTGGTAACACAGCTCTTTTTTTGCATTGGAAATGAACTTTTCCTCTTGTCCTGGGACACTGTGGAGTATTCTCTTTTTCCTGTCATGAAAACCAATCACAGGTGCCATTGTTGCATGAATATGTCTGACTGAAAATATCCCACCAAGATCAGTTTTCAAAGGAAAACAAGGGTTTTCATTAAATATACATTTTCACAGGTAATGTCTACTGTTCTCAAAATTTTGAATAATTAAACTAAAACCCTCCAAGGAAAAAGCTATCACTTCTTGCATAGTTTTGTTTTTTTTTTTTGATATGGCCACAACAGTCTACATTTTCAATAGAAAAAGCCCCACTCTTTTAAAATCATCTCTATTATCTAAACTAAAAATGGCAGTTCTCACACCTCAAAGTGTGTCCTGCCAAGGTTTTGTTTTCTGTAGACTCTTTCAGTTGTGCACAGTGTCAAACAATCATTCTCTGCATTTTTGAGCCCAGTAACTATGTACACAACACTGACCACAGGCTGCCCATTCTCCTCAGTTCTGTTAGTGAACTGCCTGAACTCCAGTCAAATAATGAAAACAAAGGTGACAGCTCCACCCTTACTTTCACACATGCACTTCTTTCATCACAAGGAGGTGTGAACTTCACAGCTTCATCTGGCCCATTTAAAAAAGGCAATATCTAAAGGGTAACTTCTCTTTAACATGCAGTAATTTCCTCCCACAAAATATGTGCCAATATTTTTGTTAAATGGTGGGTATAAAATGAAACCTCAAAGTACCTAGTGGGCATGTCTACATGAGAGTTTCCATAGTTATGAGCTACGCTGATGTAGCTTGTTGCTAAGGTGATGTAGCATTGGCAGGCACGACCCGTGACACTGATGCTACTGTGCAGTAGCAATGAGCTACTGCTCAGCAGGGTAAGAAATGACCTGTGCCCTGCCAGAACTGTTCAGTAACAACTGCACAGTTGGGTGCACATGTAGATGTGCCTAGTAGAGGGCACATATCAGAGCACCAGAGCATTGGGTAAGAACTAAGACTGTGCAAAGCTTCAGTTCGCAATTTGATTCAGAGAAGATTTGGCCCAATTCAGAGGCTGAATCTCCAAATTTGGATTGAATTGCTTGAGGCTTAAAACTTTTAGAATCAATTTGGAGCCTCTGAATCAATTTTGGAAAAGATTCAGAAAAGATTTGGAGATTCAGAGATTAGGAGGTGGTGTTTCTGGGAAACAGAAATTTAGAAGAGGGAGGAGGAGTGGGGGGGTAGGGGGAGCAGGAGGGAAAGGACTGACATCTCTAGCTGGCCAATGAGTGTGATTTCTCCCCAAGTCCCCTTCCAATCACAGTGTCTGGGGGAGGGATGTAGAAACAGCATAAAAGCTGTCTGCAGGCTTTCTGTGCATTTTGTAAGCTGGTTCTGAGCAACAGCAACAGAAAGGTGCTGGACTGACTTGCTTCCTAATCAGTCGCCTGCTCCTTTTTGTTCTTAGAAAGGATTGGGTAGGATATAGCTTAGCTTATCTTAGCTTATCTTAGAATTCCTCTATTTTACTTATCTAATTCATTTATTTTAATTTATATATGTTCTCATTTTTGTTGCAATACTTAAAAAAAGAAATCTCAGTGTTTTCCCTGGCAGTGTGATCCATCACTGTGCAGAGAAGCACATATCACACACACCCACACACATCATAGAAGAAGTCAGATATTCACAGAAGAAGAAGAGATTGTATATAGTTATTAGTTATAAATATTATTAGTTATAATTAGTTTACATACAGACTAAAGACAACACAGAAGAAGTCAGATAGAGATTTGGACTGAGATTACCACACACAACACAGAAGTCAGAGTCTTAGAAAAAGAAGAAGGAGATATACTATTTTAGGTACACAACACAAAAGAAGTAGTAGTAGTCACACATTTACATTAAAAGCACATCACAGAAGACATATATATATAGTTATTAATAATCAGTCATAATCATCATTGCAGAGTCCACACACAACAAAGAGTAAAGAAAACATAGAATACAGAAATCACACACACACACACACACACACACGCACGCACGCACACACACACACACACACACACACACACACCTTTTGCAGCACAGGAAAGATTAATATGAAGCATGCTGGAAAGGCAGTTGCCAGGTCTTCTGGCAGGGGAGGGAGAAGGGCTAGGGTGGGTAGGGGGAGAGGTAAGATGCAAGTCCCGCCCCCACCCCCTGCAAACCTAGACTCATCCTCTTCCTGAGCAGCCATGAGGCTTCTGCTGCCAGTGGAAGAAAGGAGGTGGGAGAAGTACCTCACATCCCTGCACCTGCACCATCTCCCCTAACTCCAGAAATAGGCACCAGCAGCAGAATGACTGTCTCCTCCACCCCAGTTTCATCTCCCAGCATAGACCTCCCACTGCCAAAGAAGGAGCTGGAGATGGAACCAGGGGACCAAAGCACCCTGGCTAAAGCAATTCTGGGGACTGAGGAGGAATCTGAGTTTGTGCTCCACAACCCTCAAAGTTCCCTTACACCCAGGTCTCCTTGCCCAGAAAGCACCTTGGAGGAGCTTGAGCTTGTGGAGGCTCAGGCAAGTGGCTCAAATGAGTCAGCTCTTCCTGCTGTTGTGCCTCAGCTTGCTGAGGAGGGGGATAAAGCAGGATCCCCACCCTCAACCCAGAAATGGGGGAGGAATGCAGTGTAGGATCTTTTTGAGGTGGCAGATGATCCCAGGTTTGCTATTTGCCAGCACTGTGGAAGGCAGATCAACCAGGGCAAGGAGGTGAAACACTTCACTACCATGGTGATGCTGCTGTACCTCAGAAGGCAGCACCCCCTTGCCCTTCTTCCTGCTCAGCCTGGTACCAGTGCAAGCATGCCCAAAGGAAAGTCCCCCACTCACTGCAAGGCCCAAGTCCCCCCAAAGCAGAAGCAGGACACCCTGGAGTGGTGGGAGAAAGCTGTAGACAGAGTGGGACACCTTCCCAAGGTGAGTGAGATCACCTAGAGCATTCGAGAGATGCTTGCTCTGCCTTTCTCCTTAGTTGAGCGGCTAGGGTTCAGATGGCTCATGGCACTTATGATCCCCTCTTACGAAGTGCCCATACACCCCACCTTTAGCAGGATGGTGGTGCATGCCCTCATTGTATGAGGCATGCAGGGAGTACTTGAGGGAGGAGCTGCACAAGGCAGGGCTGCAGGTAGCCTTGCACTTCATCTCCAACATCTGGGGCAGCTGGGATAGCAATAAAACCTACCTCTCCCTCACAGGACACTGGTGCAATCAGTCAGACCTTCAGTGGGCTCTCCTCCAAACTGAGGTGCTGAATGAGTCCCACATGGCAAGGGAGATCGTAGTGGCCATGAGCCACACGGTATTGGGGTGGCTTGTTGGGCAGGCTGAGCTCACCTCCGACAAGGGGGCCAACATGGTAAAGGGTGATGCCAACTTTGTTGGCATCCACTGTGTGGCACACAGGCTGCACCTCATAGTCAGAGATGCCTTGGAGAGGGACAGGGATGCCTGTGATGGTGCCACCACTACCAGCACCAGCCAACTGATTTCAAAATGCAGGAAGGTGGTGGGCTACTTGCACTGCAACATCAAGAGGGTCAAGAAGCTGTGGGAGAAACAGGCAGAGCTGAGCACCCCACAGCACAAAATCATGAACGATGTGGAGACTTGGTGGAACTTCACATACCTGATGCTTAAGAAGCTGGTGGAGCAACAGAAGGCCATCCATGAGACGGCCTTATTCGGGAAGATTGGGATCCACGGTCCCCTTAACAGAGCTGAGTGGGGTACCATCTCCCAGATCCTGGTGGTCCTCAAGCCCTTCCTTGAGGCCACCAAGACCTTCAGCACTGGCAATGCCCTCCTTGGCCAGGTGATCCTCATAGTTAGGGAACTGGAGAACCAAATGGAGAAGTTCAAGGGGATCAGTGTTCCTGGCTGGGGCAAGCTGCTGTCACCAAACATGCAGGCACTGGTGAGGCAGCTGAAGGAGGGCATCAGGAAATGGCTGGATCCCATGCGGTCCAGTACAGTCCACATGCTGGACCACATGCTGGTGGGCATGTGTGACCTGAGGGTGAAGGCAAACATGTGCACTGGCAGCACCAAAATCCTTGATCACTGGATGCAGGTGCTGGTCAACAGAGTCAGGGAGGCAGAACGGCAGAGGTGAGGGGATGCAGAAGAAGGGGATCCACTTTCCTGTGACAGCACTCCCATCACCAGCACTGGCACCAGCACCAGCCAGTCTCCTCCATGCCAGCCACTGCCAATGTGGGCCATGGGCATGGATTCAATGCTGGGGTCCAAATGCATCAGACCCCAGCCTTGGGCAGGTAGTGCTGAGGCTTCAGTGGCTACCTATCTCACCAAGGACATGGAGAAGCTGGACTGCTACCCCTTGGCCTACGGGCAAGCCACACCTAGATGTGGCAGGATCTGGCCACAGTTTCCTGGCAACACCTGTCGTGTCCACCAACCAGTGTTCCAAGAAGGAGGGTGTTCAGCATTGCTGGGGATATTGTGACACCCGACCACACCTGCTTGGATCCTGCTTTGGTGGAGCAGCTGGTGTTCTTGAAAGTGAACCTCCCACTACTGGGGTTCCCCAAGCTCCACCTGCAAATGGACTGAGTTCCACCATCCTCATTCTCTCTGCACTTGTTTCCTATTTTCATTTTTTTTAAAACAGTTATTGCCCCACTCTCAGCTGCAGGGAGCACTCGCTGCATCACCAGCCAGCAGGGAAAGAACAAGTCCCTGCTGAGCATGCTCCTCTGCCACAGTGAATTGGAGGCATGGGATGGGACTATGGGGAAGGAGGAGCACCCAGGTCCTGGGCATGACCACTAAAACTGCACTTTTCCAGGGTAGGGAGGCCTGGTGGGACTGATGGTGTCACAGCAGCCCTGTAAATGCCAAGGCAAAAGATTCCCTGGTGAAAGTTCGGGTAGGAGGTGCCATAACCTCCAGCTAATGCACGAACACAGTCCTGGGTGGGGGAAGCCCAGAACTGTAATGTTTTTGACAGGCCTGAGGCTTGCTGGCTGCAGTGGAGTTGTGAGGCTCCAGGCGAGCTTACCTGAGCTGCCTGGGATGCCAGCTTTTGGGTTGAAAAAACATTTGTCACGCTGAGGAAGCATCTGCAGTTTATGTATCTGCTTGTCCTGGATGGAAGGAATAGTAAAGGATCCGGAGACTGGCCTGGAATGCATTGCAGGCAAGAAAGCCAGT
>NW_017729017.1:357290-357502 GCF_001723915.1 Gavialis gangeticus
TCCCTGGCTACCTTTCCAATGGCAGCATCTGTGGGGTGGGACTAAAAAAAGCATAAAAGCCTCTGTTTCCAGCCCTTCTCTACCTTTTGTATCTCATTCCTTGTCAGTGACTGAGAGAGAGAGGAACGCTGCGACTGAGACCTGCATGATCCTTTTTCCTGTTATAAAGGAGCGATTAGGATTTAGCTTAGCTTAGATTAGTTTAGTTTATC
>NW_017729017.1:362502-363807 GCF_001723915.1 Gavialis gangeticus
TCACCAGCACTGGCACCAGCACCAGCCAGTCTCCTCCATGCCAGCCACTGCCAATGTGGGCCATGGGCATGGATTCAATGCTGGGGTCCAAATGCATCAGACCCCAGCCTTGGGCAGGTAGTGCTGAGGCTTCAGTGGCTACCTATCTCACCAAGGACATGGAGAAGCTGGACTGCTACCCCTTGGCCTACGGGCAAGCCACACCTAGATGTGGCAGGATCTGGCCACAGTTTCCTGGCAACACCTGTCGTGTCCACCAACCAGTGTTCCAAGAAGGAGGGTGTTCAGCATTGCTGGGGATATTGTGACACCCGACCACACCTGCTTGGATCCTGCTTTGGTGGAGCAGCTGGTGTTCTTGAAAGTGAACCTCCCACTACTGGGGTTCCCCAAGCTCCACCTGCAAATGGACTGAGTTCCACCATCCTCATTCTCTCTGCACTTGTTTCCTATTTTCATTTTTTTTAAAACAGTTATTGCCCCACTCTCAGCTGCAGGGAGCACTCGCTGCATCACCAGCCAGCAGGGAAAGAACAAGTCCCTGCTGAGCATGCTCCTCTGCCACAGTGAATTGGAGGCATGGGATGGGACTATGGGGAAGGAGGAGCACCCAGGTCCTGGGCATGACCACTAAAACTGCACTTTTCCAGGGTAGGGAGGCCTGGTGGGACTGATGGTGTCACAGCAGCCCTGTAAATGCCAAGGCAAAAGATTCCCTGGTGAAAGTTCGGGTAGGAGGTGCCATAACCTCCAGCTAATGCACGAACACAGTCCTGGGTGGGGGAAGCCCAGAACTGTAATGTTTTTGACAGGCCTGAGGCTTGCTGGCTGCAGTGGAGTTGTGAGGCTCCAGGCGAGCTTACCTGAGCTGCCTGGGATGCCAGCTTTTGGGTTGAAAAAACATTTGTCACGCTGAGGAAGCATCTGCAGTTTATGTATCTGCTTGTCCTGGATGGAAGGAATAGTAAAGGATCCGGAGACTGGCCTGGAATGCATTGCAGGCAAGAAAGCCAGTCAGTGAAAATGGAAATGGAGGCATCAGGGGGTGAGGGACAGTGTAATGATCAGTCAGTGTAATGATACTAGTTAATCCATTTGGATGGCTCATCCTGATGTCAGGGCTATTTGGTCCCATCTCTTTCAAAGGTTACAATTAGGGCTGTGTGAGTTTTCAGATGCCGCTTCAGATCCAGAGCCGCTTCGGATGCTTTGGCATCCAAAGAGTCACTTCTGGATCGAAGCAGGGTCCTAGCAATGGTATCCGGAGTGGGTCAGGGGCATCCGAAGCACTTTGGATCCACTTTG
>NW_017729017.1:368807-370686 GCF_001723915.1 Gavialis gangeticus
TATAAAGGAGCGATTAGGATTTAGCTTAGCTTAGATTAGTTTAGTTTATCTATTCTATTCAATTATTAGTAGTATTACAATTCAATTTATTTCTTTGAATTATATTTTTTGGAAACTTGTTTTGGAAACTTTGCAAAAAGAAAGTTGTATTTTCCCAGCCAGTGTTATCTATCACTGTGCAGGAAGGCACAGATTGCTTGCATGCATGCATGCACACACGCACACACACATATACACAGAGACCCAGAATATAGGGAAAAAATCACAGCAGAAGACGACAGACAGATATTTACAGAACAAGACACAGACAATATATTGAGACACAGGAAGACACACAGATAATTTTATTCACAGCAGAAGACAGACAATATATTGAGACCCACAAAGACACACAAATAATTTTATTCAGAGCAGAACAACACACAGATATTCACAGGAGAACAAGACATACAGATATACAAAAGGATTCACACATAGAGAGAGACCTTTTGCATCACAGGAAAGATCAATATGAAGCGTGCTGGAAAAGCAGGTGCCAGGACTTCTGGCAGGGAAGGGAGAGGGGGTAGTGGGAGAGCTAGAGCTGCAAGCCCCCCCCCCATCCCAAACACAGATGCATTCTATTCCTGAGTAGCCATGACATAGGTACTACCGGTTCATAGGTCCCCCCAGGCAGTGGGACCAGTGTCTGCAACTACTGTCCCTGTAACTGCACCACCTCCGCTCAGTCCCGAAGTGGGCACCAGCAGTGGAATCACTGCCTCCTCCACCCCAATTTCAGCTCTCAGCATGAGCCTTCCAGTTCCAGAGGAGGAGCTGGAGCTGGAACCAGGGATGCTGAGCGTGCTGGCTCAAGCAATTCTGGGGACTGAGGGGGAATCAGAGTTTGTGCTCCACACTCCTCAATTTTCCCTTAGACCCAGGTCTCCTCCAGAAAGCAGCACCTCAGAGGAGGCTGAGGTTGTGGAGGCAAGTAGCTCAGCTGGGGCAGCTCCTCCTGCTGTACAGCCTCAGCATGCTGAGAAGGGGGAAAAGGCAGGATCCTCGCCCTGAACCCAGAAGCAGAGGACTAGTACTGTGGATCATTTTGATGTGGCAGATGATCCCAGGTTTGTCATCCACTGAAACTGCTGAAGGCACATGAGCTGTGGCAAGGATGTGAGACACTTCTCCACAATGGTCATGCTGCTGCATCTGAGGAGATACCACCCCCTTGCTCTTCTTCCTGTTGCTAAGCCTGGCACCAATGTGAGTGTGCCAAAAGCGAAGTCCCCCGCTCCCTCCAAAGCCCACTTCCCCCTAAGCAGAGGCAGGCCACCCTGGACCAGGCCCAGCTGTGAAAAGTGGTTTGCATTGTAATTTGTTTACTCTCAGGATCAGGCTTGAGAGACTGGAGGCAAAGTGCTTTTGTGGTGAGGAATATGCCCCCACAGGTATTTGGGTTTTGTTGTCTTTGATAGATTCTGGTGTGCAGTTTGTGGGGGTACTGGAGATAGTTGGCAGGTTTTGTGTTTTGAGCTGTAGGAAGTTGGCTTCAGTTCTGGTGATGTTAGCTTCTTGTTTGAATGTACAAACCACTTTTCAGAGCTGGGCCTACGAACTGCACTTCATCAGCCTCCTAGGTAGTAGGTACACAAACTCATGGACTCAATATACACAGTGGAGTTCTGGCACACTGTGACCGGCCAGACATCTGACACCCCAGGCACCTCTGCACTTTTACCTGAGCTGCTACATCCCCTTTTCCCCCCTACCCCCACGCCAGCCTATCCCTCCCCCCATGATGCCTCCATTTCCATTTTCACTGACTGGCTTTCTTGCCTGCATTGTGGGCCAGGCCAGCCTCTGGCTTCTTTGCTATTCCTTCCATCCAGGACCA
>NW_017729017.1:370770-371267 GCF_001723915.1 Gavialis gangeticus
ATTCCTTTATAAAAAGAAAGGCTCTGTGACAGTTCCATTTGGGTACCTTTGATGCTGCTGCTGATGCTACTGGTGTTGAGCCAGCTAAGTTATTTTACCTGTTGTCACGTAAAGCAGAGGACTGGGTGTGAGGCTGTAGGGAAGGAGGAGAGCTCAGTGGGGCACACTGCCATGTTGTGCAGAGACCCCAGTGCCAAAAAGAGGGCACCTTAACACACACATAATGTCTCCCACCCACATGATGAGTTTTGCCTGTCAGCAGCTTGGGGTGCAGGGCCCCGGATGACAGACTCCCCCAACAAGACACACACAGCTGGCAGGCTTTGTGGCCTGGCAGGGCCCAGCACTCAGGCCTGCACAATGACAAACACACAGCTGGAAGGCTTTGTGGCCTCAGAAAGGGCAAGCAACCCTGCAGTTTTCAGCCTGTTGTGCCTTAACACACACGGTCATTTGTGCCACATGTTTTGCCTGTCAGCAGATTGGGGTGCAGTTCC
>NW_017729017.1:376267-383721 GCF_001723915.1 Gavialis gangeticus
CTGCTGGTCCCCTCTGACTAGTTTGTAACAGGCCACTAGATCCCCCCTCACCCTTCTCTTCTGGAGGCTGAACAGGTTCAGGTCCCGTAGCCTCTCCTCATAAGGCCTGCCCTGCTGCCCCCTGATCATGTGAGTGGCCCTCCTCTGGACCCTCTCCATGTTGTCCACATCCCTCTTGAAGTGTGGCGCCCAGAACTGGATGCAGTACTCCAGCTGTGGCTGGACCAGTGTCGCATAGAGGGGGATTATCACCTCCTTGGACCTGCTTGCGATGCATCTGTAGATGCATGACAAGGTACAGTTGGCCTTCCTGACTGCATCCCCACACTGCCGGCCCATGTTCATCTTGGAGTCAATGATGACTCCAAGATTCTTTTCTGCCTCTGTACTGACATGAAGGGAGTTCCCCAACCTGTAGGTATGGTGCTGGTTGTTCCTCCCCAGAAAGAAGAATTTCAAGAATTTGGGGTACATTTCCCCCCAAACCCCAGCACCGATCTTCTTGAAACTTGACAGGCTTCATGCTCTCAGCAGAGGCTACTATTTCTGAAAGTTTCATCTAAATTGGACAAAGAACAACAAAGTTACAGATCTTTCATTGATTCCCCATTATACCCTATGGCCGGATCTCCGAGGCGGCTCTGAAGCTTCAGAGCTGCTTCCGCCGGATTGAGGTGGAAACCCGGTCCAGAGCTCCATATTGGAACACTGCCATTTTAAGTGTCCAGATCTGAAGCCAGATTGGATCCTTGCTGACTCGCACAGACCTAGTTACCTAGTTACCTAGTTGACCTAGTTACAATGGATACTGAAGAAGGAATTCCACATATTGTCCTAAGGTGCAATAGATCTCCTGTGTACAAAATAGATATAAAATCATTTCTGTCAGAGATGGATTCAAAGATTTATAAAAGTTTAAAGCAGGGGTGGGCAAAATATATAACCCTCTGGCCAAAAAGAGCCTACCAAAAGATTTTATCCACCCTGTGGCTGCTCCTCTGAAGGAGAACTGTATCTGTCCCAGAGCTGCCTTGGTTTCAATGCCTTCACACTTCTCCCTTCCCCATGCCAGCCAGGTGCAGCAACAGCAGCAATGTCCCTCCCCAGCTAGCCCACTTTTTCTTGTCCCGCAGCCCCATTGTAAGGCTGGGGCTTCTGCTGTGTTCCTGCTAGGGTGGCTTCTGACACATCTGCAGAATACAGGACACCTCCTTGGTGAGGGGCAGGATCACTGCCCCCACTGGCCAATCAGTGGTCAGGGGCAGGACCATCACCTCTTGGCCAATCAGCAGCAAGGGGTGAGGCCACTACAAAAAGGCTGCATCCCTCCCTCTCTCCCTCCCTGGATGGCTCAGAACCCTGCTTCTCCCAACTTGAGCAGGGAGAAGGGGGGAAACAGAGCACAGCACTGGCTTGATTGGGCATCAGCACTGGCTTGATTGGGCATGGATGATTTGCTGCTCCTAGCCTGCACCCCCTTCCCTGTCCTAAGTCCTTGGCACATGTCCATATTGGGCAGCAGCTGTGCCAGATGCACCCATGTGGCCTGAAGTGGTGTATTGGAACACAGCATGGCACTAGCCCAGCCACATGCAAGGGACTCAGGGCAGAGGATGGAATGTAGGTAGAAGCAGGGAACAGAACATGACACTGGTCTGTTTGGATCCAGATAGCCCACAGATCCCAGCCCCCTTCTCCCTTCACTCTCTCCATTACCCAAAGTCCTTGGTGTGTGGCTAGGCTGGTGCTGCACTTTATTCCTGCAGGCTGCCTTGAGCCATGTGGGTGCAGCTGGGGCTGCATCTGCCTGACCTGATCATGTGCTGGGTGCCTGGAATGGGGAAAGTGATGCAGGTAGAAGGGAGCTGGGAGCAGCAGTTCATCTGGGCCGGGCCAGGCCAGTGCCATGCTCTTTCCCCTCTTTTCCCTGCACCCAGGTGGCCTGAGTCAGTGAGTGGGAACACAGCGTGGCACCAGGCCATGTGTGTGCTGGGGACTTCGGGTTGGGGAGGATGTGTAGTGGGGAAACAAAGGTTAGGTTCCCTCAACCTTTGTTTTCTCTGCCTAGCAGTGGACAGTTATTTGGGCCAGAGGGCCACTTAGGGAATTTTGATGAATTGTTGTGGGGAGAGGGAGGAGGAAGGAGGTTCTGACCTGGCCTGTGACAGTTCACCCAAACTCCCTAAGTGGTCTTCTGGCTCATATAATTACCCAGCCCTGGTTTAAGGCTAAAAGGGACCCTTAGATCACCTAGGTAGTCCTCCTGTATAGCACAGGCCATTTGATTTCACCTTCTATGAGCTCAATATCTGGCTAAAGCATCTCTTCCTAAAAGATATCCAGTCTTGATATGAAGGCATTAAAAATGGAAAATTCATTACTTCCTGTGTTAGTTTATTCCAGTGTTCAATCACCCTCAATCACTGCACTGACTCTAAATGGAAAAAAAATGAAAATTTGCTTCGTTTTCCAAGGCACACTACCAGAGCAGAGTAATAGTCTCCTATGCATACCACTAAAGAAAATAAGAGGTAAAGAGGCCTTGCCTGGAGTGTAGGCTCTTTTTAAGTTGATGGATTTAACAATCGATTTGGTGCTCAAGAAACTGGCAATGAAATAGGGAACCTTTATTTCTGTTCAGTGGCCATGTGTACATGTGATAGTAATTCCATGTAATAATCTCCGGTGCAGATTGAAGATAGCAATGAAATGCAATAAACACCATTGCACATGCACCCAGGACCACAGCATGTTGAGCTGGGGTGGGGTGGCACAGCCCTGGCTGGCAGGGGGCCTGGGCAATCAGCTCGACAACCCAGAGCTGCTCCCTCCAAGATCATGGTGCTGTGGAGGTTATGGCTTGGGCACAAGGGTGTTACAGTGCAGAGCTAGCTGGCAGTTAGTCCCCCACACTGTAGTGCCCTCATGCCCCAGGGAGCCCCATCATGTCTACAAGTGCATTTTATGTCCTATTCCTCCATTGTAGGATAGTACTTGTGTTGGGAAGTACTAGTCTACTGCAGAGTTAATGTCTACTGCAGCCTAATAGTGGCACTTGTGTAGACAATGATGCTTTACGACCAAGCTATTTAGTCAGCTCTGCAGTAGTGTGTCATATAGATGCACCAGTGACTACACTGAAAGCAGCCTAAGTTGGTAGCAGCTAGAAGTAGTTAATGCTGATGGCTGTTTGTGAGAGATGATGTGATGTAACATCAGAGAAGAAATTAGAAAAAATAGCACCTTCCTTGGGGCCAAACTCAATAGAAAGAACAAGGACTGGCATTTAGCCATTGAATAGTGTTAAATCAGAAAAGAGAGAGTTTGGGAAGCCCACACTACTACTATTTATGGTGTACCTAGTCTGTGGTAAGCAGAGGCCTTCAAGCACCAGCATTGAACTCATCAGAGAAAATGTATAGAGAGAAAAAGTTATTTCTTCACAAGGACTGAACATCTACTGAGCAGCACTAACTACTTCTGGCTTCAGTTTTGGGGGGAATGTGTTTATTAGGTAATGTGTATTGTGATAGATAAAAGTATTGGAAGTGCCTTTGATTCAAGAGCCTAGGGCTACTGTTCATGTTCACAAACAATGCAGGGATATGCCCATCTCAGCTCCAGTGCTTTAAACTGTTTCTGGGAGGTGCCTAAACTCTACCTTAAATCCCAGAGAGGCCTCTGCCAGTAGGCCATGCTTGAGAAGCAGTAGACACAAGTTCTAGGCACGGTTCTCCCAGAGATGAGTCAAATCCCCATCTCCTATTTTCTTGGAGAAGGCCCTAACCTGCAGGCTATAGAATAGAAAAGGTGAATGCACTCTGAAATTTTACTGTTGAAGTTTTATCATGGGGCAGCTAAAAGTGCAAGAATCTGGATGCAAGGAGAAAAAGCAAGAAGGAGATTGATTCTCTTGGTTAGTAGTTATGGAACTCCCCTTTCAGAAAAAAAAGTCCTGACTTCTTTCTATTGTTACATTATTTTTCCTTTTTAACCAATGACTGCCTAATGACTCCTTCTTTCTAGAAAAATGCAGACTTCACTGAACCATAAGCTGGATTTCCTGGGTGCATCTACATGTGCTATTAACAGGGAGTAATTAACTGTAGTGCAGCTACATGTGCTATTAACAGGGAGTAATTAACTGTAGTGCATATTGCATTGGAGCTAATTATTTCTCCCAAGCACTGTAATTATTGCTCACATGCACCCAGGACCACAGCACATTAAGCCAGGTTGGATGAGCCCCTGCTGGCAGGGGACCTGGGGGCTCAGCCTGCCAGCCCAGGGCAGCTCTGACCGATTCAACATGCCGTGGAGGGTCTGGCTGGGGCATGAGGGTGCTCCAGCATAGGGCTAGCTGGCTGGCAGTCCCCTCACTGAAACACCCTCATGCTTCAGCCAGCTCTTTCAGCATCTACACGTGTTGCTGTGTAATAAATAACTCCACCGCAAGATAGTACTTGTATTTACAAAAGCTAAACTATGGTGGTGTTTGTTAGTTTACTGTTACCTAACGGGGCTGCTACAATCCTAATTCGGCATGTGTAGACAAGAAGAATTTACTGTGGAGCTACTTAGGCGGCAGTAAATGTCTTGTGTAGACATCCCCCCTTTTGCTTATTGTCCTCCTGGCTAGCCTGGCCCATAGTCTGGTCTTTAGGGCATTCCCTTGCTAAGGAGATGTTGGTTTGAGTCTCCAGAGGGTGAACAAAGCCTGAAACCCATGTTTCCCACTTTCTCTTTGAGTATTCTAGCTAGTAAGCTATTAGATAAAAATATGACCCCCATCATCTTCAGAAGTGAACCTAGGTATTGTGTACGGTAAGTGAATATAAATCCCTAATGGGCCAGGAGCCTAAACTGCTGAAATGTACTCATATGCTTAGAATTTCCTATGGTTTGCCTCTGTAATGGGCCTAGGCCCAGATGAGGAAAATTCAGCGCCAAGCATCAGCTGGAAGTAATCAGAAATGAGGCTGAGCCACCTCCACAGTTACAGGAAGAGGGCTGTGCCCATAGATGATGTTATAAACCCAGAGCAGAGAAAAGCAAGCTGTCTGGGGAAAGACCACTGTGCTGTGGTCTTTACTCAAACTTGACCTTTGTTCCTGGCTCTGGTTCATCAGTCCTGACCTTTGTCCCTGACTTTGGCTTTGTAATCTGGATCTTGGCTTCTGACTTCAGGTCTACAATCCTAATTCTGCGTTCTGACTATAGATGGAGGGCTGTTCAACCTGGGATGTTTTCACTTGAAAGCGAAAGTACTCAAAACAATCTTCCTTGACCTTCGATATGCTGACAATTGTGCCATCCTTATGCACACTGAAGAAAACCGCTAGACCATGCAGGACCTTTTTGGAAAGCCTGCTGAACTTTGGGTTTCTCTTTCAATATTGAGAAGACTAAAGTGCTCTATCAGTCTGCTCTGGACCATGAATGTAACTCCCTCTCCCCAAATTACAATCAAGAAAAGACCCTGGAGGTAGTTGAGCACTTCTACCTCAGTAGCAACTTCTCTCAGAAAGTGAACATATGTATGTTGGCACCTCAAGATGCAGATAGGTGGGTGTGGGAGTGCATCTGGGTCTGCTTCAGTTTCGCCCTTTGGCTCACTTGCCATGACTTAGATTAAAGAAAGAAGATGTTTAGTGTTATTTAAAGGAGGCTGAAACACCACAGACCACCCGGAAGGTGAATTACCTGGTGTTATTCAGAGCTTGAGGTTACATCAATACACTCACCTTGCTAATTACCTCATTAGTGAGGGAATTCAATGTAGCAGATATAGTCTCTCTAAGTGCCTGAGATTGCTTCAGGGTACTTTAGGTATGCTTCTGGCCAGTCGAAATCTTCCCTGTCAACTAACTCATTAGCAGAGCGCATTCTCTGCGCTTCCACTTGTCCCGAGCCGGGGCTGCCTCCGCTGTCCCCCCACAACAAGTCATCCAGTAGACTCTCCTTTAAGGCTCTCCGGTGGTGCGGGTAATCTCACTTTGGCTCTGTTGGGCCCATGCTGCCCTGGAGTCCCCTACCTCCAGAGTCTCCTTGTTGGGATGATTTCCCTGGTGTGGCAGGCCAGTAGGGGGTGCTCCTGCATTGAGCCACCCACCTCCCTGCGCCTGACCACCTTCCAGGCTCCAAGTGCCTCCCTAGGGGTGCCTCGCATCCAGCTGACCCCCTTCCTGGAGCACACTCGGTAGCCTGGGGGTAACGTAAATTGCCACCGCCCAGAGAAGAGACTCTCTTGGCCCTGTGTCCTTGGGGAAACATTGGCCTAATAGTCCATTAAATGTCGATTAAGTTCTGAAGTTCTTGCTGGGTCCAGCTGTGTCCATGGGTGTTGGAAGTATCAGCCTCCTGCTCAGTCACCAGCATACTGCTGGGCTTGGTATTCTGAGACATCGGGAAGCAGTTCATGCCCAACAGGAACTGGATTCATGAAAGGTCACTGGCAAAATTTGTGGGTCAGCTTTATGTACATGGCTTACATGAGCATTTTGGAAAATTCCAAATACTACTGTGAAGGTATCACCTGTGTCTCACTGTGGCGGGCCAGTAGCGGGAGCTCCTGCGTTGAGCGTCCCACCTCACTATGCCCGTTCACCTTCCGGACTCCATGTGTCTCTCCAGGGGCACCTAAGGCCTGGCAGACCAGCTCTCAAGCCCCACCGCAGAGTCCTAGGGTAACGTGTGCTGCCACCACCCTGCAAGGGACTCTCTCAGCCCTGTGTCCTTGGGGAAACACAGGGCTAATAGTCCTACGGGTACTCAACCCAGTATAAGCACTTGGGTCACTCCCCCAAGTCAGGGGCCAAAAAGAAAAGTCTTCCTTAGTCCTCAGACCTAAGGGGCCTCTTAGGCATAATTTAGACCCACCCCTCAATAAGTCTCCTACACTGGTCACAAAGGAGAACTTTATTGATTACAGAGGAAGGGTGAGAATAGGGTACAAGGTAGAGCAATATCATAGAAATCCCACAGAGCAAAACAGTCTGGCTGAGGTAGCCTTTTGATCATGCATCTGAGTTACTGTCAGCTATATATCTAATCAGATCTCGAGTAGCTTACTCACAAGCATCATCCCAAGGCTGTTGGAGATTCCCTCTGGAGGCAGGCCATTCCTAGCTCATGAGATAGGAAGGAGAGAGCCAGTTTCAGATGGTAAAGCTCCTCTCTAAATCTGAATCCCCTGCATGGCTGCTGCCCCCTCCTCCTGGGCAGTCTTAATTTATATAGCCCCTGTGACCTCATTCACCTGGTCCAATGGAGGCCAGCACCTGTTGGCTGTTGGCCAACCAATTTGAAATACATCACTAGTTGCCGGGCAGACTCTAGCCCACCAGGTAGAAGCCCCTCACCCAGGTAGGTGATACCAGTTATGTAGGCAGAGGGAGCAGGTTTCCCCCCTCCCTCAGGAATGTATCCAGCTCAGGTTACCTAAAGAGATAGGG
>NW_017729017.1:383962-392252 GCF_001723915.1 Gavialis gangeticus
TGATACCAGTCATGTAGGCAGAGGGAGCAGGTTTCCCCCCTCCCTCAGGAATGTATCCAGCTCAGGTTACCTAAAGAGATAGGGTAAATGTGTGTCTTCCCTGCTGGCCCCATCCTAATCAAATTGTCACAGCACAGAGATTTTGGGGAGAAACAAAGGTGGCTTCCTGCCACACCTGGATCCTGCTTCCCTTCTGAATTCCCCATTGTGGCTGCTACTCTAGGATTAGTATCCCATTTTCTTACCAGCTCGTAGTCATCTCAGTCTTGCCATCCTGGATTTTCCAGGGTCATCAGTCGCCAGTTGGGTTCTCTTCTCTCTTCCCCTCTCTCTCTCTCATGATTCTTTTTCCAGTGCCCAAAGGCAAGAGGGTGCTCCCTCACCACTGCATTTATCCTGGTTGCAAGCTAATTACTCTAATCTTCATCTGGTGTGTGATTCTCTTCATTGGTGCTAGATACCTACAGGCTGGGGAACTCCCTTCTCATCAGTGCAGAGGCAGAAAAGGATCTCGGAGTCATTATTGATGCCAAAATGAACATGGGCTGACAGTGTGGGGATGTGGTCAGGAAGGACAACCGTACCTTGTCACGCATCCACAGATGCATCTCAAGCAGGTCCAAGAGGATCCTCCCCCTCTATGCAACACTGGTCAAGCCACAGTTGGAGCACTGCATCCAGTTCTGGGCGCCACACTTCAGGAGGGATGTGGACAACATGGAAAAGGTCCAGAATAGGGCTACCGGCATGATCGGGGTCAGCAGGGCAGGCCCTACAATGAGAGGCTAAGGGCCCTGAACCTTTTCAGCCTCCACAAGAGAAGGCTCAGGGGGGATCTAGTGGCTGTTTACAAACTAGTCAGGGTAGGGACCGGCAGGCATTGTGGGAGTCCCTGTTCCTTGAGCACTCCCAGGAGTGATAAGAAATAATGGTTACAAGCTGACAGAGGATAGATTCAGACTAGATATAAGGAGGTGCTACTTTACTGTCAGGGCGGCTAGGATCTGGAACCAACTTCCAAGAGAAGTGGTACTGGCTCCTACCCTGGGGATCTTTAAAAGGAGGCTGGATGAACACCTTGCCAGGGCGGTTTGACCCCAGTACTCTGTCCTGCCATGGCAAGGGGTCAGACTTGAAGATCTGCTCAGGTCCCTTCTGACCTTACCAACTATGAAACTATGCTTTCTACTGCTACCCAGTCCCATGGCTAAACTAGTAATGGGGCTCCTGTCTGAGCCCCTGTTACAGTGGGATTAAAAAAGTTCCTACATGAGTTAGATACCTAACTCCCATTGACTTTCAATAGAAATTTGGCACCTAATCTACTTAGAAGTTTTGTGAATTTCCATAGGTACCATCTGTATATTCAGATGCCTAAATATTTTTGGCAGGCAAGGTTTTTGGAGTAGATGTGATATCTTTTATTAGACCCCATTAAGCACCTAGAAATCTAAGTCTTATTGAAAGTCAGCTGCCTTCAGTTCCTAAGTCATTTAAAACATGTCACTTGACAACAATAATTTTATTTGCATCCTACTGTCTGTGTGATCTGTATGAAATGGGGTCGAAGAACAATTGTTAGGCAGGGCATTAAACTATTCCTTTGCCATTTTGTAGTGCTTAAGCATCCAGTCATGCTAGTTGTCAAGTACTAATAACTTCCTTTAGTTCAGCTGAGAGAACTTACTGCTCATCACCAAGCAAATTGTGAGTAGAATATATTTATGTGAACTGCTCTCATGTGAGCTGCACTTCAGGGCAGACTATGAAGTTCACTAAATACAATGATTATTACATTTTAGAACTATCTCTGGTGAGGAGGAACCCAGAGTTCTAGCTACCTTCCTCTTGTTTCATTTTTGCCATGGTGACTTGATTGACTATAAAAGTTTTACTGCTGGCTTCCACCAGGATAAGCAGCTCTCTCACATCTCTCATTTCAAGGGAAAACATACATTGTAGGTCTACAGTGACATTCTATCCTTTGCATGTACATATTATATAGAATATTTAATTATAGTGAGCAGGATAGTGTGTCCAGTGTGTGGAAGGAAGGGTTAGAGTTGTGGCTAAACTACTATTTTGGCATTCTCTAGCTTTTGAGGTTTTTTTCTGAAGTGATAGTCTTTTATTGGCTGTTGGTACATAATATGCATCTACATGTCCCTTTAAGGCAGGGGGGGCAATTATTTCAGGCGGAGGGCTGCTTACCCAGTTTTGGCAGGCTGCCGAGGGTCGCATGGGTAGCCACGCCCCTTGACAGGTGCCCTGCCCCCTGGTCACCATCTTGGGACCAATGTCCCAATGTCTTGGGAACAACATCCCAGGGCCAGCACTGGTGGGGCCCAAAGCAGGGCACAGGCTGGCAGGGGTCTGTGGAGCCAGGCTGGGCTGCACCAGCAGGGAGAGCGGAGCTGGCCCAGCTCCATAAAGCCCCTGCCAGTGAGGACCCCGCACTCCTGCCACCCTGCTCTGGGCCCCATTGGCACTGGCCCCGGGACACCGGTGCAGGCCCCATGCTCCCACTGGCTCCCACGCCCACTCACACCCAGTGTCCCCCACCTCTGTAGTAGAGATGGGGGGGCAACACACAGCCCTGACCCCCTGCTTGCTGTCAGGGAAGAAACTGGTGCTGAGCACGAGGAAAAGTGTTCCCTCGCCCGCTTCATGTCTGGCACTCCCTGCTGCAGGTGCTCGCAGCCCATGCAGGGCTGTCTGGAGCAGGCACAGGAAGCCCCACATGGGCTGCAAGCAGCTACAGCATGGGACACTGGCCATGGGGCAAGTGAGGGGCCACTTTTCCCTGCACTCAGCACCAGAAGTTCCACTCTCTAGTCTAGGGGCTCCCTGGGGCTACATCCCCACCCAAAGGAATTTGTGAAGCTGGCTCATGAACTCTAAGGGCTCTTTGTAGGGGTCTGCTTTCTCCTGCTCAACCCTCAGGAACTGCACTGGCCTCCTGTCTGCTCACAAAGGCTGTAGTGTGCACCCACTGGGTATACCAAGCTGCAGACTCTCCCCAACCATCTTCACTCCGCATGTACCTCTTACTACCACCCCCCAGGAGTGGGGAGACACCCGGATTTAAGGGGAGCCCACCCAGCCAATCCCTGGGCTGGAATTTTCCCAGCCTCCCTAACTCATTTTTAAATCTTGAATCCCCCTGATGAGGATAATACCAGACTACAAGTATGGCATCCCATAAAATTGATGGTAGTAAGGTATCCCTGTTGGGACAATCTTCTTCAAGTGTTCAGGCAGAGCTTAATGTATGACGCTCTGAACGTAAGTGCCCCTTAAACTGCCTGTTACAAATATAAAGATGTGAAGTCCACCACAATGCAGTTCTGTCCTTTTTTACACTGCAGACCTTTTTTGTGTCTGGCCTGCCAGATGCATGCAGATTTGAAACAAATATTTCCCAGATATCCACACCCTTTTGGGTTATTTCCAGTGACAGTATGGTAGTGTAAAAATGATGTTGCAGCAATGAGGGTCCAGAAATTATGCAAAAGGCAAGGTTTACTTAGGGTGATATCTTTTATTGGACCAACTATGTTAACAGAGTACCCAATTTACTATCTTACAGATTGCAAGATTGCTATCATGAAAACTTAATGGTAAGACTTTATCTTTCATATTTTGCCTCCTTTTTTACTTTGTTTTTCTGTTTAAACTCAAGTAGGAAGCTGCACAGCCCACTGCTTTTTTCCCTCCTGTTTATTTTTCTTAATATTAAAAATCAGTAGTGAATCAGGGAGCAATTCTGAATGATACCTGGAATGTCCAACAGAGTGACAGCCTTTTGGCTGAGTGAAGGTTGTTCTGTGCAATTATAAAGAAGTAATAATTGAGCCAAAGCAAAACTCTTCTAAAAACATATGGTACTGATGTCTAAAATAAGCACACAAGTACAATTTTGACAGAGCTTAATAACACTTGGAACCAGACATCAAAATCCTGCCTAATTCAGATTTTCTTGGAATCAAGATAGTTTTCTTGTTTTAATAGTTAATGAAATTGAAATAAATCATTCTGGTTTTTTTACCGTGAATACTGAGGCTTCTTTGAAAATTACATCTTCAGTCAAGAGGCCATAGGGTGGAATTTTATTTCTCCACGGAGCAGCGCAATTCACATGCAGGAAAGGCTTATGTAACGAATTGTTTGAATTAGATTCAGTTTCCCTGTGTTTTTTAAATTTAACTGCACTTCCATGCATGAATGCACTAAGCAGCTGAAATGTAGCCATGCAAAATGACTGTGTGTATGCCTCTGGCTTTTCTATTGTGGCACTATGCACCTTGAGACATTCTTTTAGGTGCTGCTAGCCAGCTAACACCCTGTGTAGCTGGAAAAATGCAGTTTGTGCTTAGAGCATGACTCACAGAATTTTGCCTCCCAGACTAGTTGTGGGAGTAGCTGGATAAGCAGATGAGTGCCAAACAAGCCGCTGGCTCAGCAGCCCCCGGCAGAATGGCACGCAGCAGTAGGAGCCACCCCCACCCCCCAACCCTCCCTCCGGATGAGCCACAGCTCCGTGCCATGCCTAGGGCATCCTGGCTGGGCAGCACTTGCCCTAGCTCCTGCCCCAGTTCCAACCTTACCATGGAGGCCTAATCTGCACCCCCCATGAACCTTCCCTTTCTTTCCCCCTCCCCCCTCCCCTTCTACCACAACAGACTTACCAGCTGAAGGCAGCTTTCCACACTGTGAGGCTGTTCTCCTCATTGCCTGTGCTGTGCTGCAGCTGTGCACATGCATGGGCCATTTATTAGCCAAATTATTGGCCTGATACAGCTGATTTTCAATATAGTAAAATTTCTTTATATAGGTGCTGATCCAACATCGGACTGATGTATCGGTGCATCTCTACCAAGAATATTAATGGTTGTTTCAAGTTACATCCTGGCAGAAAAGTTACCTGGTCAGCAGAGGAACACAAATGATCAAACTGGGAAGTAACAAACACGAAAGGAACAAGCAAATGCCATACTGAACATGTAGTGGGAAGGAAGGAATTCAATGTGTGCCCAATCAATAGATCAGACAACTTGAAGGAAAAAGACTGCTATACTTTTATCTGGGCCTAATTTGCACAAAATGAACTTTTCTAACCAGGACATCTTGCAACATCTTTAGCTCTCCCATGAAATATGAATTTTCATTTCTGCCTAGGAGAAATGTTACAATCTTTGCATTCCCCTATGCCTGAAGAAGGGTCAGTGTGCCTGAAACCCTGCAACTAAATCCTTTTTTTTTTTACAAATATCTAGTTCATCTAATAAACACATCACCTCAACCCAGAGTTCTGATTCCAATCAATGGATAAAACACAACAGGAAAATGAATGATTGAATACCCAGTTTTACCTGCACAAGCACACACAGATGAAAAATAAGGCCCAAGGCCTTTCCCAGTTTGGGGCTGGCATAACTGCTCCCAGGGCAGGGCCCATTAGGTCTTCATGGGTCTGGTGACCTCAGCTATGCTAGGAACTCAACAAGAGCGACTGAGAGAAGGCTTAGTGTGCTGCGCTGTTTTCTATCAGTCGTGTTGCCCCTAAGCATGTGCTGCACTTTGCATCATTTCAAAGTATCATAGCAGCAGTACTTTTCCTTTCTGCAGAAGGTTTCGTGCCTGTTGGCAGGTATGTATCTACATTTTCCCAATAGAGAACACAGTAGAGTGGAAGCACACTGGTTTGGATGTGAGGGTGCCTGTTTCTAATCCTACCTCTGCTATGACTCTTGGGAAGTCCCAGTACCACTTTTACCTACCATCTGCGGAAGGAACGTAAGTAGATCTTCAAGTCTGACCCCCTACCCTGGGCAGGAGAAAATACTGGGCTAATATGACCCCAGCTAGGTAACTATCCAGCCTTCTCTTAAAGACCCCCAAGGTAAAAGCCAGCACCACTTCCCTTGGAAGTTGGTTCTAGATCCTAGCTGCCCTGACTGTGAAGTAGTGCCTTCTAATGTCTGCCTGAACCTACTCTCAAACAGCTTATGGCCATTATTCCTTGTTACTCCGGGAGGTGCTCAGGGGAACAGGGTCTCTCCCATTCCCCACTGGTCCCCCCTGGTAAGTTTATAGATGGCCACCAGATCCCCTATCAGCCTTCTCTTGTGAAGGCTGAACAGGTTCAGGTCCTGTAGCCTCTTCTCATTGGGCCTGCCCTGCGGTCCCTGGATCATGTGAGTGGCCCTCCTCTGGACCCTCTCAATGCTGGCCACATCCCTCCTAAAGTGCAGCACCCAGAACTGGATGCAGTACTCCAACTGTGGCCTGACCAGCATCGCACAGAGGGGGAGGATCACCTCCTTGGCCCCGATTGTGATGCATCTGTGGATGCATGACAAGGTGTGGTTAGCCTTACTGACTGTGTCCTCACATTGGCAGCCCATGTTCATTTTGGAATCGATAATGACTCCAAGATCTCTTTCTGCCGTTGTGCTTTTGAGAAGGGAGTTCCCCAACCTATAGGTATGCTGCCGGTTCTTAATGCCCAAGTGCAGTACCCTGCACTTGTCAGTATTGAATCCCATCCTATTCTCATTCACCCACCCCTGTAACCTGTCCAGGTCCAGCTGTATCCTGTCCCTCACTTTTAGCGTGCCCACCTTGCCCCAAATCTTGGTGTCATCAGTGAATTTGAACAGGGTGCTTTTCACCCCCTTGTCCAAGTCATTAATAAAGAAATTGAACCGTGTGGGCCCAAGGACCGAGCCCTTGGGGGACTCCACTGCCCACATCCCTCCAGGTAGAATATGACCCATCCACCACCCCTCAGTCAATTTGAAACCCATCTGACTGTGTAGGCATCAATGCCACAGTCGCCTAGCTTTTAAATGAGAATGGGGTGGGAGACAGTGTCAAAGGCTTTCGTGATGTCCAGAAAGACTACATTCACCACCACACCTGCGCCCAATGCTTTTGTGACCTGATTGTAGAAGGCAGTCGGGTTGGTCTGACAGGACCTGCCTCTAATGAACCCATGCTGGTTGCCCCTGAGCATCATCCCCCACACTGGTCCTTCCCAGATGTGCTCCTGGATAATTTTCTCAAAGAGCTTCCCCAGGATCAAAGTAAGACTAATGGTCCTCCCTCCTCCCTTTTTTGAAAATGGGGACCACATTGGCCTTCTTCCAGTCATCTGGTACCTGGCCAGAGAACCATGAGTGCTTATAAAGCTATTCCAGGGGCCCCTCGATAACCCCTGCCAATTCCCTCAGAACCCCAGGGTGGAAAGCATCTAGACCTGCTGACTTGAACACATCCAGCCTCTCCAAAAGTTCCCTAACTCAGTCCTCCCTGACCCTCGGCCTGGTGGAGTCTCTCCTGAGTCCATCCTGAATTTTGGTGGGGGAGGCTCAGTCCTTGCACAAAAAAATGGAGGCAAAGAAATTGTTAAAAATGTCTTCCTTTTCCTCTGGTGCAACTACCAAATTGCCAAGCGTATCCTGCAGGGGCCCCACATTACCCGGTGCCTTCTTCATACTCTTTATGTATTTAAACGAGGACTTTTTGTTCTCCTTGATCCTTGATGCTAGCCCTATTCTGTATTTGCCTTAGCTTTCTTAACAGCCCCCCTACAGACCTGAGCAATGGAGGTATAGGCCTCTTCAGTGATAGTCCCTCCCTTCCACTGGGTGTACACCTCCTTTTTGGCTTTCAGGCATTCCTGAATGCCTTTGGTGAGCCAGGGGGGCTTTTGAGCACTCATCCCCCTTGAGTCTCATTGGGACCGTCACCCCTTGGGCTTGGAGGATCATCTCCTTAAGGAACAACCACTCATCTTGGACACCCCATTCCCCTACTCTCCAGGACGCCAGTGCCTCTCCTACCAATCTCCTCAACTCATTGAAGTTGGCCCTCTTGAAGCTAAGGGCTACTGCCTTGCTGCAGGCCCTTGATACCCTGAGCTGGATGGTGAATTCCAGTAGGCGATGATCACTGTTGCCCAGGTGGAACCTGGAGTCCCTTCACCTGGGCATCACCTGTGGCCAGGACCAAGTCCAGCAGGGTATTCCCCCTGGTGGGATTATGCACCTCCTGGGTTAAGTGGAGGTCCTGTATCTCAGCAAGGTACCTTCATGAGCAGTCCAACCTGGCTGACTGCTCCTCCCAGCAGATGTCCAGGTAATTTAGATCACCCATGATGACTACTTCCCTTGCCTTAAGTGCCTCTGCAAGCTAACCTGAGAATTCATGGTCCAGCTCTTCCCCTTGGCTGGGTGGTCTGTAGGATGAATCACACCAGGTTTCTGTAAGCCCTACTGTGTCCGTG
>NW_017729017.1:397252-403257 GCF_001723915.1 Gavialis gangeticus
GTGTGGAGGGATTTAAGGGCTTGTTTTGATGCCTTCCCCCCCCCCCCCACTTCCCCTGATTCTTAGGACTATCCAGACCCCTGTCACTTACCTGAGTACTCTTTGTGCACATCACTGGTCTTGGGTGGGAGGTGTCCTCATGTCCTCCTGTGGCCCCATCCCCCGGTGAAGCTAGTTTAAAGCCTGCCATATGAGATCAGCCAAGCTGGAAGAAAAGACATGCTTGCCTTTAGGGGAGAGATGTAGCCCATCTCTCCCAAGCATCCCCCCTGCGCAAAAGTGTGGGTTGTTGTCCAGGAAACTGAGGCCTGCCTGGCAGCACCAGCTCTGTAGCCAGTGCAGAGTGGGAGAGGGGATGGGGAACCAGAGAGTGAGGCTCTCCCCTAGCTTCATTCTTGTGTCCCCTCCCTTAGGTAGAGCATGGGGATCATGTCCTACTCACCATTATGCCACTGATGTGTAGCACTTTACACAGGAAAGGAAGCAGGAAGGCAAGAAAAACTTATCAAGGCACATAGGAATAAAATACTCAGAAGCAGGAAAAAATATTCAGCCTTCTATTAAAATCTACGGTACTGGAAAACTGAAGATATTGCACCCATCTATAAGAAAGGGCATTGGTCTGACCCTAGGTGTTACAGACTAGTAAAACATACTTCAGTACCATACAAACTGTCAGAAACAATCATCAATATAGGATTATTAAACACTTTGATTATACTGTTTGGACAGCAACAAAGTCAAATAGTATTGGCACAGGGAATGGATAAGATCATTTATTTGTACTTTGCAAACTGTTGACAAAGTCCAAGACTTTTAAAGAAATGAAACCCTTATTCTTCAGGGCATATGGCAAAACTGGCAGAGGACAAGAAGAAAATTCCTTTATGATCAAGCCCATCATTATGAAAATTTTTACCATTTCCTCTGAAGCAGCTGGTAATGAATGCTGAAGGTGCTAGACTAGTTAGGCTTCTGGTTTGATTTGAACTGGAAATTCCTAGGAAGGTCAAAGCCAAGGTATGTGAAATAATGTCTTTCGACATCCTTGGGTGACTGGAGTATGCTCCACGTTGGGAGTGTGTAAATGAAACGATATTTCCCTTTGCCATGAGGGGGCAGTGTTCCAGCCTTTAGCCAGTAGATGCCACTGTGTGATCTTTTTTACCCTCCTTCACTCCTCACCCCTCCCTCCTCCCTCACAGCATGCAGTAGAGTAGCCACAGATTCAGGTTGGTTTCGCTCAGCAAAATTATTATTATTTTAATTTTAACAAAAAGCAATGGGGGAAGCCAATAATCCCTTAATTTACTATTATTGCAAACTATTATTAATATATTACTATTGGAATTAATAGTATTATTGACTCCTATTATTAGTATTACCTGTTATTATAAGTCTACATAAGTCAGGATGAAAGTCAACTATAATTATAATGCATAATAGTTCAGTTGTTGAGAGAATCCTGAAGGAAATATTGTCATCCTCTTAACCTTCTCTTTCTTCCTTTCTCTTTCTGCCTCCTATCACACTAACAGGGAATGATCTGTGAGAGCCACAGAGAGGTTTTCAAGGAGTTGTGGGAAGAAGAAGTGAGACATGCAGTGGCCAGACAACATGGATGTGTCTGGGCAGCAGCAGCAGCACAGGGACAGAGGAGATATCCTCAATGAGAGGTTGGTTGGGCAGCCCTTGTGTGTCATTGTCTGGCAGGATATGTTGCTGACAACAACACCTTGGAGTGCTTTGTTCTTTGTCTAAGCCCTCTGCACCTTAAAACACACAGGGTCATCTATGTCATGAGTCTTCCCTGTTAGCAGCTTGAGGTGCAAACCCCTAAACCAATCTTCTTGAAACTTGGCAGGATTTGTGGGCCAACCAGGGCTACCACCCCTGCAGTTTTTACCCCCTGTGGTGTAGCACATACACATGATTTGAGTTTTTCTTTCAAGAATTTGGGGTGCAGTTCCTCCTGAACCCCTGCACCTATCTTCTTGAAGCTCAGCAGACTTTATGCTCTCAGTGGCAGCTACCATCCCTGCGTGTTTCATCCAAATTAGAGGAAAAACAACAAAGTTATAGATATTTAATTGATTCCCCATTGTACCCTATGGCTGGATCTCCGAGGTGGCTCTGAAGGTTCGGAGCTGCTTCAGCCCGATGGAAGCAGAAACCCAGTCTGGAGCTCTGGATCAGATTGCTGGCATTCAAAGTGGCTGGATCCGAAGCTGGTTTGAATAGATGCCTACTTGCACAAGCCTATTGCCTTTGTTATGTTAAAATAAAGTACTGTATACTTTAAATCTGTGTTTGTATACAAGGGCATGTGGTGTTGCAGACAGGAGGTGGAGGGGAGGATGGTTAGGGAAAGGGGGAGGAAATCTGGACTGGGCTAGGGGTTTGCTGCTTCCAGACTGTGAGTGCTTTGGGGGAGGAGGGCATTATGCACTGTCACCCACATCTGAATGAGCCCCTCCCCTGCTATGAGTGAAAAGGTTAACTATTATAGCTCTTGGCAGGCTAGGCAGGTGGGGGACCAAGCCAAGTAGCAACCCACATCTTCAAAAACATTCCAAAAACTTTTATAAAACAATTCACAACACACCTCCAAAAACCGTATGTGGCACTACACAAACAGATTGACTGTGTATCTAAGTGGGGAATGGGAGAGTTCCAATGGGAGCCCCCACTGGAAACTGTATGAAGATCAGTGAGTTCAGGAATGCTGGGAAATATAGTCCAAAAAATCTAGGGGAAAAAAAAGACAGAAGAGCTCACCACCAACATAGACAGCAATCGCCAATCAACCAGGTGGCAACAAACACCCACCCACCCACTACTCTAAACCCTGAACATTTGATGACATCATAGCAGTTATCATAGCAGTTATAATAAATAAAAGAAATAACATATATATGTAACATGGTGGGATGGGAAGGGAAAGGAAAGGAATGGGAGAGGAGGATTCACGTGGCTTGTCTTTGTGATTGGGATGGGGTCTTTGAGATCACGTACTGATGGAGAGAGACCAGATCAACCAAGCATAAGCTGGGATTTTGGCACAGGGAAGTGACAAGTGACAAGGATTTTGGGGTGACTTTGACCTTGCCTAGGGGAGACTCCCAGTGAGAGTCAGGACTGCCCAGTGAGAGTCTAGGGGTGGGAACTGATGCAGCTGGGTGGTTTACATGTGCCTTCTGCTGTAATACATTAGGAAAGACATTACAGGGGGTAAATTTGTATTTGACTTGCCCTACTGAAATCTTCAGGGAATGCACATAAGGCTTAACTTGCACAAAAGCACTGTTAGTGCAAACACGAATGCCATGTCATGCAAACACAAATCCACCACACCAAAAAAAGACTTGTTAAAATTTCCAGGTGCTCTACATTAACACCTAGGGCCATGTGTAGAAAAAATGAGAGGCTTGTGTGCATGACACTTTAAAGCGAGTGAAGTACTTTTGTGCTATATGAAATTTGGTGGTGTAATTATCCTAAGTAATTATGTTTTCCCCATGGCTGGACCTCTTTGGTGGTGGCCTGCATACCTCCCCTCATTCTAGCTATAGTGAGGGAGGCAAAATCAGGGCCAAGACTATGTGCAGGTTTGAACAGTGTTGGTTGAAAGTAAACTTTGTGATATAATGTTGTTCTTTTCACACACAAAAAAGTTTTTCAGCCAGCTTTTCACTACCAAGGGCATCACACACACACGAACACACACCCCACCCTTTTTCTTTGTTTGTCTTTGTTCATGTAGCCCCAATTTTTTTACCTGACTTGTGTACTCTACATCCACATACTCTCATGCCCACCCTCCCTCTCTCCCTTAGTCTTTCCTGTGTCATGGTGGCTTTTTAGACAGAAACCACAGTTTTGTGTAAAAGTCTTGATAAAACCAGTGAGTCCCATTGATGTAGGTTTTCAAGTTGGGCAGCTTGTTGACTGTGGTATTCTGCCCTGCTGGGGTTTCTTAGGCACACACCTTTCCAACAGCTGGCAGGGGGGGTGGGTGGTTCTGGTGCAAAATAATCTTTCTCCCACCTCCCATGAAGGTCCATGGCTAGGGGCTTCAGGCTTTAGCATTACAACATTCATGTTCTCCTGTTTCACTGTGTCTAGCATAGCACACTTTCCTCTGTAATAAAAATAAGACTTAATGTCTTCCTCCTGGAAAATCTGAAAATACCTTTTTAAGGTTTTGCACAACTTCACCACTTGTAGACCAATGGCTTCCCAGCTTGTGCACACACACACACATTTTATTTACAATAGCAACAGTGCTGAACTGAAATATAGTCCCTAGTTTCAATGTCCATGATGAAAAGATGCTTGCTGCCTGCCAGTGTGGTGGGTGGTGTGCCCCTCCTCCCCCCAGCAGCCTGCTTCATGCTGGAGAAAAATGGGAGCTAAAAATGCTTAGTTCTTTCACTGCAGAGAGCAGCTTTCTTTTGGATTTTTTTGGTAAAATCTAAAAAAAGGGCTTTCCCTAAAAATCTAGACCAGGTTTACATGCAGGTTTGAACAGTGCTGGTTGAAAGTAAACTTTGTGATATTATGTTTTTCTTTTCACAAAAAAAAGTTTTCAGCCAGTTTTTCACTACCAAAGGCATCACAGCTTCACCACTTCATGGTGGGCCTTTCAATAAAATCAAGCACCCACACACCCACGCACACACACTCAGCCAATCCCATTGATGTAGGAGTTCAAGCTGGGCAGCTCTGACTCAACTTCTCTAAATCATAGTATATTAACATTCCTGGGAGCAGTTGGCAAGCTGTCCCCCTGACTCTTGCTTCCTCGCTAGAGCTCTGGCTGAGGAAAAAAAACCCCTCCTCTGGGGGTTTTTTGTGATATAATATAAGAACCTGGTGATATATTTGTCATATATATATATCTTACAAGTTCTTACAATTATATATAAAGCTGTTCTCTATCTATCTATCTATCTATATTATAAATATATATAAAACAGCATTGTGATATATTATTCTCTTCACAAAAAAAAAGTTTTTCAGCCAGCTTCTTCCCCCATGGCTGGGGCCCTCTCTCTTAGCAATCCTGGTTGGTGTTGGCCTCCCTGGACAGACCCACCTAGGCTCTTCCCCCAGCTGCTTCCCCCACGTATGTAAACAACATACACTTATAAAAATGTAAGGCAAAAATCTAAATGTAAAAATGTAACTTATGGTTTCTCTAGAGCCTCAATGGAAAAAGTACTTTATAGATTTGTATTAAAACAGAAGAAATCAGGTGTCTTCTCTCATTTGTATCATGTGAAACTGTACAGAATTTTTGCAGTAGTTGGCCAGTGGTTGTTATGGAGAATCAGTAATAGTCCTTGGTTACCAGGGATCCCCTTGCCCAGGACAGCTGCCCCCAAAGTGGTGTTGGGGGGCTACAATCAGCCTATTCCAGCTCCCCCCTGCAATGAACACAAATGGCCAGCCAGCATGACCTAACACCCCCACCAAGGTGAAGAAACAAAAACCTGCCCAGGTGCAATGAATTTTCCCCCCTCCCCCACCAATCACCACATACACAGTGGCCAGAATTGAGAGGCTGCACCACGGGAGAAGAGTGTGATGGTTACCAGGCTATTGTTGAATGAATTAGTCTATTTGCATGTGCATGTGAATCTTATTATAGTTTGCAGTCTTGTCCCCAAACTGGTTTTAGACCTGCTTGTCTTCTCAAGTTGTCTGCCACCACAAACCCATCCCGCCTGACACCCACCCAGCAATGCACCCCTCTCCCCTCCATCCTGCATACCACACAGAGACCTCCCCGAGACTCCGTTATGAACCCATTATACAAGACAACTTTTTATAAGACAGACTTTATTTAATGAGAAATTAATATGAAATGGAACATTCATGATAAAAAGTATCAATTCACACAATTAGAGAGCACATTACCCCCACAGAGCAGCACCTATGTGTGCCACCAGGCAATTTCTGATCACAGCACCCCTCCTACTATTTGCCTGTATCTGTAGCCC
>NW_017729017.1:408257-408805 GCF_001723915.1 Gavialis gangeticus
CGTTATGAACCCATTATACAAGACAACTTTTTATAAGACAGACTTTATTTAATGAGAAATTAATATGAAATGGAACATTCATGATAAAAAGTATCAATTCACACAATTAGAGAGCACATTACCCCCACAGAGCAGCACCTATGTGTGCCACCAGGCAATTTCTGATCACAGCACCCCTCCTACTATTTGCCTGGTTCTGTAGCCCACCACCGTCAACTGCTTCTCTGCTGTTTAAGGTTGTGGCTTGTGTCAATTTTCTTAACTGATCTCTCCAAGCACCACTGAAGACCTCGCCCCTGATTTTACAGATATTATGAAGGATGCATGCTGCCGCTACGTAATGGGTAATGTTACCAGCATCAACTTCTAGCCTGTAGATGAGTGACTTCCAATGGGCTTTCAAGCACCCAAATGCACACTCTACACTTATGTGGCACTTGCTTAGCTGATTGTTGAACAGCAATTTCTATGAGTCACTCACTTGCCCTGCATATGACTTCATGAGCCAGGGCAGGAGTGAGTAGGCCACCTCAGCTGGTATCGCGGGG
>NW_017729017.1:408815-415577 GCF_001723915.1 Gavialis gangeticus
GGGGGGGGGGGGGGGGGGGGGGGGAGAATGAAACACCCTGCATAACAGCCTCTTCCAGTCCTGGGGTATATTGGCCCTTGTCCATCATCTCAGGCTAGTTTCAGAAGACACGAGCATTGTGTGTGCTTCCTGCCCATCTCATGTAAACGTTTGTAAATCTGAGCCTGTGGTCCACAACAGCTTGCAGAATCACAGAAGGAAACCCCTTTCTGTTTATGAATGAATGCCTGTCCTGGGAGTGGTTTAGGGTGGGAATGTGTGTGCTGTCAAGTGCTCTCATGCAGTTAGGAAAGCCCATTTTGTGATATCCTTCCACCACCTTGCAGGGTTTTTTTTAGGAATATGAATTTGTTTTCTGCCAGGTCCTGTAGCAGTTGGTAAACCTCATTGATGGCCCTCCCAGCAGTGCAGGGAGTCACGCCAAATTGATTCATAATGTGGTGCAAGCTTGTTGGAGTGAGTTGCCAGTTTCATGATGGCCATGGCAAAATACTTCTCTGGGCTGCATGACGGTTGTCTGATGCTGGATGTGTGGGTTCAGCAAGCTAATGATGTGGAAGGATGTCTCTTTGCTCATTTTGAATGTTTCCAGCCACTGGTCATCATTCCACGCTGACATGATTATTCTTTCCCACTAGTCCAAGCTGCTTTCATGTGCCCATATCTCACGAGGCTTGCCCTGAATGTATGGCCAGGAAGCAGCTATAGTCTTTGTCAACCACACTTTCTGTTTGTTGGAACACAAGACCAGTTTTCACACTTCAAATAACAGTATGAGTTTTAAAGTAGCAGACCAGAGGTACATCATTTTTCTGAATCCCATCAGTAGAACCATACATCTGCTATGTGAATGTTTGACAGCCTTCAAGATTAACCTCTGCTTTCTCCTTAGTCCTTCAGGATTAAAGGAAGACATTGCCTTTAGAAAGATTTTGTCCTGTGGAGTGACCTCTGTCTCAAATATCTGCAAAAAGTCACTCTTCTAGATTAGCCTGAAACCACTTCTGTCATTTACATGTCAATAGCTACTGAAACCATGTGCTCCCTGCAACTGAAGGTTGTCTGTATTTCTTAAAAAATGAGCTGAGATGTTACTACATACCAAAAATGGTAGTTTGTGTGCTTGAACACTCTTGGACAAAACATACATGTCCCATACATGAGAAAGCTCTTCTGGACCATCACTCCCATTCTTCCCCCGCCCCTCCCCATACACATACTGTACAAGCAAGACCTGATCACCCTTGTGGAAAATGCACAGAAAGGATTTGTTTTGGTCCACATATCTAGAGGAAATGAGTGTAATAGATACATTCAAACAGATTCATGGTTGCTCACCTAAAGTGATCACTCAAGTTTTTCAAGAATTTCCAGCACAATCGTAGTGTGAGTATGCTTCTGAATGTCATGGGCTAGACTATCAAAAGTGAAGAACTGCCTAAAATGTCTGGAGATTGGACAAGTCACACCTTTTTTATGCATCTCTTGATAAAAATTCACATGTCCCAGAACAGGTCCTAGAACAGGTCCTAACAGCAGGCACAGGCTGCAGTGTGTATCATCTGCTCTGCTTTACAGTTTGATGGCCATAGAGGGGAGCAAGAAAAGTCAAATTTTGGAAGAGGTGATGGATCCTTCACAAGGACAGGGACCAAACTAAATTTATGCAGAAGCTGAGACACTGACATCTGGAGTGAAGAAAGCATCATGGCACAACTGGGAAGCTGTAGGAATAAACCTGCTTACATCTCTGTTTCTGAAAAATTAGAGCAACTTGGCATCAAATGCAACTGGGAACAATGCCACAGTAAGATGAAGGCCTTAAAATGTGCTTTCCCTCACATAAAGGACAATAATTCTTGGTCCAGTGCCTCACGTAGAATGATTCCATTTTACAACAAGCTGTCTATCATCCTTAAAAGAGATGCTTCAGAGGATTGTGAGACTGAGTTTGGGACAAGAGGTATGCATCATGAGGAACCAGAAACTCCCTGGCACCAAAATACTTATCAAGCTACTTTGCTACTTTGCAAGTTCCATGCAATCAGCCTCCTCCTCAAGAACAGAATCAGTCACAGACCAACGACCTTGCTTGGGACTGCTCGAGGGACCTCTTTGGCACACAGCCAGAAATGAGCTCCCCCTCTACTCTACTCAACCCATGCATTTTGGTACCAGACACCCAGGCTCATCAGATGATTGAAATAAATGACTATCCTGTTCATGATGAGGAAGAGGACTCTGACTCAAATGTCATTGTGTCACAGGACTCATCAGGTTCCAAAGGGAGTACTGTGTCAGGGAGGCAATAGCAGAGTCCTGAGACAGAGACTCCATTATCCTTACAAAGGATAGATTGTAAGTAACAGTACTGGCATTAGTAGTGTTCTGGATTTTTGGTTTTAAAGATTTAGTCATATAAATTTGGGGTTTGGGACTGGAGTGACAACATGGTGCTGCTCTCTGTGGCAGATGTTGCACCCAGGCACTCTGCATGTGCCTGCAGGACTGTAGCCACTTCCAGGGGAGCCAAGTTCCAGGTTCTCACCCCCAGTGGGGCTGCTGCAGCAGGGGCTGGCTGCTGCAGCCACCTCTGGAGGTAGCTGATTTTTGGTGTGGAGCGGGTGCGCATCGGGGACGGGGTGCAGATCTTGCTTCAATGTGCATCCCAGGAAGCGGGGTGCATGCTGTGATGCTAGGACAAATATTTTTGGGGTACAGAAATAAGAAGATGGTTGGGTAAGAGATAGTAGGCTGTCAGTGGGATTAATTATAGTAGTGGCAGTCCTGTTAAAATAATTTAAGAATGACTCACTGTTCTTTACAAATGTTCAAGAAATTGTAACAGAGTTTCATGAATGCCCATGTACTGAGAGAAACACTGAGAGTAGCCCACCCAAAAAATCTTCTCCATTCTCTTCCATAGGAGAGCCATGCCAAGTGTAGCCACAAGAGGAGAGCCCCAAGGTGCCTCAGGGATGATGATGAGGAGGAAGAGGGGGATGCTGATGCGACACAGGGAGGGTGTAGGAATGGGACATCTCATAGGGGAGCAGGTTCTCGTGACTATGAGCTTTCTATGACTCCCTGGGAACGGTGTGCTTCTCCCTCCCTCATGTATTGCCAACCCAGTATTCACAAAGCAGATTGCGCTTCAATGTAGCAGTGGATGCCTGGGGTCTGTGTGATCCAGGTTAGGTTCACAATCTATATTTCTCTTTTCTCTCTACCTACTTTATGAATTTTTTTGGACTCTCTAATAGAAATAAAGTATCACAAAAGGACTTTGAAAAGTGTCTTGTATTTTTATTTTCCATAGAAGAGGCTGGGTGAAAAATCTTTTGTGATACCGGGTAGGGTGATACAAGGAAGCACCTGATAATATGAATCCCAGAGCTGGTGACAGCCATCTTGGGACCAGCATGATCAAAGCTAGTGTCTTGTGGCTGAGGGCACTTATCAAGCAGATCACAAGCCATTTGGCCTTTACAAAGACATTAGGGGAAACACCCTACATAAAGTAGCATAAGTTAGATACAGGGAACAACAGGAAGACAAACAGCTGCAAGATGCCTTTGCCATGCCCAATGTGCCAAGCTTCACATCAGGCACAGGTAGCCATTTGGGTACCTGTGGATACTTCCCTACCCACCACATGGGTAATATGGCTAATTCCCCCTTGACAAATTGTAGTGCACACTACTGTGTACATGCTTCAGCACAACCAGCTTCCCAGCACGAGATCAGTGGGAATGCCAGTGGGAATTCTGCAGGCACCTGTGCTTTGGGGACAAAGGAGAGTCCAGGACAGTGGTAAGTTGGCGGATGGTGGGGTAGCTTGCAAAAGGACAGTGATTTGGAGCTTTTGGAGTTGGATTGTTGGAATGGGGTGACTGCTCAATCATATTCCCTGACAGCTGTTCAAAGGCCTGTCAGCAGAGATGCAGCAAGACAGATGGAAGAGTACTGGTATCAATGGGGATACAGATTCATTACTTAGACATGTAATGGAAAGAATTGTTAAATACAGTTATGTCCTGTGATAAGAAAGTCCAAGTTTGGGGTCTGGGGAGAAAGAGGGTGAGGCTGGCTTGGCAAGCCAGCTCACTGTGAGAATGGGATTGCGGCACCGTTGGGAGGAAGCCAGGGGTGGGGGTGCCCCTCCAAGTTCTGGCAGGAGCAAGCACAGTAAAAAAACTTTGGGGTTATGTCCTGTGATCAGAAAGTTCAAGTACATGGATTGTCATATTTAGCAATCATAGACACTGCACATTGTACAATATAAATTACAATTTTTTTTGGCAGAAGTCAAACCTGGCAGAGAAGCATGACAATGAAGGGAGAAGAAAAAAATTAATCTTCCTTCCTTCCACTTTGGATGCTTCAGACCAGGCTCACTTGGAGCTGTGTGCAGCAATCCTGAGCATAAGACTCTCTGGCTTTCTATTTTTTTTTCTGACTCCCACCTGTCTAAAGGTCTCTTGCTTCTGTTCATTTCCCTTGCTGATTTTTTTCTTTCATTTTCACAGTGTTTTTTATTCTGTTTCTCTGCTCTCTGTCCCCTCTTCCTCTACTTCCGGTTTCTTTGTCTGCAAGTTGCTACTTCACAGTTTTTTTCTTACTGTTTCTTTTTCCTTCTTTCTTTCTTTTTTGCTTGTTTGTTGTGAGGAGTTATCTTTTTCTATATCTTGCCTTTCAAAAGGTGCTCTTAATTCCCCACCCCCCATTTTTTCCCTTTTTCTCTGTTTTGTTTTATTCCTAATCCCCATAAGTCCCTGCTGACTCTTTTCACTCCTCCTCTTCTCCCCCATCCCCCTCTGGGCACAACCTTTTTTCCCATTTTTTGATGGCCACATTCCCTGACACTTATCTTTGTAGTTGATATATACAACTTTTTTTTTCATTCCCTTACCTTTAGCTTTTGAAATTAACCCTGTCCTAGCATGAATGGCTGCTCCTACACCCAGTGGCTGGCATGGGGATGTCTCTCAAAATCTTCCCCTTAACCATGGCTTGAGGGTTCACACCCTCCCTATTTCAGGGTTGAGGTCTGCATAGGTGCCCTAGCTGACCTTGAGGGATGGCATAACATACATTACATGGGTTGTGTTAACACGGTCCCAGTGATTTACCTGAGTGCTCCCATGCTGGGCAACAGGGTCTGTGCGAAGGGCCTGGACATCACAGATATACACTATCTTGTCACATCCCTAGACACCCAGGCAGTGAGGGTGGTGATTTCCAACATGCCCCCATATGTGTCTGACCGGGAGCTGGCCAAGGGACTCAAGCCCTTTGGGGTTCCTATGAGTCCCTTTCACTGACTGATGATCGGAAGCAAGGACCTGAAGCTAAAGCATGTCCTGTCTTTTTGAAGGCAGGTTTTCATGCTCCTCGGTCTTTGTCTCACTTCTTGAAATTCATGCTTGATGAGTAGAGGTTTGTGATTTATTTTTCCTTGGGGGAGACCACATATTTCTATTGTGGTAGCTCTTCCCACCTGTCAGCCCAGTGCCCATTGGGGAAAGTGGCCAGAACATTGGTGACTGTAGCAGCACCAACAGATGGCACATCCACTTCTGGGACACCCGCTCTTCCTTACCTCCTTTCACCCCTGTTCCATACAAGGGGACTGGGGTCTCCAGGATGAGACCACCATCCAGTGGAGGGGCTGGAACTACTCCCCAGCCTTCTCCCCCACCCACCTACGGTGCCCATCCTCTTGGTGCAGAGGTCCCACCAGGTGGAGGGGCTGAAGTTTCCACTTGCCCCCTGCCTGCCCCAAACTTCCTGGGCAAGGCAGCTGGGGTGGCAGGTGACTGTGGCACCAAGGCCCTGTTGGATGATGGGGCTCGGGCCTCCTCCAGGCCTCCCTCCACCGTGGCCTTGTCTGAGGTGGCTGACCCTGTGCAGGTGGGCCAGGAGTGGTCCAGCCCATCCCCTATGAAAGGTGGGCCACCTGCCACTAGGAAGAAGGAGAACAAAGAGGGGAAGGTGAAGGGGCCCTCTCAGGACATCCCATTCCTGCTAGGACCGCCCTCAGCTGGTAGTGTCCCTGCTGGGAAGCTTGATCCCACTCCAGCTGTTATGCCAGTGACCCAGTCGCATGTAACCACAGATGGGGATGATTTGGAAGCAGGGGAGGTGACAGTAGGGGTCACCAACCGCTCTCCTGTCTCACTGCTTCCAGAGTTGGGTGGTAGTAAAAGTGACACAGCATGCCTCCCTTCTGGAGGCCTGACCCAGGGGGCCCTCTTGTTCGCATCCCAGCCTACCAAGTTGGTTGAGGAAGCTAGTGAAATGGAGATCCAGCTTTCTCAGTGTCACAAGCGACCTTGAGAACAGGATGGCCTCTATCCCCCCAAGAAGGTGGGGATCACTCTCTTGGAGCCAGACTTCAGCCTGGATGATGAGAGAAGTCTTATGTGTCTACACATTGAGGGTGTAGTCACTGTTTTTTTGGGTGAACTCCCACCTGGGGTGCAGCCTCATGGATTTCATAGACATTGTATTGTCAAATGTATGCTCAAGTTAGCATAAGTCGCCATATTTACTGCACAGTATGGGTTTGCATGTGTAGATGTGCATGCATACGACACAATAATTTTAGTTACTGCACAGTAAATACACATGTGTAAGATGCACCCAGTGATAACAGATAAAAATAATGCAGGGTTGCTCTAAGGTTGTCAGAGAGGGAAGGTACATCTGGCCGGTACACAAGCTTCATCCTATAGTTCTTTCTTGAATGTCAGCAGTCAG